>NC_052158.1:124176827-124495299 GCF_902713615.1 Scyliorhinus canicula
TTCCATTTGCCTTCTTAATCACCTTTTGCACCTGTAAACCAACCTTCTGTGACTCATGCACTAGCACACCCAAGTCTCTCTGAACAGCGGTATGTTTTAATATTTTATCGTTTAAATAATAATCCCGTTTGCTGTTATTCCTACCAAAATGGATAACCTCACATTTGTCAACATTGTATTCCATCTGCCAGACCCTAGCCCATTCACTTAACCTATCCAAATCCCTCTGCAGACTTCCAGTATCCTCTGCACTTTTCGCTTTACCACTCATCTTAGTGTCATCTGCAAACTTGGACATATTGCCCTTTGTCCCCAACTCCAAATCATCTATGTAAATTGTGAACAATTGTGGGCCCAACACGGATCCCTGAGGGACAACACTAGCTACTGATTGCCAACCAGAGAAACACCCATTAATCCCCACTCTTTGCTTTCTATTAATTAACCAATCCTCTATCCATGCTACTACTTTACCCTTAATGCCATGCATCTTTATCTTATGCCGCAACCTTTTGTGTGGCACCTTGTCAAAGGCTTTCTGAAAATCCAGATATACCACATCCATCGGCTCCCCGTTATCTACTGCACTGGTAATGTCCTCAGAAAATTCCACTAAATTAGTTAGGCAGGACCTGCCCTTTATGAACCCATGCTGCGTCTGCCCAATGGGACAATTTCTATCCAGATGCCTCGCTATTTCTTCCCTGATGATAGATTCCAGCATCTTCTCTACTACCGAAGTTAAGCTCACTGGCCTATAATTTCCTGCTTTCTGCCTACCTCCTTTTTTAAACAGTGGTGTCACGTTTGCTAATTTCCAATCCGCCGGGACCACCCCAGAGTCTAGTGAATTTCGGTAAATTATCACTAGTGCATCTGCAATTTCCCTAGCCATCTCTTTTAGCACTCTGGGATGCATTCCATCAGGGCCAGGAGACTTGTCTACCTTTAGCCCCATTAGTTTGCCCATCACTACCTCCTTAGTGATAACAATCCTCTCAAGGTCCTCACCTGTCATAGCCTCATTTCAATCAGTCGCTGGCATGTTATTTGTGTCTTCCACTGTGAAGACCGACCCAAAAAACCTGTTCAGTTCCTCAGCCATTTCCTCATTTCCCATTATTAAAACTCCCTTCTCATCCTCTAAAGGACCAATATTTACCTTAGCCACTCTTTTTTGTTTTATATATTTGTAAAAACTTTTACTGTCTGTTTTCATATTCTGAGCAAGTTTACTCTCATACTCTATTTTACGGATTACGGGCTACCTTCCCGTATCTCGATAATGTCACCATCTGCGGCCATGACCAGCAGGACCATGACACCAACCTCCGAAAATTCCTCCAAACCTCAAAACTCCTTGACCTGACTTACAAGAAGGATAAGTGCGTGTTTAGCACCGACCGTCTAGCCATCCTTGGCTACGTAGTGCATAACGGAGTGATAGGCCCCGACCCTGAACGCATGCGCCCCCTGATGGAACTCCCTCTCCCCAATACCCTCAAATCCCTTAAACGCTGCCTGGGTTTCTTCGCTTACTACGCCCAATGGGTTCCCAATTACGCCGACAAGGCCCGTCCCCTCATTCAGTCCACGACCTTCCCGCCACCGACAGAGGCCTGCCAGGCCTTTAGCCGCATCAAAGCGGACATCGCAAAGGCCACGAAGCGCGCCATCGACGAGTCCCTCCCCTTCCAGGTCGAGAGCGACGCATCAGAAGTAGCTCTGGCGGCCACCCTGAACCAAGCGGGCAGACCCGTGGCCTTCTTCTCCAGAACCCTCCAGGCTTCCGAACTCTGCCACGCCTCAGTGGAAAAGGAAGCCCAGACCATAGTCGAAGCTGTGCGACATTGGTGGCACTATTTGGCCGGCAGGAAGTTTACCCTCCTCACAGACCAACGGTCAGTAGCCTTCATGTTCGATAATGCAAGATTAAGAACGACAAGATCTTGCGGTGGCGGATCGAGTTCTCCACGTAAAACTACGATATTTTGTATCGTCCTGGGAAGCTCAATGAGCCTCCTGATGCCCTGTCCCGCGGTACCTGCGCCAGCGCGCAGATAGACCACCTCCGCTCCCTCCACGCGGACCTCTGCCATCCAGGGGTGACCCATTTCTATCATTTCATAAAGACCCACAACCTGCCCTACTCCATCGAGGAAGTCAGGACAGTAACCCGTGACTGCCACATCTGCACAGAGTGCAAACCGCACTTCTACCGCCCCGAGCGCGCGCATCTGATCAAAGCATCCCGCCCCTTTGAACGTCTCAGCATTGACTTCAAGGGGCCCCTTCCCTCTAGCAACCGCAACATTTACTTCCTGATGGTGATCGATGAATACTCCTGCTTCCCCTTCTCCATTCCCTGCCATGACCACATCGACCGTCATTAAGGCCCTCCTCTCCATCTTCTCCCTGTTCGGCTACCCCGCGTACATACATAGCGATCGGGGGTCGTCCTTTATGAGCGACGAGCTGCGTCAATTCCTGCTCAGCAGGGGCATTGCCTCTAACAGGACGACCAGCTATAACCCCCGGGGTAACGGACAGGTTGAGCGGGAGAATGGTACCATCTGGAAGACCATGCTACTGGCCCTCCGGTCCAGAGATCTCCCTATTTCCCGATGGCAAAAGGTTATCTCCGATGCCCTACATTCTATCCGCTCCCTCCTCTGTCCCACAACTAACCAAACACCTCATGAACGTCTTCTTGTTTTCCCCAGGAAGTCGTCCTCCAGATCCCCTCTCCCGACGTAGCTGGCCGCCCCCGGACCCTTCTTGCTCCGGAAGCATGTGCGGGTGCACAAGTCCGACCCGCTGGTGGAACAAGTCCAGTTACTCCACGCTAACAGGCAGTATGCGTATGTGGAGTACCTCGACGGTCGGCAGGACACGGTCTCCCTTCGGGACCTGGCACTCGCCGGTGTGCGGCCTCCCCCCACTTCACCACAGACCCACAGACCCACCCCCTGCCCCTTTTCCCCCAGCGCCCCACCCAAGCCACCCCTTCCTCATCCATGGCATCTCCACCAGCCCGGGGTACGGAGACAGTTCAAGGACCATCGCTCCCAGAGTCCAGGACATCAGCTGAACCACCATCATCGGCTGAACCAACGTCACCAACTGCCCTGCGGCGGTCTGCCAGGACGTCACGGGTAACGAAAAGGCTGATCGAGTCCATTTAACTTCAACACCACCATGGACCTTGTATGGACACTATGTACTGTTGCTAAATGTCTAGGCCAGTGTGAATCCAAGGATACATTTTTTTCTCTCTCTCCTTACTACTCATACCACCAGTTCTCCCCCACCCAGCTCTCATTGACACCCCCCCCCCCCCCCGGCTTATTTCTCCTCATGGGGTGAATGTGGTGGTATGATTAGCATAGCTGCCTGCCATTGGTGCAGAACACCGGCTTACCATTGGCCCTGGTCGGTCATGTGCCTCTCGACCGGTTGGTTGAGACCAGTCATGTGATGGCTCCCCGATTGGTCGAGAGGCTGAGTTAACCCCGCCTCCAGGGCAGGTGTATAAATACCCAGTACTCCCGGCGGTCGTCCTTCTACTGTAATCGACCGCAGGGCTAACATCTAGTAGATTAAAGCCATACTTTTGTTCAGCAACTCGTCTCGCGTTCAATTGATGGTACATCAATTACATCGAGGGACGAGGCAGGGGTGTCCCCTGTCCCCCCTACTTTTTGCGTTGGGAATTGAACCCCTGGCTATGGCGCTGAGGGAGTCGGGGGATTGGAGGGGGCTGGTTCGGGGTGGGGAGGAGCACTGAGTGTCGCTCTATGCGGACGACCTTTTGTCTTATGTGGCGGACCCGGTGGAGGGAATGCCGGTGGTGATGGGGATTCTCCGGGAATTTGTGGATTTCTCAAGCTTAACTTTGGGAAAAGTGAGCTGTTTGTGGTACACCTGGGGGACCAGGAGGGGGGGATTGGGAGGCTCACGCTAAAAAGGGCGGAAAAGAGCTTCAGGTACTTGGGGGTTCAGGTGGCCAGGAGCTGGGGGGGCCTTGTATAAGCTTAACCTCACAAGGCTGGTGGAGCAAATGGAGGAGGAGTTTAAGAGGTGGGACATGCTGCTGCTGTCTCTGGCGGGTAGGGTGCAGTCAGTCAAGATGACGGTGTTCCTGAGGTTTCTGTTCTTGTTCCAGTGCCTCCCCATCCTTATCCGGAAGGCCTTTTTCAGGTGGGTTAACAGGAGCATTACGGGATTTGTGTGGACGCACGGGACCCCGAGGGTGAGAAGGGTGTTTCTGGAGCGGGGCAGGGATAGGGGGGGGGGCTGGCGCTGCCCAGCCTCTGTGGGTATTATTGGGCTGCCAACGCAGCGATGGTGCGTAAGTGGGTGATGAACAGGGAAGGGGCAACATGGAAGAGGATGGAGATGGCATCCTGTGTGGGCACAAGCCTGGAAGCGCTGGTAACGGCGCCGCTGCCGCTCCCTCCAACGAGGTATACCACGAGCCCGGTGGTGGCAGCTACCCTCAAGATTTGGGGGCAATGGAGGCGGCACAGGGGGGAGGTGGGGGCCTCGATGGGGTCCCCAATACGAGGGAACCACCGGTTTGGTCCGGGGAGAATTGATGATGGGTTCCTGAGTTGGCACAGGGCAGGTGTCAGGAGGCTGGGGGACCTGTTCGTAGACGGGAAGTTCGCGAGCCTGGGTGAGCTGGAGGGGAAGTTTGGGCTCTACCCCGGGGAACAACTTTAGGTACATGCAAGTAAGGGCGTTTGTCGGGCGGCAGGTGGCGGGGTTCCCTCTGCTGCCGCCGCGTGGGGTTCAGGACAGGGTGCTCCCGGGGGTGTGGGTTGGAGAGGGGAGGATCTCGGAAGCATACCAGGTGATGCAGGAGGTAGACAAGGCCTCGGTGGAGTAGCTGAAAGGTAAATGGGAGGAGGAGCTGGGTGAGGAGATTGAGGAGGGGACATGGGCGGATGCCCTGGAAAGGGTGAACTCCTCCTCTTCTTGTGCGAGGCTTAGCCTCATACAGTTTAAGGTGCTGCGTAGGGCTCATATAACCGGGACAAAGATGAGCCGGTTTTTTGGGAGCGAGGACAGGTGTATTAGGTTCTCTGGGGGCCCAGCAAACCATGTCCACATGTTCTGGGCATGCCCAGCGCTGGGGGAATTTTGGAAGGGTGTGGCAAGGACGGTATCAAGGGTGCTAGGTTCCAGGGTCAATCCAGGCTGGGGACTCGCAATATTTGGGGTTGCAGTGGAGCCGGGAGTGCAGGAGGCGAAAGAGGCCGGTGTTCTGGCCTTGCGTCCCTAGTAGCCCGGCGGAGGATTCTTCTTCAGTGGAAGGATGTGAGGCCCCCAAGTGAGGAAGCCTGGGTCAATGATATGGCGGGGTTTATTAAACTGGAGAGGGTGAAGTTTGCCCTAAGGGGGTCAGTGCAGGGGTTTTTCAGGAGATGGCAACCATTCCTAGATCTTCTGGCAGAACGGTAAAATCGAAAGGTCATCAGCAGCAGCAACCCGGGGGGAGGGGGGGGGCTGTCTCTTTGTTTTCGTGTGGGTTAAATCTTTGCCAACGATGGGCGTTTATTTATTTTTTCTCTGTTGTATACACCCGGGGGGGGGGGGGGGGGGGGGGGGGGGGGGGGGGGGGGGGGGGGGGGGGGGGTGGGGGGTTGTTCCTTTTGTACTTAGAATTTTCTGTTACTGTTTTATTTTTTGTGAAAATGTGAAAATTTGAATTAAAATTATTTTTTTTTTAAAAACCCGTTCCCACCTGGCAACTCAAACTCCTCCATTGCTGTCTCCATTGCTCCCACATCCTCAGGGCTCCCACCACCAGTGGGCTTGTGGAGGACCAAGCTGGCGAGAACGGCAGGGGTGCCGTTAATAAGGCCTCCAAACTCGTACCCTTACAAGATGCCGCCTCTACTCGCTCCCAAACCGACCCCTCCCCCATACCCACTTCCTGACCATCGATATGTTGGTTGCCCCGTAATAGTTAATAAAACTCGTGAGGGTCAAGCCCCCCTTCACATGACCCCGTTCCAGGTGCCTTCTTTCACCTCGGGGTTTTACCAGCCCACACAAAATCCGAGATTACTGCATTCATTTTTCTAAAAAAAGGCCTTTGGGACAAAAATCGGGAGGCATTGAAAAAAGAACAGCAGCCTCTGGAGGACTGTCATCTTCACCGTCTGCACCCTCCCCGCCAGTGTCAGCGGGAGCATGTCCCACCTGCGGAAATCCCTTTTCATCTGACCGACCACTTTACCCAAATTTAACTTGTGGAGCTACTCCCAATCTTCAGCCACCTGAATGCCTAGATACCTGAAGCTCTTCTCCATCACTTTAAGAGGTAACTCCCTCAGTCTCCTTTCCTGCCCCGTGCCTGAATCGCAAACACCTCGCTCTTTCCCATATTTAGTTTGTAGCCTGAAAACCGCCCAAATTCTTCCAGTGTCTCCATGATTCCGGCCATCCTCCCCAATGGGTCTGCAATATAAAGAAGTAAATCATTCACGTAGAGCGAGACACTTTGCTCCACACCCCCCCCCCCTCTCTCACTATCCCCTGCCAGACATTCAATGACCTAAGGGCCATTACCAAGGGCTCTATGGCCAGGGGAAACAGTAGTGGGGAGAGCGGGCATCCCTGTCTTGTCCCTTTAGAAAGACTAAAATATTCTGACCGGACTCGGTTGGTTCTTACATTCGCCACCGGAGCCTGATATAGCAACCAGACCCAATCCACAAATCCCTGCCCAAACCCAAACCTGTCTACAATATCCCATAGGTACTTCCACTCCAACCAGTCAAAGGCCTTTTCTGCATCCATAGCTACTACCACCTCAGCCTCGCGCCCCTCCGCTGGCATCATTATAACATTTAAGAGCCGTCTAATGTTGGACCTCAGGTTCACAAATCCCGTTCTATGATATTATTGAACACGCCTATTTGTGAAGCACTTCAGGATGTTTCTTTGATTGTTTTATTGGAAGTATTTTTCTTGAGGTCAGCAACAGAGGCCATTCCTGTTACCAATCTGTATTCCCTACAAACTGGAACCCCAATTTGCCACACGTAGACCGAGGTAGCCGCAGTGAATCCTCAAGTCAAAAAGAACACTTTGGAAATGGATTTTAGCTTCCTGCTTTGGAAGATAAAAAGTAAAAGATGCTCCCAGGCCATGGTTTGGGTTATAGGCTACTAGCAAGGTTTGTTGAAGCTTGAACAAATAAATCAACAGTTATAAAAACAAGCTTTCGTTAATTATCTATAAAATTTAGGATATATAAAACATGCAAAGTTGCTTCACTTGTGCTAACTGATACTATAAAGTTGAACCTGAAATAAGGACAGAATAGTCTATATCACAATTATTTGATATAACTTGCAGTTTAATGAATGCCAAAAAACAAAACAAAACCCTTGAGGAAAAACTCAAAGCTGCGATTGAAACAATGGTGAGTTCTGAGGAACAAGTGGCTAGGATGGAGAACATGCTGAAAAATGAAGAGAACATTGCAAAGGTGAGGAACTTCTAGGTAATTTTAAGGTAAAATCACAAGTTTATCATTTAGGCATTTTGACAAATGATGTTCCATTTTATTTTATTTTTTAATATAATTTTTATTGGAATTTTTTACAGAAAATATAAAACATAACGACAAACAATGAAATGCAACAAAACAACCCATAACTGCGACACCCCCAGACCGTATCGACGCATGCATCACACCCCCCCAACCCCAACGAACAACAAAAGAACTTAAAAATATATTAAAATTAAATAAACAAACATAGTCATTGTCCGCCCCCCCTTCACCCCCCTTCCCCCCCCTTCCCCCCCCCTCCCCCCCCATCCCCCCCCACCCCCCCATCCCCCCCCACCTCCCCCCCATCCCCCCCCCATCCCCCCCACCCCCCCATCCCCCCCACCTCCCCCCCATCCCCCCCCCCATCCCCCCCCCCCCCATCCCCCCCCCCCCACCCCCCATCCCATCCCCCCCCACCTCCCCCCCATCCCCCCCCCCATCCCCCCCCCCCCCCCCACCCCCCCCCTCCCCCCCATCCCCCCCATCCCCCCCCACCCCCCCATCCCATCCCCCCCCCCCCCCCCCCCCCCCCCCCCCCCCCCCCCCGGGTTGCTGCTGCTACTGTCCCTGTACCCTATCGTTGAGCCAGAAAGTCGAGAAAAGGTTGCCACCGCCTATAGAACCCTTGTACCGACCCTCTCAGGGCGAATTTGACCTTCTCTAGCTTAATGAAACCCACCATGTCATTGATCCAGGTCTCCACGCTTGGGGGCCTCGCATCCTTCCATTGTAGCAAGATCCTTCGCCGGGCTACTAGGGACGCAAAGGCCAGCACACCGGCCTCTTTCGCCTCCTGCACTCCCGGCTCCACCCCAACCCCAAAAATCGCGAGTCCCCATCCTGGCTTGACCCTGGATCCCACCACCCTCGACACCGTCCTCGCCACCCCCTTCCAGAACTCCTCCAGTGCCGGGCATGCCCAGAACATATGGGCATGGTTCGCTGGACTCCCCGAGCACCTGACACACCTGTCTTCACCCCCAAAGAACCTACTCATCCTCGTCCCAGTCATGTGGGCCCTATGCAGCACCTTGAATTGGATGAGGCTAAGCCGTGCACACGAGGAGGAAGAATTAACCCTCTCCAGAGCATCAGCCCATGTCCCGTCTTCGATCTGTTCCCCCAGTTCCCCCTCCCACTTAGATTTCAGCTCCTCTACTGACGCCTCCTCCGCCTCCTGCATAACCTTGTAGATATCAGATATCTTCCTCTCTCCAACCCAGACCCCTGAAAGCACCCTGTCGCTCACCCCCCTCGCGGGAAGCGAAGGGAATCCCTCCACCTGCCGCCTAGCAAATGCCTTTACCTGCATGTTCCCTGGGGGGAGCCCAAATTTCTCCTCCAACTCCCCCAGACTCGCAAACCTCCCATCAATAAACAGGTCCCTCAGCTGTCTGATGCCCGCTCTGTGCCAACCCTGAAATCCCCCATCAATGTTCCCCGGGACGAACCTATGGTTCCCCCTTAACGGAGCCTCCATCGAGCCCCCCACTTCTCCCCTATGTCGCCTCCACTGCCCCCAAATCTTGAGGGTAGCCGCCACCACCGGACTCGTGGTATACCTCGTAGGAGGGAGCGGCCACGGCGCCGTTACCAGGGCCCCCAGGCTTGTATCTCCACAGGACGCCCTCTCCATCCGTTTCCATGCTGCCCCCTCCCCCTCCATTACCCACTTGCGCACCATCGACACATTGGCCGCCCAATAATACCCCGAGAGATTGGGTAACGCCAGCCCCCCCCCCATCTCTACCCCGCTCCAAGAAGACCCTCTTCACCCTCGGGGTCCCATGCGCCCAAACAAAGCTCATGATGCTGCTAGTCACCCTTCTTAAAAAGGCCCTAGGGATAAAGATGGGCAAACACTGAAAAAGGAACAAGAACCTCGGGAGAACCGTCATTTTGACGGACTGCACTCTACCCGCCAACGATAGCGGCACCATATCCCACCTTTTAAATTCCTCCTCCATCTGCTCCACCAGCCTGGTAAAATTAAGCTTATGGAGAGTCCCCCAACTCCTGGCCACCTGCACCCCCAGGTATCTGAAACTCTTCACTGCCCTCTTAAATGGGAGTCTCCCAATTCCCTCCTCCTGATCACCCGGGTGTATTACAAATACCTCACTCTTGCCTAAATTTAACTTATAGCCTGATAAGCCCCCAAATTCCGCTAACAGCTCTATCACCCCCGGCATTCCCCCCTCTGGATCCGCCACATACAACAGCAGGTCGTCCGCATACAGCGATACACGATGTTCCTCCCCACCCCGCACCAGACCCCTCCATCTCCCTGACTCCCTCAACGCCATAGCCAAAGGTTCAATCGCCAGTGCAAAGAGCAAGGGGGACAGGGGGCACCCCTGCCTGGTCCAACGGTAGAGCCTAAAGTACTCCGATCTCCTTCCATTGGTAACTACACTTGCCATCGGAGCCACGTAGAGCAGCCTCACCCATTTGATGAATCCCTCCCCGAATCCAAACCGCTCCAGCACCTCCCACAGGTACCCCCACTCAACTCTATCAAACGCTTTCTCCGCATCCAGCGCCACCACTATCTCAGCCTCCCCCTCCACTGCCGGCATCATAATAACATTTAGCAGTCTCCGCACATTCGTGTTGAGCTGCCGTCCCTTGACAAATCCTGTCTGATCCTCGTGTATCACCCCTGGCACACAGTCCTCTATCCTGGTGGCCAGGACCTTCGCCAGCAACTTAGCGTCAACATTGAGGAGCGAGATAGGCCTGTATGATCCACACTGCAAGGGGTCCTTATCCTGCTTCAGGATCAGAGAGATCAGTGCCCGCGACATCGTCGGGGGCAAAGCCCCCCCCTCCCGTGCCTCATTGAAGGCTCGCACCAACAGGGGGCCCACCAGATCCGCATACTTTTTATAAAATTCCACCGGGAACCCGTCCGGCCCCGGCGCCTTACCTGACTGCATTTGTCCAATCCCCCTGACTAGCTCCTCCAACTCTATCGGCGCCCCCAGCCCCTCTACCAGCTCCTCTTGAACCCTTGGGAAACATAGCCTGTTGATGAAGCTCTCCATCCCCCCTCTCCCCATCGGAGGTTCTGACCGGTACAGTTCCTCGTAGAAGTCCCTAAAGACCCCATTTACTTCTGTCCCCTTCTGCACTACATTCCCACCCCTATCCGTCACTCCACCAATTTCCCTAGCCGCATCCCGCCTGCGGAGCTGATGCGCCAACATCCTGCTCGCCTTCTCCCCGTACTCATATACCGTGCCCTGCGACCTCCTCCACTGTGTCTCCGCCTTTCTGGTGGTCAACAAGTCAAATTTGGCCTGCAAACTACGCCGTTCCCCCAGCAACCCCTCCTCCGGTGCCTTCGCGTATCTCCTGTCCACATCCAGGAGCTCCCTCACCAGTCTCTCCCTCTCCTTCTTCTCCCTCCTTTCCCTATGGGCCCGGATGGAGATCAGCTCCCCCCGGATCATTGCTTTCAGAGCCTCCCAGACCATCCCCACCCGGACCTCCCCCGTGTCGTTGGTATCCAGATACCCCTCAATACTTCCCCGGACCCTCCTCCACACCTCCTCATCAGCCAGCATCCCCACATCCAGGCGCCAGAGCGGGCGCTGGTCCCGCGCCTCCCCCATCTCCAGATCAACCCAGTGCGGAGCATGGTCTGAAATCGCTATGGCCGAATACTCTGCATCCTGCACCTTCGGGATCAATCCCCTGCTCAGGACGAAAAAATCTATTCGGGAATAGACCCTATGGACATGGGAGAAAAAGGAATACTCCCGCGCTCTCGGCCTCCCAAACCTCCAGGGATCCACCCCTCCCATCTGGTTCATAAACCCCCTCAGCACTTTGGCTGCCGCCGGTCTCCTACCCGTCCTTGAACTGGACCGGTCCAGTGGGGGATCCAGCGCTGTGTTAAAGTCTCCCCCCATGATCAGGCCCCCCGCCTCCAGGTCCGGAATGCGGCCCAACAAGCGCCTCATGAAGCCGGCATCATCCCAATTCGGGGCATATACATTAACCAGCACCACCTTCTCTCCCTGCAGCCTACCCTTCACCATAATATATCTGTCCTCCTTGTCCGACACCACCTCAGCCGCCTCGAACGCCACCCTCTTCCCCACCAGAATCGCCACCCCCCGGTCCTTCGCGTCCAATCCTGAGTGAAAAACCTGCCCCACCCACCCCTTCCTCAGACGAACCTGGTCCACCACCTTTAAGTGGGTCTCCTGGAGCATAGCCACGTCCGCCTTCAGCCCCTTCAGATGAGAAAATACCCTAGTTCTCTTAACCGGCCCATTCAGCCCCCTCACGTTCCAGGTAATCAGCCGGATCAGAGGGCAACCTGCCCCTCTCCCCCGCCGGCTAGCCATAGCTTATCGACTGCTCACCCCAGGCCAGCTCGCCCCGCCTGACCCGTTCCCCATGGCGATAACGCCTCTCCTCTACCCCACCGGCCCACACCAGCTCCTTCCTGGCCATTCCAGCAGCAACCCGATATCCCCCCCCCCACCCCAGGCTAGGACCCCTCCTAGCCGCGACGCACCCTCCATGGTACTTCCGTGAGTCAGCTGACTTCTGCTGACCCGACAGCTCCCGCCAAAACCCATCTCCTCCCGGCATGGGGTCATTCCCCTCTTGCCACACCTCCTTGGCACCGCTTCAGCGGGGGAAAGAAAACCAATGAAGGCCACGCCCCCACCTCCAGCTCCGCCCCCCCCTGCCCCGCAGCGCGGACATCCAGAGGAAAGCCCGCGCTTTCACACTGCCGCACCCCACCCTTCTGACGCAGCTCCTCAAAATCCAGTTTCACCCCAACCCCCAGCCCCGTACAGAAGAGAACATATAAAGCACATACCCCCAATGTTCCCCACATACCCCACACCCATACCCAACAGACAAACCCACCCGGAAACAGAGCAAAAAGAAAACCAGCATAAAAATAACACCTGTCAAAATTGAAGAACAGCAACAGCGAAAACAGCAACGGCCATAGTGTGTCCCCAGACCCTAGTTCGAGTCCAGCTTCTCCGCCTGTACAAAGGCCCATCGCCTCCTCCGGGGACGCGAAGTAGTGGTGCCGGTCCTTATATGTCACCCATAGATGCGCAGGCTACAGCATTCCAAATCTGACCAGCTTGGCATGCAGCACCGCCTTAGTCCGGTTGAACCCGGCCCGCCACTTTGCCACCTGCGCACTCTAGTCCTGGTAGATTCGCACCACCGAATTCTCCCACTTGCTGCTCCTCTCTTTCTTGGCCCAGCACAGCACACAGTTCCGGTCACTAAATCGATGGAACCGCACCAGCACTGCCCGCGGGGGTTCATTTGCCTTAGGCCTCCTGGCCAGCACTCTGTGAGCTCCCTCAAGCTCCAGGGGCAAAGGACCCCGCTCCCATCAACGAGCTCAACATCGTGGTCACGTACGACGGGAGATCCGACCCCTCCAGCCCCTTCACCAGGCCCAGGATCCTCAAATTATTTTGCCTCGTGCGAACGTCCAGCTCCTCCAAGCGGTCTTGCCACTTCTTGTGAAGTGCCTCTTGCAACTCCACTTTCCCCACGAGGACCACGGCCTCCTCCTCCCTCTCAGCGGCCTGCTGCTGCAACTCCCGGATAGACACCTCCTGTGCCGCCTGGGTCCCAAGCAGCTTGTTTTTAGTTGCATTCAGGGAGTCCAGCAACTCAGCCTTCAGCTCCGCAAAACAGCGCAGAAGAGAGGCTTGCTGCTCTTGCGCCCACTTCCACCAGTCCTCGGGTGTTCCGCCGGCCGCCATTTTGTCTTTCTTCCCCTGCTTTTCTTGGGGAGCTGCTGCAGCTTTTTCCTTTGCCCCACTCTGGGTGAGCACCATAAATTATGGGGAATGCTCCTCTAGACACCTTCCCCCACTGGGATTCGTCGGGACAGCGTCGACTGCTGTTAGAATTCAGCTTTCATAAAGGCCCTCAAGTCAGCTTGAGACCTATAAGCTGGCCCTTCCCCCGCCTGCCTGCTTGTAGAGGCTTTTGTTTGCTGCTGCTTCCGCCCAATCTTGCACTGTTTCTGAGGGTCTGATAACCAAGAAACATACTATTCCTGGGGGAAAGTACTCCTCGAACCTTCACCTACGCCTTTTCATCGAAATTCCAACCCATGCCGCCCAAAAAAGAGCTCTTTTCTGTAACCTTGGGCAGGAGCTGTCTCTGTGTGCACACTCACTCCATGCTGCACACCGGAAGTCCCCGTTCCATTTTATTTTAAATACTTTTCTTGTATAGCCATCTATTTAAATAAAAGCTTTGAGAGTGGTTGTCAAACCCTAATGGTATATCTTGTACAAAGCTACCAACAAATTACATTGACCAATGTTAACAAAACTAAACAAAAACAAAATAAATGTTATTACTTTCTGTTTATTTTTCTGATCTTGATAGAACCTGGAGAGGCTATTGAGGCAACATAGTGGAGAGGAGCCAAGAACTGCCCAAACTAATCCCATAGATATTAAAGCTATTTTTGTTTTTCTAATTGCTTGTTGTACCTGCATATTAACTTTGTGGAGGACAGCACGGTGGCACAGTGGTTAGCACTGCTGCCTCACAGCCGAGCTCTCAGGTTTGATCCCGGCCCCGGGTCACTGACCATGTGGAGTTTGCACATTCTCCCCGTGTCTGTGTGGGTCTCTCCACCACAATCTAAAGATGTGCAGGATAGGTAAATTGGCCAAGCTAAATTGCTGCTTAATTGGAAAAAAGAATTGGGTACTCTAAACATTTTTCAAAAAATTGTGGAAAAGTGATTGCCCAAGCACAGGAATGGAATTATAATGAGGCGGTGATTGCTGCTCCTCAAAAGATTTGGGTCATTGAGAAAACCTCTTAGAGGAGGATTTTAAATACATCTAGGTTTAGATTACAAGTGGCTGGTATTATTTAACGCAATGACCATCTCCAACAAGAAAAGACCTAGCTACTTTCCCTTAAACTATCATCAACTGCTCCCTACCATTAACATCCTGCGGGTCAGCTTGTTCAGAAACTTATTGGGGTAGCCATATCATTACCATGGATATCAGTACAGAGACGAGATGCTCCATAATTAGTGACACATCCTGACCCCTCAAAGACACTCCACCTGCCGTAAGGTTAAAATGTGATAGAATACTCACTCCTCACCTGGATGGGTGCAACTCCAATAATATTTAGGAAACTCAATACCATTCAAGACGTTAAGTTCACTTAATCGGTACTCGGGCCACAAGTTTCACTGTCCACTACCTTCGCCGCTGGCACATAGTGGCTGCAATACGAATGATCAACAAGATGCACAGCAGTGTGGTTAATTTGACAGAACCCACAGTTCATGTAATCTCTACTACCAAGGACAAGGGTAGGAATATCATGGGAGTCCCATCACTGTAAATTCCCATCCAAATTACACAGCAATTTGATTTGGAAATATGCCACTGCTTCCATATCGTGGCTGGGTCAAAACTTTGAATTCCCTACTAAGAATTACAATGACTTAAGGGGATGACCGCCTTCAAAAGATGATTGCCCCCTCAATACAATTAGCAATGGGCACTAAACACCCAGCTTTGCCTAAGGTCCAATAACAATAGAAAACTGAAATACGGCAGAATTGAGGATTAAATATTCCTGGGTTTAACAGTTTCAGGAGAGATTGGGAAAGGCGCTGTAGAGGGAGCGGTAAAATCAAAGACATTATCATAGCTCTGGAGCATCGAGATTTATATACAGAAGTGAACTTTGGATTGAGTTGAATAACAAAGGGATCTGGCCCATTTCTAAAGAGTGAGGACAAAATCAAAGCTGAAATTCATAATCAGATTTGGCTAGAATTAAATATTATTTATTCTCAAATTCATAAATGTCACCAATTTTTATTTACTCCGACATGGTAGTGGTGGGCTGCCTTCTTATGTTCCAGCAATTGCAATTGAGTAACTTGACTGGTCACATCAAAAGGCATTGAGTCAATCGCATTTAAAATCCAACATAATGTTTGAGACTGATTATATTTGGGTAGTTCAGTGAGTAATTCTGCAAATGTCAATATATTACATCTGTTATTTTATATTAATTGTTTATTTTTTGATTAATAGGAACTTGAGGATCAGATGAAGTATCTCAAAGACCAGAAATTTAAGAAGAGTGAGGAATTATATTCCTTGAATGGTACGGTGAGAACAGTTGCAAACCAAATATCAGGAAATAGGACAACACTTCGCAACCTCAGCAGTCGAATTGACAAACTTGACCATGAAAGTATCAAGCAACAAGAAGTAATTTACAGTCAGGTAAAAACAGGAATATTGTTATCTATGTTGCTTGTCGAGTGACAAATATTACTACAAGATGTTACATTACAACTGCTTCCATGTAATAATTAGCAAGTAATTGTATTTGTTACAAACATTAAAAATAACTCCATTTACAGCATTAGACAAATAGTCCTACATAATGATTTAGAATTAAATAAAACACTTCTATTATAGTTGGTAAGACCTGCAATTGAAAATTATATTAGATACCAATTAGTATTCAAAACTAAGCTACATGCATCATAAATGATTTTATTGTGCAAGTAGGTGACAGTCAAAAATAACCTGCAAGAGAACACGTACTAATGGAATGCTACAATTAATTTTACACAATACGATATATTACAATTGTGCCTGATGTGTAATAGTTTATGTCTCCTGTAAACCATGGCTGGAACCATGGACTGAATTTTAGCAGCCACCCCACCCAGTGTATTTGAAGGCCTGAGGCTCATAAATACAATAATTAGCCTCACCCCCGACAAGTGTCCCATTTTATGGTGGGGGGGGGGATTAAGGCCCTATTTTAACCACTGCAGGGGAAGGCCAAGTTGGTAACCCAGCAGCTTTCACTGCGCAGGCTGCTGTTGGGCAATAAGTGGGAGGACATCCTTTCAGAGATCCCTGGAGCCAATGGTTGCCCCCCCCCCCTTTTTGCATCTCAAACTCAGCCCCCAACCTTATTGCCCCTTAGCTGGGGTTTTCCAGCTAGACCCGGCTAATACCCAGACTTACCTGACAGTCCAACTCCACAACCTCTTCTTCATTGGGACTGCCTATTGTCCCGGCATCACTTGAACTTGGTGCTACTGGGATGACAGATCTGCCAACTAATCAAATTGGCCAGCAGTCCTCTTAGGCAGGTTTTCCTTCTTAATGGGGGCCAAATTCTCAACCATAAACAATTAAAGCTGCTTTGAGCATAAAAATTGCTGTGTGGCTTTTCAGTTTAGTGGTGGGAGGGGCCCTATATTGTCACAATATAAAAATAATCTACCTGTATTGTTTTCACCAAAATAAACTCTAATATCTGTTTGAAGAAATATCAAATATGTTCAAAAATCCAAAGCATTGGCTTTAAGCACTGAGTTTCAAAAATAATAGATTGACCCAGATCTTCCAGTCTCCAGATCGCCAGAGATCGGACGCATGACCCAAGATGTGCATTGGGTCCACCGAAGCCTTGATGCACTGATACTGTGAGAATTGCCTGGGACGTTTGATCTGCTGGGTGGGCAATTGCCTTGCTCCGCGGGATCCCCTGAAAAAGTCTTCGACTCTGAGTTAGAGTCAGAGACTTTGGACAGTTCCATGGTATTAGCAGAATAGTTGTCCAAGAAATGTTGGAAAGAAAAATCCTAGTTTAACACCCAAGTAACTACACAACTGTTCCCTCAATCACCCACACTGACCCCACCGAACCCATGACTACCCCCATGATCGAACCCTACTAGCCCCCACAACCTAACTAACCTCTGACCCGACATGATTACCCTACCACCCTTTGATCTGACCTGACTAACTCCCATGGTGGTACAGAGGTAGTGCCATTGGACTAGTAATTCAGAGGCTCAAGTTAAAGCTCTGGGGGACAACTCCCATCATGGCAACTGGTGGAATTTAAATTCAATCAATAAATTTGAAATGATAAAGAGAGTAAAGTTCAGCAATGGTGACCATGAAACTATCATCTGACATGTAAAAACCCATCTGGTTCACTAATGTTCTTTTGGGAAGTAAATCTGCTGTCTATACTTGATCTGGCCTTTATGTGACTCCAGACGCACAGCATTGTGGATGACTCTTAAGTGCCCTCTGAAATGATCTAGCAAGCCAATCAGTGTAAGGGCAGTTAGGGATGGAGATCAAATATTGGCGCTTTGCCATCAACAGCCATATCCCATGAAAGAGTACAGAAAAAACTAACCTTTCGACCTGACATAACTATCCCCGATCCACCTGCCACCCATCTACTTTCTACCTTACCCCTGCCACCGTAAGCCTGCCACCCTAACCCCTACCACCTGCCAGCCTACACACCCATTCACCAACATTAATTCATTACCCATTCGTTCACATTCACACTGAACATGTAAAGCTACCTTGAGCTGTAATATGCACTGTATACATTCAATGTGAGTCATTCAGCCCAAGGGGATTCTGTATAATTCCCCTCTTCCTCGGTTCACAGTGGCTGAAAGGTCTTAGACAGCACCTTCCCCCATTGCGCCTCTGCAGCAGCTGCCTCAAGCTTCTGTGCGTCCCTCAGCATGTAGTCCTGGGATTTGGAATGTGCCAGTCTGCAACACTCGTTCAGAAGATCAAAAAATTGAGCCATCATGAGTCACTTGAACCTGATGTTTTCATAGGTTCCATTTAGTTGGTAACATTTCTTGGCGAATGTTGTACTTATCATGGTGAACTTGCCAGGACTTTAAAATAGAATGCATGCCTCTGGGTCACCCAGTGCCTGTGTCAAGTATTGTTCATTGAATTATATAACATGGTTAAATGCAGAATAAATACTCTGCCCAGCAATATGCAAATTCCTAACCTTCAAAGAATACCTTTCTACTGTGCTATTGTGACTTTTTTTTGCACTTCTCACATCACAATTCCTGCAGCACTTTGAGTAAAATTGTGACTTGGAGCCAAAATGGAAACAGTTTTGTACTGTATCAACAGCAGCTGGCATAAACTTAACAACATTTAATGTAGTAAAATTCTCCAAACGCTTAACAATAGCATAATCAATAAAATCATTTTTGACATTGAGCCACAGAAGGAGATATTGGAACAGAGATGCAAAATGCTTAATAAAAGAGGTAGATTTTAAGTAGCGTCTTAAAAGAGAAGAGAGAGGGTAAGAGGTTAGGAAATTCCAGAGCCGAGGGCCTAGGCACCTAAAAGCACAGTCACCAATGTTGGAGCAGTTAAAATGAGTGAAACCAGAGGTAAGAATTGGACGATCGTAGGATTTGCAAAGATTTGCAGGGCTGGAAGAAGCTACAGAGGTTGGAATGTTCAAGGATAGGCAGGGATTCATTAAAATGAAGCATTGTTACATGGAAAGCAAGCACACGGGTGGCTGAGGGCAAGTTTATATAGAGCGGATGATGGGAGATAGTGTGGCTAGAAGAACATTGGAATTATCAAGTCGAGGGGTAACAAAAGCCTGGGTGAGTGTTTATTAAGCAGATGAGTTGAGGCAGGAACGGAGTTGAGCGATCTTAAGAGGTGGAAGTAGGCAGTCTTGGTGATCTTGTGAATCTGTGGTTGGAAATTCATCTTACAGTCAAACCCAACATCAAGGCTGAAAACTTTCTTGCTTGGTTTAAGACAGTTGCCAGGGATGGAAGAGGTGAACCAGAAACCAAACATGTGACGAGTACCAAAGACAATGACTTTAGCCTTCCCAGTATTTAGTTGAAGAAATTTTCTTTTCACCCAATATTGGATGTCAGATAAGCAGTGTAACAAAGCTAGGACAGTGAAGGAGTCCAAGGAGGTGCCGGTGAGATTAAGATAACCATCACCAATGTACACGTCGGACATGATGTTGTGTTTTCAGATTATATCACCGGTATAGAATTTAGATCAGAAATTGAAGGTGGCCAAGGATAAGCCTTGAGATAGTCTAGAGCAGGGCAAACTACGGCCCGCGGGCCGCATGCGGCCCGCCAAAGGTCTTTATGCGGCCCACCAAGATCAAGTCATAAACAAAAAAAATTTTTTTTTTAATTTTTAAATTTTATTTTAAGGTTAATGGAGAGGGGGGCTGTTGGGTTACTGGTATAGGGTGGATACGTTGACTTGAGTAGGGTGATCATTGCTCGGCACAACATGTGTTTCATGTGAAGTTTCTACTTTAAAATATATATTTTTTTAATATAATTTTTATTGGAATTTTTTACAGAAAATATAAAACGTAACGACAAACAATGAAATGCAACAATCGTTGAGCCATAGCTTATCGACTGCTCACCCCAAGCCAGCTCGCCCCGCCTGACCCGTTCCCCATGGCGATAATGCCTCTCCTCTACCCCCCCGGCCCACACCAGCTCCTTCCTGGCCATTCCAGCAGCAACCCGGTATCCCCCCCCCCCCCCCCCAACCCCCCCAGACTATTTGTCTAATGCTGTAAATGGATTTATTTTTAATGTTTGTAACAAATACAATTACTTGCTAATTATTACATGGAAGCAGTTGTAATGTAATATCGTTGAGCCAGAAAGTTGAGAAAAGGTTGCCACCGCCTAAAGAACCCTTGTACCGACCCTCTCAGGGCGAATTTGATCTTCTCTAGCTTAATGAAACCCACCATGTCATTGATCCAGGTCTCCACGCTTGGGGGCCTCGCATCCTTCCATTGTAGCAAGATCCTTCGCCGGGCTACTAGGGATGCAAAGGCCAGCACACCGGCCTCTTTCGCCTCCTGCACTCCCGGCTCCACCCCAACCCCAAAAATTGCGAGTCCCCATCCTGGCTTGACCCTGGATCCCACCACCCTCGACACCGTCCTCGCCACCCCCTTCCAGAACTCCCCCAACGCTGGGCACGCCCAAAACATATGGGCATGGTTCGCTGGACTCCCCGAGCACCTGGCACACCTGTCTTCACCCCCAAAGAACCTACTCATCCTCGTCCCAGTCATGTGGGCCCTATGCAGCACCTTAAACTGAATGAGGCTAAGCCTCGCACAGGAAGAGGAGGCCATCGAGCCCCCCATTTCTCCCCTGTACCGTCTCCAATTCTTTCTCTCCAGGACATCCACCCACGTCCCCTCCTCAATCTCCTCACCCAGCTCCTCTTCCCATTTCCCCTTCAGTTCCTCCACCGAGGCCTCGTCTACCTCCTGCATCACCCGGTATATGTCTGAAATCCTCCCTCCTCCAACCCACACCCCCGAGAGGACCCTATCCCGCACCCCCCATGGGGGCAGCAAGGGGAACCCCTCCACCTGCTGCCTGGCAAACGCCCTCACCTGCATGTACCTAAACATGTTCCCCGGGGGGAGCCCAAACTTCCCCTCTAACTCCGCCAAGCTCGCGAACCTCCCCTCCACAAACAGGTCCCTCAACCTCCTAACCCCTGCCCTGTGCCAGCCCAGAAATCTGCCATCAATGCTCCCTGGGACAAACCGATGGTTCCCCCGTATCGGGGCCTCCATCGAGCCCCCCATTTCTCCCCTGTGCCGTCTCCATTGCCCCCAAATTTTGAGGGTAGCCGCCACCACCGGGCTCGTGGTATACCTCGTTGGAGGGAGTGGCAACGGCGCCGTTACTAGCGCCTCCAAGCTTGTGCCCACACAAGACGCCGCCTCCATCCTCTTCCATGCTGTCCCTTCCTCGTCCATTACCCACTTACGCACCATCGCTGCGTTGGCAGCCCAATAGTACCCACAGAGGTTGGGCAATGCCATCCCCCCCATCCCTGCCTCATTCCAGGAACACTCTTCGAACCCTCGGAGTCCCATGCGCCTACACAAATCCCGTGATACTCCTGTTGACCCTCCTAAAAAAGGCCTTCGGGATAAGGATGGGGAGGCACTGGAACAGGAACAAAAACCTCGGGAGCACCGTCATCTTAACGGACTGCACCCTCCCCGCCAGTGACAGCGGTAACATATCCCACCTCTTAAACTCCTCCTCCATCAGCTCCACCAATCTTGTGAGGTTGAGCTTGTGCAGGGTCCCCCAGCTCCCCGCCACCTGGACCCCTAGGTACCTGAAGCTCTTCCCTGCCTGCTTCAATGGCAGTCTACCAATCCCCTCCTCTTGATCCCCCGGATGCACCACAAACACCTCACTCTTGCCCAGGTTCAACTTATACCCCGAGAAACCCCCGAATTCCCTAAGAATCCTCATCACCTCCGGCATTCCCCCCACCGGGTCCGCCACATACAGCAACAGGTCGTCCGCGTACAGCGACACTCGATGCTCCTCCCCACCCCGCACCAGGCCCCTCCAGTTCCCTGACTCCCTCAGTGCCATGGCCAGGGGCTCATTCGCCAACGCGAAGAGCAAGGGGGACAGGGGGCACCCCTGTCTCGTCCCCCGGTACAGCCGAAAGTACTCCGACCTCCTCCTATTTGTGGCTACACTTGCCATCGGGGCCTCGTAGAGCAGCCTCACCCACCAGATAAACCCCTCCCCAAACCCAAACCTCTCCAACACCTCCCACACGTACTCCCACTCAACCCTATCAAAGGCCTTCTCCGCATCTAATGCCACCACCATCTCTGCCTCCCCTTCCACAGCCGGCATCATAATGACGTTGAGGAGCCTTCGTACGTTTGTGTTCAGCTGCCTTCCCTTCACAAACCCCGTCTGGTCCTCATGTATGACCCCAGGCACACAATCCTCTATTCTAGTGGCCAGGATCTTTTTTTTTTTTAATAAACAATTTTATTGAGGTAGTTTTTGGCTTTATAAACAGTTACAGACATCATCAGAAAGGAAGCAAAAAAGGCAAAAATGTGCAAACATCCACGTTCTTTCAATACTTCCACCGTAACATATTGCACAAGCCCGCTCCCCTCCCACCGGTACTACCCGCCATATTTTCCCTCCTACTCTACTCTAACCCCCCCCCCCCCCCCCCCCCCTGCTGACGCTCACTCTCCCGCAAAGAAGTCAATAAATGGTTGCCACCTCCGGGTGAACCCCTGCACAGAACCCCTCAAGGCGAACTTGATTTTTTCTATCCCCAGGAAACTCGACATGTCCGCAAGCCACCACTCCGTCTTCGGGGGCTTTGAGTCCCTCCACGCCAATAATATTCGTCGCCGGGCTATCAGGGAAGCAAAGGCCAGCACATCGGCCTCTTTCTCCCCCTGGACGCCCGGGTCTTCCGAAACACCAAAAATTGCCACCCCTGGGCTCATCACCACCCTTGTTTTTAGCACCTGGGACATGACCCCCGCAAATCCCTCCCAGTACCCCCTCAGCTCAGGGCATGCCCAAAACATGTGAACATGGTTCGCTGGTCCTCCCGCGCACCTAGCGCATTTGTCCTCTATCCCGAAAAATTTGCTCATCCGAGCCACCGTCATATGGGCCCGGTGAACGACCTTAAATTGGATCAGCCCGAGCCTAGCACATGTCGCGGTCGAGTTTACCCTACTCAGGGCCTCTGCCCACAGCCCATCCTCCATTTCCCCGCCTAGCTCCTCCTCCCATTTAAGTTTCAGTTCCTCTGTCTGGGACCCTTCCTCCCTCATGAGCACCTTATAAATACCCGAGACTCTACCCTCCCCTTCATCCCTCCCAGAGACTATTCTGTCTAGGATCCCCGTTGGCGGGAGGCGCGGGAAAGATGGGACCTGTCTACGAACAAAGTCCCGCAACTGTAGGTATCTAAAATCATTTCCCCTTACCACCCCAAATTTCTCCTCCAAGCTCCTCAAACTCGCGAAGCTCCCTTCCAGGAACATATCACCCACCCTTCCCGCCCCTGCTCGCCGCCATACTCGGAACCCCCCATCCATACTGCCGGGGGCAAACCGATGGTTGTCGCAGATTGGCGCCCAGACAGACGCCCCCATCTCCCCCACATGCCTCCTCCACTGGCCCCATATCCGCAGGGTCGCCACCACTACCGGGCTGGTGGTGTACTTGGCCGGCGGCAGCGGTAGAGGAGCCGTGACCAGGGCTTCCAAACTGGAGCCCCTGCACGAAGCCGCCTCCACCCGCTCCCAAATAGACCCCGTACCCACCATCCACTTCCTTATCATAGCGATGTTGGCCGCCCAGTAATAATTGACCAGACTCGGCAAAGCCAGCCCTCCCTCGCTGCGGTTCCTCTCCAACATCGCCTTCTTACCCGCGGAGACTTTCCCGCCCAGACAAAGCTCATGATCAGCCCGTTAACTCTTTTGAAGAAGGACTGTGGGATAAAGATCGGGAGGCACTGAAAAATAAACAAAAATCGAGGGAGGATTGTCATCTTTACAGTCTGCACCCTCTCTGCCAGCGACAGCGGGAGTGCATCCCATCTCCGAAACTCTCCCTTCATTTGCTCCACCACCCTGGCCAAATTTAACTTATGCAGCCTGCCCCAGTCTCGTGCCACCTGGATTCCCAAATACCGGAAATTTTCCTCAACCAGCCTAAACGGTAGCCCTCTCAATCTGTTCTCCTGGCCCCTTGCCTGGACCACAAACATTTCACTCTTGACCGTATTTAATTTGTATCCTGAGAACTGGCCGAACTCCCTCAGCATTCCCAGTATAGTTCCCATCCCGGCCACTGGGTCCGACACGTACAGGAGCAGGTCGTCTGCATAAAGAGAAACCCTGTGTTCAACCCCGCCCCTCACCATCCCCTTCCAACCCTCTGCGGCTCTCAGCGCCATCGCCAGCGGCTCTATGGCCAGCGCAAACAGCAGCGGGGAGAGCGGGCAGCCCTGCCTAGTCCCTCGGTACAACCTAAAGTACTCCGACACTTCTCTGTTAGTCCTGACGCTGGCCCTCGGGGCCTGATATAATAATTTGATCCAATCCACCAATCCCTCCCCGAACCCAAACCGTCCGAGCACCTCCCATAGATAGTCCCACTCTACCCGGTCAAAGGCCTTCTCGGCGTCCATTGCCACCACTACCTCCACCTCTCTACCCGCCGGGGGCATCATTATCACGTTGAGCAATCTCCTCAGATTGGCCGCCAGCTGCCGACCTTTAACGAACCCAGTTTGATCCTCCCCAATCACCTCCGGTACACAGTCCTCCATTCTCCCCGCCAGTACCTTTGCCAGGAGCTTGGCGTCTACATTAATCAGGGAGATTGGCCTGTAGGACCCGCACACCTCCGGGTCTTTACCCCGCTTCAATATCAGAGATATGGTGGCTTGTGACATTGTCGGCGGCAGGGTCCCTCTGTCCCTTGCCTCATTGAAAACCCTCGCCAAGACCGGGCCCACCAGCTCAGAGAACTTCCTATAAAACTCTACTGGGTATCCATCCGGCCCCGGGGACTTCCCCGACTGCATGGCCTTTAGGCCCCCCAATACCTCCTCTACTCTAATCGGGGCGCCCAGCTCTTCCACTTGCCCCCCCCAACTGTTGGGAATGTTAACCCGTCCAGAAACCTTTTCATCCCCTCCGGTTCTTCCGGCGGCTCCGAAGTATACAGCTTACGATAGAAGTCCCGGAATACCCTATTCAATTCTGCCGGATCCTCCACTTTGCGCCCCCCCTCGTCCCTCACTCTACCTATTTCCCTGGCCGCCTCCCTCCTCCTGAGTTGCTGCGCTAACAGTCTGCTAGCCTTTTCCCCATACTCGTACACCACTCCCCTCGCCTTCCTAAGCTGTTCCACGGCCCTGCTCGTGGATAGTGCCCCCAGTTCCGCCTGTAGCCTCCGCCTTTCCCTGAGTAAAACCTCCCCCGGGGACTCCGCGTGCTCTTCATCTATCCGGCCCATTTCCCTGACCAATCTATCCATCTCTGCCCGGTCTGCCTTGGCTTTGTAGGCCCCAATTGAAATCAGCTCCCCCCGAACTACTGCCTTTAGCGCCTCCCACACGGTCGCCGCTGAGACCTCCCCAGTGTCATTCACCTGCAGGTAATTTTTTATACATTTCCGAAGCCTCTCGCAGATCCCCTCCTCCGACAGCAGTCCCACATCTGGCCTCCATTGCGGGCGTTGATAACTCGCTCCCCCGAACTGCAGGTCCACCCAATGCGGGGCATGGTCTGAAATGGTAATTGCTGAGTATTCCGTGTTCTTTACCTCCCCCATACAGTCCCTGCTTATTACAAAGAAATCTATCCTGGAATATACTTTATGGACGTGCGAGTAAAACGAGTAGCCCCTTCCTGTTGGCTGTCCCTCTCTCCAGGGGTCCACTGCCCCCATTTGCCCCATAAACCCTTTCAGCTCCCTTGCCATTGCTGAGAGTCTACCCGTTCTGGGACCCGACCGATCCAAAGTCGGGTCAAGGACCATGTTAAAGTCCCCTCCCATTATTAGCTTGCGAGAATCCAAGTCCGGGATCTTCCCCAGCACTCTTTTAATAAAGTCCACGTCATCCCAGTTCGGGGCATATATATTCACCAGCACCACCCTTCTCCCCTCCAGTCTGCCCCGTACCATCAGGTATCTGCCCCCCCTGTCTGCAGATATGCCCTCTGCCTCAAATTGCACGCGCTTGTTGATCATGGTTGCCACCCCTCTGGACTTCGAGTCCAAGTCCGAGTGGAAGACCTGGCTAATCCAGCCCTTCCTTAGCCTGGTCTGGTCTGACACTTTCAGATGTGTCTCCTGCAACATAATTACGTCCGCCCTCAGGGCCCGCAAGTGCGCGAACACCCGCGCCCTCTTAACCGGCCCATTCAGTCCCTTGACGTTCCAGGTGATCAGCCTGGTCGGGGGGCACATCCCACCCCCCCCCACCCCGCCGGTCAGCCATAGCCTTTCTCGGGCCGGCCCCTGACCCGTGCGTCGCGCCATTCCTGGCCCGCCCTTTGGCTGCCTCCACCCTCGACCTCCTTTCCAGTGCCTATTTCAAGTCCCTCTCCCGTCAGCAGAACAACCCCCCCCTCCCCTAACCCCATCCCCCGATACCCCCACCCCCGCCATCTACTGGCTGTTACTTCCCCCCCCATCTGACTTCCTTGACTAGCCAATCTGCTAGCCCGGTGACTCAACACTCCGGCGCCTTCCTGTCCCATTCCCCTTGTTCCCCCGTCCTCCTCCCCCCCCCACTGGGGCAAGCCGGTTCCAGTGTCTTCCACGAGCTGCACAAAAAGCCCAAACAGGAAAAAAAAAAACATAAAAAGGGAAAAAACCACAGAAAAAAAGAGAAAAAGCACATAAATGTCCATGAACAAAGGAAAGAGTCTCAAATGTTCCGCTTGGCCCCTTTGGCCCAGCAAACCGTTAAGCAGCGGTCCAGGCACATTCGGCGTTCCTTCCCACAAAAATCCTCGGGCCCTAACTCGCGTCCTTGGGGCCTCCTTTCGGGACCAGCCCCAGGTCCCTCACAAAATCCATCGCTTCTTCGGGCTCGGAGAAGTAGTGGTGTTGACCCTGGTGCGTGACCCATAGCCGGGCTGGGAACAGCAGACCAAACTTCACGTGCTTCTTGAACAGCACCTCCTTGACATTCTTAAAGGCTGCTCGCCGCCGAGCCACCTCCTGGCTTAGATCCTGATAAATGCGGAGAACACTGTTGTTCCACGTGCTGCTCCTGGCGCTCTTTGCCCACTGCAGCACCCGCTCCTTGTCCACGAACCTGTGGAACCTAATCACCATCGGGCGGGGGGGGGGGGGGGGGGGGGGGTCCGCCCGGCCGCCCCTGCCTTGCCTGCACTCTGTGTGCCCCCTCCAGCTCCAACGGTCGTGGAAAGGCTTCGGCTCCCATCAGCTGCTTCAGCAGGTCTGCTACAAACGCTGCAGCATCAGCTCCCTCCGCCCCCTCCGGGAGGCCGACCATCCTCAGATTGTTCCTGCGGATTCTATTCTCCAGCTCCTCCACTCTGTCCAGCAGTCTTCTCTGCCGCTCTTTCAGGCCGTCCACTTCTACCGCTGCAACCGTTTGCGCATCCGCCTGCTCCTCCACCGCCTCTCCCAGCTCCTTAACTTTAACATCATGGGCGTCCATCCTCTGGTTCAGCTGATCCACCGCTTTCTGGATTGGGTCCAAGCTGTCCCGCTTCAGCGCTTCAAAACTGGACTTCATTACCTGGAGCATGTTATCCAGCGCCAACTGGATTGCTGAGTCCGGGGTCCGCGTGTCCGCCATCTTAGGTCCCAGGTAATTTTCTTCAGGTCCTTGTCTCTGTCCCTTTTTCTCCTTCTTCTTCTGCCTTCTGGAATCCCGCTGTTCCATATGCCGCAGCCCGCTCCTCAGCGCCTTCGCTGCCGCTTTCCTTTGCCCAGCACCTTAAATTTTTACCCCCTCCTGGGCATCTGAAGTGGGTCCAAGCTGTCCCTCCTCAGCAACTCCAAACTTTTTTTTCCCTTTGTCCTGGAGGAAGGAAGGTCCGTGGGTCCGCCATCTTACCCTTCAGGTCAGCTTCCTCCTTGCCTCCGTCTCTCTCTCTTTCTTCCTCACCTGCTGGCCTCCCACACTTTCATTTTCTGCAGCTCGCTCTCCTCTTCTGTTCCCGGCAGCCTTTCTGCCGCCTCCGTGGTCCCGCTATCGCGGGGAAACAGCTGTTCAGTCCCGCCGGAGTGAGAGCCCACCGAATGTGCGGCTCACTCGGACATCGCCGCCACCGGAAGTCCAGTGGCCAGGATCTTTGCCAGCAGCTTAGCATCGGCGTTCAGCAGCGAAATCGGCCTATATGATCCGCACTGCAGAGGGTCTTTGTCCCGCTTCAGGGTCAAGGAAATCAGCGCCCGTGACATAGTTGGGGGCAGAGCCCCCCCCCTCCCTCGCCTCGTTAAAGGTCCGGACCAACAGGGGGACCAACAGGTCCAAATACTTTTTATAGAACTCAGCCGGAAACCCATCCGGCCCTGGCGCCTTCCCCGACTGCATGCTCCCTATCCCTTTGACCACCTCCTCCAGCTCCATCGGCGCCCCTAGTCCCTCCACCTGCTCCTCTTCCACCCTCGGGAATCGCAACTTATCCAAGAAGCGCCCCATTCCACTCCCCTCCACCGGGGGTTCAGACCAGTACAGTTCCCCATAGAAGTCCCTGAAGACCCCATTGACATCTACCCCCCTCCGCACCACCTTCCCAACTCTATCCATCACTCCCCCAATCTCCCTGGCCGCATCTCACTTCTGGAGCTGGTGCGCATCCTGCTCGCCTTCTCCCTGTGCTTTCCTCCACTGAGCTTCTGCCTTTCTGGTCGTCAGTAGGTAAAATCTGGCCTGAAGGCTGCGCCTCTCCCCCAGCAATCCCTCCTCTGGGGCCTCCACATATCTCCTATCCACCTGCACCATCTCCCCTATCAGTCTTTCCCTTTCCCTCTGCTCCCCCCTCTCCCTATGGGTTCGGATGGAGATCAATTCCCCCCTCATCACCGCCTTCAATGCCTCCCAGACCGTCCCCACCCGAACCTCCCCGTTATCATTGGCCTCGAGGTATCTATCGATGCACCCCCGGACCCTCCCGGCCACCTCCTCATCTGCCAGCAGCCCCACCTCCATGCGCCAGAGCGGACGTTGGTCCCTCTCTTCCCCCAGCCCGAGGTCCATCCAGTGCGGGGCATGATCCGAAATGGCAATGGCGGAGTACTCCACTTCCTCCTCCCTCGACACCAGCCCCCTGCTCAGGACAAAAAAATCAATCCTCGAGTAGGCCTTATGTACATGGGAGAAAAACGAGTATTCCCTGGCCCTTGGCCTCGCAAACCTCCAAGGGTCCACCCCCCCATCTGGTCCATGAATCCCCTCAACACCTTAGCCGCCGCCGACCTCCTACCCGTCCGGGACTTGGATCGATCCAATGGGGGATCCAGTACTGTGTTAAAGTCCCCCCCCATGATCAGGCCCCCCGCCTCCAGGTCCGGAATGCGGACCAACATACGCCGCATAAACCCCGCATCGTCCCAATTTGGGGCATAAACATTCACCAACACTACCTGCTCCCCCTGCAGCTTGCCACTCACCATCACGTACATCCCCGCCACTGTCAGCCACCACCTTCAACGCCTCAAACGACACCTTCTTCCCCACCAGGATCGCCACCCCCTTACTCTTCTCATCCAGCCCTGAGTGGAATACTTGGCCCACCCACCCCTTCCTCAGCCGGACCTGGTCCACCACTCTCAGGTGTGTCTCCTGGAGCATGGCCACATCCGCCTTCAGTCCCTTCAGGTGCGCAAATACTCGGGCCCTTTTGACCGGCCCATTCAGCCCCCTCACATTCCAGGTTATCAGCCGGATCCGAGGGCTCCCTGCCCCCTTCCCCTGCCGATTAGCCATACCCCATCCCTTGCCCACCCCCGGCCAGCGTCCCACGCTCTGCCAGTTTCCCACGGCGGCAACTCCCCCCCTCCAGCACCCCCTGCGTCCTCCAGCTCCTTCCTTACCATTTCAGCAGCAACCCGTTACCCCCCCCCAGGCTAGGACCCCTCCTAGCCGCGCCCCCCCCCTCTACAGCACTCCCGTGAGCCAGCTAACTTCTGCTGACCCCGGCGGCTCCCGCCCTACTTTCGGCTCCTCCCAACGGGGACTGCCCCTCCTCCATTGTGCCCGTCAACGAGTCCACCCTCCCCCCGCTCCTACGCGGGAAAAGAAAACACGCCCCCTCCCTCTCCCAGCGCGGGAACCCTGCGGAAAGCCCGCGCTTTCGCCCTGCCGGGCCCCGCCTCCTCCAGGGCCACTCCCATTGTCAGCCCCCCCACCAGCTCCCCGAACACCCCGTTTACCCCTCTGCCCGAACCCGTCCACCCAACCCCTGCTTGAAAACCCATATAGAAAAAACCCGTACGACATCACCCACCCACCCTAAAATCACCCCACATCTTACCCTAAACCCAGCAAATACAAATACAGTATAAATAAATACAGTATTATACAGCATCCTCCATCAGGGGGACCCTCAGTTTGAGTCTAGCTTCTCGGCTTGCACGAAGGCCCACGCCTCCTCCGGGGACTCAAAATAGTGGTGTCGATCCTTATAGGTGACCCACAGACGCGCCGGCTGCAACATTCCAAACTTCACCTTCCGTCTGTGGAGCACCGCCTTCGTCCGGTTAAACCCGGCCCTCCGCCTCGCCACTTCCGCACTCCAGTCCTGGAAGATCCGCACCTCCGTGTTCTCCCATTTGCTGCTCCGCTCCTTCTTGGCCCACCGGAGCACACACTCACGATCCACGAACTGGTGGAACCTCACCAACACCGCCCGCGGCGGCTCGTTCGGCTTGGGCCTCCTAGCCAGAATTCTGTGGGCCCCCTCCAACTCCAGGGGCCCCTGGAAGGACCCAGCCCCCATCAGCGAGTTTAGCATCATCACCACATAGGCCGCTAGGTCCGACCCCTCCAGCCCCTCCGTGAGGCCCAGGATCCGTCGATTCTTCGTCCTCGACCGGTTGTCCAGCTCCTCGAACCGCTCCTGCCATCTTTTATGGAGCGCCTCGTGCATCTCCACCTTCCCCGCCACGGCCACGACCTCGTCCTCCCTTTCGGCGGCTTGCTGCTGCAGCTCCCGGATTGCAGCCCCCTGGGCTGCCTGGGTCTCCATCAGCTCCCTATTGGTTACCTTCAGGGACTCCAGCAGCTCCAACTTCAGCTCCTGGAAGCAGCGCAGCAGAGTCGTCTGCTGCTCCTGGACCCACTTCCTCAGCTCCTCAAAGCTTTCGCCGGCCGCCATTTTGTTTACCTGGCCCCGATTTTTCCTGGGTGTTTTTGTCGATTTTCTCACTGCCCCACTCCTGGTCCGGACCACTGGGGCGACTCCTGGCCTCTTCCCCCGTCGGGATTTTCCTCCTCAGCTCCGTTGGGGGCCCTTAAAAAAGCCCCGAAGTCCGTTCATCACGGGAGCCGCCGAATGTGCGGCTCAGCTGCGCATTGCTGCCACCGGACCTGTGAGCATTCACAATTGACCTCCATGAGATTTTCTGGAATCACAGCTGCACAACGGAGTTTTGCCTCTGCCTTTCCACTTTCAATTCTGCAATGGAGCTTCTAATAATAATAATAATCTTTATTGTCACAAGTGGGCTTACATTAACACTGCAAAGATGTTTGTGTGAAAAGCCCCGAGTCACCACATTCCGGCGCCTCATCGGATACGCAGAGGAGAATTCAGAATGGCCAAATTACCTAACAGCATGTCTTTCGGGACTTGTGGGAGGAAACCGGAGCACCCAAAGAAACCCACAAAGACACAGGGAGAACGTGCAAACTCTGCACAGACAGTGACCCAAGCCATGAATCAAACCTGGGACCCTGGCGCTGTGAAGCAACAGTGCTAACCATTGTGCTACTGTTCTGCCTCTTAGGCAATCTGCCTCTGCGTCTTCACTTCAGGCACTTTCACTCAAGCTATTCCTTTAATGTTTTAGCTTTTGAATTTCTGCTCCAGCTTCTCTGAGGTTCTGGGCTTTTCTGTTAGCTGCCAACATGTTGCATGATCAGTTAGTCTCACAAGGGGGCCCTGGATCTTGTCTGGTTGAACATCAAGCGTTTATTGGTGAGACATAGCTATGTATGTATTTACAGGGCATAGCCCAAGCCATGAGCTAATTCCATGCTTGCTTCTACACAGATCTCTGTCCAGTCCACACCTGCCCCTTCTCTCAGGTCATGTGTCTTTTTACATCACACTGTAGGCAATAGTGTTATCCAGTACCACATCAACTATTGATGTACTTGTTACCCTTATGTTAGCCAGGCAATGGCCATCTCCAAGAAGAAAGAATCTAACCATCCTCCCTTGACATTCAATGGTATTAGCATTGCTAAATTCCCCCATTCTCAACAGCTTGATGGAAACCTTTGACCAGAAACTGAACTGGATCAGCCACCATATTAGCTACTGTGGCTAAAGAGCAGGTCAGAGACGAGCAGTCCTGCGGTGAGCAACTCACCTCCTGACTCCCCAAAGCCTGTCCACCATCCACATGGCACAAGTCAGAATTGTGATGGAATAATACGCTAAATGTAGGAAATTGTTATATATTGTATTTTATTGCAGTAATGTTATTAAAAGCCCTGGTTTAAAATGCATGCAGGCAGTATGTCTGCTAAGCTGTAATCAAAAAGTCGTAAAGGTGAGATAATCATTGATTTTAGCCATTTACTCGTTTACACAAAGGTGGCTAATGGAATATTGTTTACATTTTTGGAGGTTCCCTGGGGTGTAGATAATTAATATGGGATGCTGTTTGGTCGTTAGGCATGTCATGGGACATCGTAATAGTAGGATACAGATGATGTAATTAATGGGGTGAGCCAGGTCTGCCAGGTTTTGATAGTTTGGTTACATGATTTGAGTCAGACAGAAGGATTTTCAAGTTGTTTCTGAAAGGGTCTCTGTCCAAAGGTCTGCACAGATAATAGCAAGTACGCCTGTTTGCTAACTTTATTTATTAATGGATTTTGAACTGTATTGGGTTGTTTTGTTGGAATATATATAGTGGCAGGTGATCAAAGTGAATCAAAGTTTTTCCTTTTATTTAAGAAAGGGCCTGTTCTGTGCTGTACTGTTCTATGTTCTATGTTCTATGTTCTAACTGTTAACCTATTAGTTGTAACGCTATTTCTTTGATTTTAATATGGTTAATTCTGTGTTTCAATTAAAGTTTGCTTTAAAGGATACCTATTGGTCAGAGTCCTCACTCCTAGGGTGAAGTATCCTTTCCTCACAGTTTTACTATTTATAAATTGTTTGGGGCTTCTCGTCTGGTATCCTAACAAAAATTGGGGTTTGGTCCGGTATCCTAACTATAATACCCCTTGCCTGGATGAATACAGTTCCAAGCACACTCAACACTATCCAGGACATAGCAGCCTGCTTAATTGACACACCATGCACAAACATTCACTCCCTCCACCACCAGTGTACAGTGGCAGCAGAGTTCACCATCTCCAAGATGCACTGCAGGAACTCACAAAATTCCTTTCGCAGCAGCTTCCAAGCCCATTACCGCTTCTGCCTAGAAGGTGAAGGGCTATAGATGCATGGGAACACCACCAGCTGAATGTTCCCCTCCAAGCCGCACACTGTCCTGCCTTGGCAATATATCACCAATTCTAGCATGTCACTGGATCAAAATCCTGGAATTCCCTCCCTAACAGCATAGTGGGTGTGCCCACATCACACGAATTGCAGCAGTTCAAAAATACAGCACATCGCCACCTTCTAAAGGCCAATTAGGAATGGGCAATAAATGCTGGCATACCCAGTGATGCCCACAACCCAGGCATGAACACAAAATTCTTTCCTTAACAGTGCTATCAACTAAATGGCCTGTTTGAGCTCTTTGAAAACTCCAAACAAGCGCAGGGAGGAAAAAGTTGGTTATGGGACATTTGGAGATGAAACCTCAACTAATAGGCATGAGGCCAGCCCAAATGTATCATTATCTGGGCACAATGCTAACACATGTTTGGAGCCTCCAAGGTTGCAGTCTGCATTTCTATAGTTAAATGTCTGTCCTTTGCCTCACCTGCCTGAAAGGTGTCCTGGGAGGGGCAGGGTGGAGTAGCTTTGTGTTAAGTAATGGGTTAAGAGGCATCCCAATTAGTTGTCTCATTTATGTTAAGTATCCAATAATTGACACTGATTATGTAAAGGGGCTTCAGATGGCCTTGGTGTCAGGTGTTGTGATGTTAGAGTTTTGTGCAGAGTCTGTTGAAGTAAATTAAAGGTGTTTGTGGAAAAGGAGCAGAACCTTTGACTCTATACGACAGCAGCTAAACTTTGGAGTGGTGGGAGTGGTGGGGTGGCAGTTGCAAGTGCTTTGGAGTGGATGGATGCTCCAGGCTCCACAACAATTTTGGATTGCTTTTATTTAAAAGAAAACTCTGATCGACAACTGCTAAGTGTGAATCTCCGGTAATTAAGAAACCATCTTTGTTTCAAAACGGCTTGACTCCTCCGCCCAGCTGTAGTTTTGGAGGCAACTGAAACAAAACTGCAACATTTGTGTTGACTGAGGAAGGGACTTGATTTTTAATGCTGTATGTTTTTACCTCTGAGAATGTTGATTGAATTATTGAGATGGCTACTAAGGCAGAAGTACTGCCATTTATCTGCTTCATATTAATCATACAGCTTATCTGAGATGTTCAGAGCAAACAAGGTTAAAACATTGTCCCTTTTTGTGAAAGAGTTGATGTTTGGATGTTGGAATCAGACGGTAGAATGACTTGAAAAGTTGCCTTTTGATCTCTGGGATCAGGGTTGAAATTCAGGCTAGACCGTTGGTGTAAATGTATAATTCTTTCTTTGCAGAGTAGTGAGGGGCTGCCTTGCTTGCAATATAGATTGTATATAGTGATTGCTTGATTATAATACAAAAGGCTGAAATATATTCCATTTCACACCAGTGACATGCTCACTCATCTTCATGTGTTCTGTTTCTCACAAGAGATTTTTTTTTTTAACCAATGGAATGGCAAAATGGACTTGTGAATCATGGAATACCTCTGGCTGCCACACGGGCCATTTCAAAATGAGTTCAAAGACTTCCCTCAAAGTCTGCAAATATTTATGCCTTAAAACTGAATGCTCAGTCAAGAAAAAGGTTCCCCACGGTAGGCTATTGCAGAAAATAAGGAAGTATGGAATTGAAGGTGATTTAGCGGTTTGGATCAGTAATTGGCTAGCTGAAAGAAGACAGAGGGTGGTGGTTGATGGCAAATGTTCATCCTGGAGTTCAGTTACTAGTGGTGTACCGCAAGGATCTGTTTTGGGGCCACTGCTGTTTGTCATTTTTATAAATGACCTGGAAGAGGGTGCAGAAGGATGGGTTAGTAAATTTGCAGATGACACGAAGGTCGGTGGAGTTGTGGATAGTGCTGAAGGATGTTATAGGATACAGAGGGACATAGATAAGCTGCAGAGCTGGGCTGAGAGGTGGCAGATGGAGTTTAATGCGGAAAAGTGTGAGGTGGTTCACTTTGGAAGGAGTAACAGGAATGCAGAGTACTGGGCTAATGGCAAGATTCTTGGTAGTGTAGATGAACAGAGAGATCTCGGCATCCAGGTACATAAATCCCTGAAAGTTGCCACCCAGGTTAATAGGGGTGTTAAGAAGGCATATGGTGTGCTAGCCTTTATAAGCAGGGGGATTGAGTTTCGGAACCACAAGGTCATGCTGCAGCTGTACATAACTCTGGTGCGGCCACACCTGGAGTACTGCGTGCAGTTCTGGTCACCACATTATAGGAAGGATGTGGAAGCTTTGGAAAGGGTTCAGAGGAGATTTACTAGGATGTTGCCTGGTATGGAGGGAAGGTCTTACGAGGAAAGGCTCAGGGAATTGAGGTTGTTTTTGTTAGAGAGGAGAAGGCTGAGAGGTGACTTAATAGAGACATATAAGATAGTCAGAGGGTTAGATAGGGTGGACAGTGAGAGTCTTTTTCCTCGGATGGTGATGACCAACACGAGGGGACATAGCTTTAAATTGAGGGGTGAGAGATATAGGACAGATGTCAGAGGCAGTTTCTTTACTCAGAGAGTAGTAGGGGTGTGGAACGCCCTGCCTGCAATAGTAGTAGACTCGCCAACTTTAAGGGTATTTAAGTGGTCACTGGATAGACATATGGATGAATATGGAATAGTGTAGGTCAGATAGGCTTCAGATGGTTTCACAGGTCGGCGCAACATCGAGGGCCGAAGGGCCCGTACTGTGCTGTAGTGTTCTATGTTCTATGTTCTATTATCCTTGATGGTCAAATATGCTTTCTTTTTGTAGGATTTTCAAATTCAGCAGCTTGAGCGAAGGTTGGCTAAGTTAGAAGGAAATATGACCAGTAATGAAAATGAGTTGCTTGGAGAAAAAGCAGCAGAACTCTCAAAAAACCTGGAAGAGAAGAAAAGCAAATTGAACCTACTGAATGTTCAGCTTAAGAAACTCCAGGTAATTCACCTGTGCTTGTTCATTACTCATTTTGTCAAATTTAATTTGAATAACTCTTTACCCTGCAGATTTTGAATTCGCTTGTATTTTCAAAAATGTCTTTAATTCCTAGTGGTATTTTCAATTAGAATATTGAGTGACTTGGCCAAAATAAAGAAGTAATGTTGCACAGTAAAATTTAGATTTAAACACACATGAAATATAACTCAAGACTATGATGAACATTGTGGCAATACTCTTTGAATGTTTGGTAAAAAAGAAATGGTTTAGGTCATTATTGCAGATTGCGTGATCCTGAAAACTGGTTTGCAACAGTTACTGAATTTATATCTTAAGTAGAAAATAATAAGACCACTAAAGTAGTGTTGACTAATGGCTGGATCATCATAATGTTTAATTAATTTACAGATGTGGATGTCGCTGACAAAGCCAGCATTTATTGGCCATACCCAATTGCTCTTGCCAACTTTGTGGTCAGTTACTTTTTTGAGCCGCTATGGGAATGGGCAACAACTGCTGGTCTAGCTCGAAATGAATTTTTTAAAAGCGCACATGATCAAGAGATTGCTGAAAAAAAGAGAGACAGGTGTGGAGAGGAGGTTTCCTCTTGTGGGAGAACCTCGAACTAGGAGCCACTGTTTAAAATAAGGGGTCGCAGGATGAGTAGAAATCTTTTTCTCCAAATGTTGTACGACTTTGGAACTCTTCCTCACAAGGTCTTTGAATATTTTTTTAAGCAGCGGTAGATAGATTCTTGATAAGGAAGGAGGTGAAAGATTATCAGACATAGGTGGGAAGTTACAAGTAGCAGCTAGTTACCCTGTTGCTCAAATTGATCCTGATTGTGCAAAGGATTACACTGGAAACCAATTCAAGATTACTAGTTTTGCTCACAATATGGCTCACATATACATGATAGAAGCCACACATATATACAGGATGGGGAGATTCATTCCCCATGGCAATGCTTTGACCAATCAGCTGAACTGCCTCGAGCTATCCTGATGAGTGCAAGATGAAAAGCTTTTCTAAGTTGTCACATTGTCCAGAAATACTCAAGTGATGAAGAGAGTTCCAGGATTATGGCTCAGTGACGATATTTCTAATTTAGGATTGTGTGGTGCTTGGAGAGTAATTTGGAAGTGGTAGTTTTCCCACTTGCCTGCAGCCCTTATCCTTCAAGGCGGAAGAGGTTGTGGGATTCGGGAGGTGCTGTCTAAGAAGCTGAGCAAGTTTGCTGCAGTGTATCCTGTAGATCAGTGATTTTCAAACTTTTTTTTCCCAGGACCCACTTTTACCAACGACGCATGCCGATTGGCAATCTTGACCCACTCCGACTGGCTACGGGACATTCCATTATTGGTTACATTTAATGCAACAGGCCTGCTTGGTCCTTATGATCTCACTTGCTTTATCATTCAATGTTATATTTCTGCCCAGGACCTTAGCTGATGTCTTTTAAGTTCTGGCTGCATCCTTTGAAAAAAAAACAAGAGGTTTGTCCTCGGACACACCGTGCTTCCTCTTCAAATGCCTTTGAAGTTTTGAGTGTTTTAAACTTTCATTTACCAGTACTTCCCTGCATATAACACACATAGCCCGAGACCTCTGAATACAGGCCACATCAGCATTGCTTTTCCATGCTGTGGACTCTCCTGTGAAGCTCTCTCCACCAGATTCAATTGTGAGATCCTGGCCAGTCTGTGTCCCTGTCCCTCTCTTCCTGATTAGAAAATGATCCATCTTCAATTCTTCACACAGCCCTGTGGCTTGCTTGCTGGCAGCTACAAAATGGAGGAATCTCTCCTCCGTGATCTCGTGTCCAAAGCACAGACCTACAAGGGACGTTATGTCAGTGTATGTGTCAGCCGCGTGACGTGCCCTCTATCGCCGGTTCTGGTGGAAGACTCCAGCATTCGCATTTAAAGGCCAGTCGTGGCCGGCATTCTGAAAGGCCGGTCTCGGGATAGGGAACGCTGCGATTGATCACTCTGTGATCCTACTGACACCTGCCTGTAACCCACCTGTAGGTCGCGACCCTGAATTTGAAAAATACTGCTGTAGGTGGTGCATGATGCAGCCATAGTGTGCCAATGATGGAGGAAGTGAACGTTGAAAATGGTGGATGGAATCCAAACAAAAACTGCTTTTGTCCTGGGTGGTGTCAGGTTTCTTGATTGTTGTTGGGTCTCTACTTATCCTTGTAGATGGTGGAAAGATTTTGGAGAGTCAGGAGGTGAGTTACTTTGCCACATAATTCTCAGCATCTGACCTGCTCTTGTAGCCACAGTCTTCTTATGGCTGATCCATTTAGGTTCTTGGTCAATGGTAACACCTAGGATGTTAATGCTGGTGGTTTAATTCTCCGAAGTAAACAATTCCACGAAACAGTAAAAACAGCAAATTTGTACTTTTCAAACTTCTCTGCTAAGTATTTTGCTTCAACATTTACAGTGGTTTCTCTGAATTTGATGTGATTATGTCTGATAATCATTCCTTTATATCAACAAAGTTCAGTCAGAACAGCATCTGCAAGAGTGAAACCTGATGTCAAAAATTATTTTGACTGTCAAATGTTTTCTATGTTGATTTCCATGTGAGCAGTCACACATGGTGGCTCCTGCCAGGGTACTCTGATGTTGGCCCTTTTCACCCAGTGATATTTGGGAGGAATAATGCACAACAGTATAATACAAGGTAGAAGATGGGCAAAGAATTGTCATCGGACTCAGAAGCCCCTCGAACCTTGGTGAAGAAAATGGTGGAGGCTCCTGCTGTGACATTGGCCTCTCCATGAACAGCCAAGATGCTGGCAAGCTTCTTGACAGATTAATTAAAAAATCTGCAGTAGCAAGATTTCGAGGACCTCGCGAAGGCGATGGAAAGGCCTCTAGCCCCCATCCGTGTGGCCTTGGAGAAGATGGATCGGAAGGTAAAGGAGCAAGCGCGGTGATGCAAAGGGAAGATGTCGGACTCTTGGACTCGAGTGACCGGATTGTTTTCCTGGAGGCGAAGATGGCGTTACTGGCTGAAGGGCATAAACTGTCAAAGGTCAAGGTGGACGATCTGGGAAAACGACTCCAGACGGCAAGGTTTAAGAATCATTGAGTTGCCGGGAGGTCTGAAGGGCCCAAATCCTATGGAGTATATGTCCAAGCTGTTTGGCAAGATGGTGGGGGAGGGGGGATTGGTATACACCTGAATTGGGCCAGGCCGATCAGTCACTCAGGCTGAAGCCCCGATGTGGGAACTACCACGGGTGATCATAGTCAGGTTTCACAGGTACCAAGACAAGGAACAGGTACTAAGGTGGGCGAAGGACCATCGAGATTCTAGATGTAAAGCCCACGTCATCAGGATATACCAGGACATGGGAGCAGAGCTGGCTAGAAGGCATGCAACGCTCAATAATGCCAAGGCTGCATTGTACAAAAGTAATGGACAATTTGGTGTTGTATACCTGACTCATCTTTGACTATTAAAGACCTGAAGGAAGGGAATGAGGTTGTAAAGAAACATGGACTGGGGCAAACAAATTTGTGAATCGTTAGGTGCATTAAATCTGTATTTATTGTGGGTGAGGGAACGCGGTTATAGGGATTTGCTGGGGAATCTGGGTGAGTTTGTATTTTTTGGGTTGTTTGGGGGGTGGGTATCGGTTTTCTTTTTCCCTCTATCTTCCTATATTAAAGTTGGATGTGGGCAGGGGGCATGATGTTGGTATGATTTTTTTACCCAGTGCAGAGTCACTCTGCTAGCTGTAAACTTAATTAATGGGAGTGGAAGAGTGGGGATATCTGCAGCTCGTTACCTTAGGGTTTTTCTTTCAGATACTGAGCTCAAGACTTTTGTTTTTGTTTTTTGTGGTGTTGGGGGTGATTTGGGGGTGGGTGGGTGGAGTTTATGGGCCTTTGTTCTCCTCTGAGCTGTTTGTGGAGAGGTAGAATGTTGACGGTAACAAATTATTTGTCTTTGTTTTAGTTTATGGGAGGTAGGTAGCCATTTGTGTGGGGATGAGTTGCAGTTGGATTATCCCTCTCCATCCGTTCCATAAAGACAATATCACCATCGCTCTGGCATCCCTGTGGAAGTTTATGTATCTGAGGGCTAAGAAGTACTCACACATCCATCAGATCTACTCCCAACTTCTTTATGGTGGGTAAATCTCTTTCTGGGGTGAAGGGAAATGGCATAACAGAAAGGAGAAATAGGTTATTTTTTTCAGAAACTGCTGAAGGCAGTCCACTGTTGCACTGGGGGGGTCTTTAACTGTGTACAGGACCCACGGACGGACAGGTCGAACCCCAAAACAGGAAAGACCTCCAATATGGCGAAGGAATCCAGCCTATTCATGGAGCCGATGGGGGCATTGGACCCATGGTGATTCACCCACCCAGGGGAGAAGGAGTTCTTCTTCTCCCAATTACATAACATTTGTTCGCGGATTGACTTCTTTGCAGTGGGAAATCAGTACTTCAAGGGCTAGTAAGAGGAGAAATACTCCGCAATTGTAATCTCTGAACAATCTCCATATTACATTGATGTGAGGTTGGAGACGGGCCGTGCCCAACGTTCCCCCATGAGGTTGGACACGACCCTACTGGCCGATAAGGCTTTCTGCGAGAAGACATCACAGGCTATAGACAAGTATATTACTAATAACCAGAATGGGGAGGTCTCACTCTCCACGTTCCTAGAGGCGCTGAAGGCTGTGATCAGGGGAAAAATTATCGCTTCTAAATCGTGGAGACATAGGGAAGAGAGGGCGGCTAGGCAACAGCTAGTCGACTCCATACTGTAGGTATTCCGGCGACACTCCGAGGACCCGACCGTAGACCTCCTAGCGGAGAGGAAATAGCTGCAGGTGGACTTTGATCTGCTCTCGACAAGGAAAGCAGTGCACCAACTCCGCCAGGCATGGAGGACCCTGTACGAGCATGGAGACGAGGCTAGCTGCCTGCAGTCTACAACTGAGAAAGCAGGCCGCCACGAGGTAAATAGCACAGATTAGGGATAGCAGAAGAAAATTAGTACCAGAGCTGGACAAGGTCAACCAGGCTTTTCGGACCTTCTGCTAGGTGCTGTACACCTCGGAACCCCCAGCAGGGCACTTGGGGATGAAGCAGTTCCTTAATGGTCTGGACATGCGAGCAGTCCGGGAAGACAGAAAACGGGCGTGGAAGCACCATTAGAACTGGAAGAGGTAATGTAGGGTATTAGCTCCATGCAGGCGGGGAACGAGCCGGGACCATGTGGTTTCCCGGTGGACTTCTACAAAAGATTCGCAACTGCACTGGCCCCGCACCTGCGGGAGATGTTCACAGACTCGCTGGCAAGGGGCACCTTGCTCCCTACGTTAGCACAAGCCTCAATCTCGCTGATACCGAGAAAAGACACAGACGCAACAGAATGCGGTTCCTACAGATCCATCTCACTGCTAAACGTAGACGCGAAGATACAGGTCAATATCCTAGCCAAAAGGCTGGAGGACTGCATACCAGAGGTGGTAGCATAAGACCAGATGGGCTTTGTCAAGGGTAGACAGCTGTTAACATCGAACATCAGGCACCTGCTAAACGTGATCATGACCCCAACCTGAGGTGATTGTCTCCCTGGACCCCGAAAAGGCCTTCGACAGAGTCGAATGGAAGTACCTCATAGAGGTACTGGAGCGATTCGGGCTAGGAACAGACTTCACCGCCTGGGTGAAACTCCTGTACAATGCTCCCACAGCATGCGTACGGACACATACCACCAGCTCCAACTACTTCCAGCTGCATAGAGGCACAGGCAGGGATGCCCGTTATCCCCGCCCAAGCATTGAACCATTAGCGATCGTTCTTAGGGCGGCAAAGAATTGGAAATGGCTCCTGGAGAGGGACCTCCCTCTGGGCCCCAGCCACAGTGGCTCTCCCATCCCCACCTAATAAACATTCAACAAATCCAGTGGTGGTAGTAACATTCCGGTTGTGGAACCAACTGTGACAGCATTTCAGACTAACCGAAATGTCCGACAAAGCCCCCATCTGCAATAACCACAGGTTTACACTGGTGACTATGGTCGCAACTTTTAAAAGGTGGAGACAGGAAGGTGGGACAGTGACAGGGACTTTTACACCAACACTAAGGCTCAAAGAACTAACGAGAAAGATTCCAACTGTGTGTGTGTGTGTGGGGTGGGGGTGGGGGGGCAAACACAAGTATTTATAAATCAAAAATTTCCTACAAAGGGAAACAAGCACGACAATCACTATGGGGATATGTAGGGGTGACTGCTGAGGGGAGCTAACACAAAACTGGACAAGACGACGGAGAAGTGGGAGGAGGACTTGGGGTTTGAAATCACAGTAACTTCATTGCAGTATTAATGTAAGCCTACTTGTGACACTAATAAAGATTATATATTGGATGGAGACTCTGGAGCAAAGCACTGCACAGGGTCAACTCCACCTCCGCACAAGGCTAAGCCAATGCAGCTAAAAGTGGTACACAGAGCCCACTTAACCAGAACCTGAATGAGCAAGTTCTTCCTGGAGGTGCCACACCTACATGTTCTGGTCCTGCCCCAGACTTATTTGGTTCTGGACCAGCATCTTCGAGGCAATGTCCAAGGTGGTGGGGATGAGGGTGGAACCATTTGGAGTATCAGAACAGCCAGATCTATTCATGGGGAGGAGGGCTGTTTCCCTTGTATCCTTAATTGCCCATCAGAGAATCCTGCTCGGCTGGCGGTCAACAGCACTACGCAAAGCTTCAGACTGGCTGTCTGACCTATCGGAATTCTTCCAAATGGAGAAAATTTAATTCGCCAAACGAGAGTCGGAAGAAGGCTTGCACAAAACATGGGAGTCATTCACTCGGTTGTTCCAAGACCTGTTTGTAACCAACAACTAAGAAGCCAAAGACCAGGAAGGGGTAGCCACGACACAGTAAGGAAGACGGGGGTGGGGTGTCACGAAAACATGGAACTGAACCAAGCCCAATGGGGAGAGATGGGGAGTGCAACAATCTGAACCAAAGAGGGGAGGAGGAAAAGACAAAGAGAAAACCGGTGGGAGGACGTACGCAAGGGACCACTGCCACCTCTAATACCGCAAGGAAGATAAAGAAGGGAAAATATGTATGTAAATAAATGAAGCCTATACCTGTGGAAATGGTTTAATTTTACTTTTGTTTTTTTTTTGTTTCATCGCCTAATGTATGTTCACATTGATATATCTGCGCTGTAACCCAAACATTTTAAAAATAAAGAAAATGGTGCTCAAACTGCTTTCGGCTTCGAACCTCAAACTCTTTTCTCTGGTCTATTTATTATAAAATATTCAATCATATCCAGTAGAACAGATTTTGGCCATAAGGCACTGTCTTCAGGATAGATTTCATCCCTCACTTCAGCAGCAGAAGAACAATGAGCTTGAGCAGTATCTTGTAGTTCCATTCCCATTTCAGAGTCCATATCTTTTTCAAGATGTGTCATCTCTGGAAATCGGCAGGTCGAACTCATCAGACAAGTCACCTAAGCCTTTTGTGGATGTTGTTGAAGATGAATGTGCAGTTTGGACACTGCTCAATACTTTAAACCTTTTAAAGTGTCAAAATATCTTTTCACCTAACTCCGTCCTCTTGCCTCATCTTCAACTTCCTGCATTATTGACTTTGAGATTCATCGTGTCTCATCATATTCTGGGGTTAATCTGTCTTGATTTCAACAAATCACGACTAAGTCTTCAGAATCTTCTGTTGAGTGAATCTTCCTTCAGCAAAAGCAGCCGATTTCTAAGCTGCTGAAAGGCAATTAAACAAAGCTTACGAGTTGGTAGGAGGGTGGGTAGTCTTCAGAAATTGTGAAAAGAATTGGTGTGAGGATCAGCTGAACTTCACTGACAAAATCTGACCAGAGAACTGGCTGTTGGTAATTTTTGGAAAATCTGAGATGCCGATGGGTGGTCAAGGGAAACGGGTATCATAAAGGACACCACAATCAGAGAGAAATGACTGACACCTAAAAATGCAGTAACTTCAACATGCAAGAACAACAAGAAGAAAGAAGATGTTGGTTGCTGCCCAGATCTCTCACTCTCAGCCCTGCGTGGCTCTGGTCAAGTCGCCCTGCTCGTGCTGCTTCCCAATTCCCAACTCTTGCCTGGCCTTCTTCACACCTCCCGACTGCCGCTCTGCTCACCGCTTGACTCTCACTTGGGTGGCTGCGCCTCAGTGACCGTGTGTGCTCCTGGCTGGCTGCTGGCTTTCTGGCCTGGCCTCTGCTCTCTTTCTTGCCTTCGCCGCTCAGTCCATTTGCTGCCTGGCCCAGCCCTCTCATGCCTGCTGCCTGGCTGACCTCTGCCTCTTTTCAAGTCACCCTGCTACTGATGGCCATGCTCCCTGATTCCCTGAAACACGACGCGCTGCTTACCTGGCTTTCTTTGCACCTCCTGACGGCTGCTCTGCTCACCTTCGCTCGGGTGGCCAGACCTCGAGCCTCGACAATCGCATGTGCTCCAAGCTGACTGTTGCTGCTGGACATCTGGCCTGGTGACCTCTGTTCTTTTTGGTTGCTTGCTTGCTCACCCTCCTCAGCCTCTCGACGGTTGTTGGCCCCGCCTTGCTGAAGGCTTCGCAGGCTCGCACCCCAATATTAGGTCGGTGACCTCACTTTTTCCTCTGGCTGCCCGCCAGACCGAATGCCAGAAACCTGGCTGCTGCTATGTACTGTTACTCAATTGTAGTTCAGAAACTTCACACCAATTCAAGAGATATCAGTGTCTGAACTGCTTTACGTACCCACCACCTCTCAACGTCTGCCAAACTGTTTTCCTGCTCTGAAGGGGAGTCCACCAATCAGAGCCCCATGTTGTTCTGTGAGCCTATCAGCAAACTAGAGTTACCAATCTTTGATTGGTGTTCCCACCACAACGGTCACCTCTCCGTACAAGCCCTCCTCATTGGCTGGGACCCTGCACTGTCGCACTATATGTTTCATTGAAAGTCCATCTCTGGTTAAATCAGCTACAGTAAGCAACTTCCTCTGAATAGCTTCACCATCTACAAACCAGCCTGTCATGAAGAGTATCATCAAGTGTTGCACCAAATATTTAGCTAACCTTCTTAAAGTCGCTATGAACTGTAAAATGCTTTCACCTTCTTCCTGACGACAACAGTGGAACCAGAACCTTGCTGCAATCAATAACTGCCCCTCTAAGATTTTCATTAATTTAATGTAGGACTTATCTCCTGGTTTTGCTGAGTGACTAAACTTTGCAGTAGCATAAACATATTACGTCACACTGAGCTGAGAAATGTTGCCGCATTTAGGTCCTCCGGTGTCTGATTTGCTGAGAGAAATAATTGGAATCCTTCCTTATACAAGATCCAAGTCTTACAGTCGTCATCAAATGCATCGATGGCACTCATTTTTCCTCCCATTTTTGGATCCCGGCTCCTAGCGTGTACATTTCAACCAATTTCCTCCCTTCAGATTTAATTGAAAATTTGGCACAACTCTCCCCTTAATCACAAGCAGCGAGAATTTTTCTTCTGTTTTGCCTGACTGTAGCTGAGTGTAGTTTGTCTTCCCCTGCCCCACCACCGAGTAGAGGCCCAAGCAGAGTCGGCAGACTTCAAAATCCCCTCATTCCTCATTGACAGTTTTCTCTTTAGTTATACTTCTTTGCTGCCTCAAAGAGGATAGGTATGGAGGCATCCACACACTGGATTCTTGTAAAACTGGGAATTGCCAGAAACGCAATCCTTCAAAATATCTGAACTCATCTAATTCTGGTGTCCTGAGCAACCTCAATTTTAATTGTTTCAACATTGATACCTGGGGCTGGTTTAGCACAGGGGTCGGGTGCTTTTTGGCGCCGCCTTTTTGGCCCCGATCTTTTGGCGCCGTTTTTTTGGCGCCAATTGTTATGGCGCTCATTCTCTTGGCCCACCACGGTTTGGCGCCAAAATCAAAATTAAAGCATGTAATAAACCTCCGTTACTAACCTCGGAAAGCCCGCGTGTGTGTCCCACAAGAGGCAGCCCCCCCCCCCTCTCTCGCACAGGCTCCCCCCTCCGTAGTCCTTAGAAGCCTGAATAGTCTATATTCAGGGGCGGTGGGGGGGGTCCCAAAGATTGGTGCCAAGGCAGCTGGGGGCGTGGCCAATGGTGAATCAATTTATATCGGGATGCTGAAGAGAGCAGGAATAGATCTGCAGAGACATCTGGGATTTTACACGGGGCACGGTGACCCCTGAAGGGTTAAACGGTTCCGCTTTCCATTTTGAAAGTTTCATGAGCTACCTTCGCATTAAACGTTCGCAACTCTGACCCCAAAGGGGATCCTCCATTAATTAAAACTTTCTTTTAAAAAATAATAGCGCCTGCTGTGAATCATTTCTTCACTGTGCGGTGCAATGTTTAACTCTGCTCCTGGAAGCCGTTTGACTTTCTAACCTCCTGCCGATGGCGAGAGTCAGTAAGTAGACACACAGCCTTAAAGGCACATTCACCTCCACACCCACACTTGGATTGTGGGGCAACCTTTTAGCTCACGTTTCAAAAGATGAAAAAAGCAGGAAGGTAGATATGCATTTATGTAGCCTTTCAGGGCCTCGGGGGCAACTTAAAGCCCTTTAAACAGATAATGAAGTAGGTTGGAAATGTTGGTGGCGCCAAAAAGGACAGCGCCAAAAAAGGCCAGCACCAAAACAGGTGAGTGCCAAAAGGTCGGCGCCAAATAGTGCCATTCCCTAGCACAGTGGCTTGTAATGCAGAACAAGGCCAGCAGCGCGGGTTCAGTTCCCGTACCGGCCTCCCCAAACAGGCGCCGGAATATGGAGACTGGGGGCTTTTCACAGTAACTTCATTGACAGTGTGACAATAAGCGAGTATTATTATTATGTCCATGCCTTCACTTAAGTACTGGATTTCCTTCACTAAAGCTCTCTGCCTCTCTTTCCTCCTTTAAAATGCTCCTAATTCTTTGACCATCTGCATTCACATCTCTTTATGTGACTCAATGTCAAATTTTGCTTCATAACACACTTTGAAGTACCTTGGGACTCGTTTATTTGATTTGTATCGTCATGCACACTATTTTTTCCTTTGGGAAACAGTGGGGAAATATCGGAAGGATTAGCAGGTTGATTGACATAAATGCCTGTTCTGTGGCCAACAAGTCCCGGAGTTGGACTTTAACCCAGAGCTTTGGTTCAGAGCCAGGAGTGCTACCAACTGAGCCACAAGAGCCTTCCACTTTAGGATGTTTTACGTTAAAAGATTCCATATAAATGCAAGCTGCCATTGTTGTTCAAAACCACTCTGAATGATATTCCCTTCCTATTCCTCATCGGATTACAAGAAAAGAGAAAATAATGATGAATGACCGTTCTGGTGACATCCCATAGCTGGTTGTTGGGTTAATAGAACCCCAGAAGCATGAGTGAAGCAACGGCACAATGCCCTTTATTCTTTAAGCACCAATGTGTTCACCAGCTGAATTATTCTTATCCTGCTTTCTCTTTTGGACCATCCATAACAGAATCACTCCAGGAATCTGTATCAGATGCAATAACCAAAATAAAAAATAATAATTTCTGTAAAGTTTGCTTGTAAGCTGCTTTGTAGATAAATGGACTGTTTAAATTAAAGGAAGTATTGTGTTTTTAGTTATCAACTTCAGCAAGTTTAAAAAAATGTATTATTTTCCAGTTTAATGATTGCATTTAATGCATTATCTGGAAATTTAAATGTTGTAGATTGTACAAACATAAAATGGCATTGTCTGGATCATTTGCACACCGTTCGCTCATCAGTTTACAAATTGTTTCTCATCCTGCAGAATGATGCTCAGCATTTGAGGCGACAGCTGGACAAGTGCAAAGAAGAGAAAACTGATTTGACCAGTAAAGTAGAAGACATCCATCTTCACATTGAGACTGGAGAAAAGGAACTGAAAAAGAACAAACTCATTGAACAAGTAAGTTAAGAATGGACATCGGTATTGGTCCACAAATAAGGCAAAAAGAAATCCACAACCTGATGCCATGTTTCACAAAAGCCAGTTTTTTTTTGGCAAAACCATTGGAACTTTAGGTGAAATAATAGAAATATAAGTCCTGATGCACCAGGGAAAAAGTCCTTTCACTCTTGTCAAGCAGCTAAACAGTTCCTTAATCTTTATAAATGTCAAAATTACAGTAATGCAATGAATGATACAGCTGAATGCAGAAAACCCTTAAATGCCTGGAGGAAAAGGTGCTGACAAGCACAGAAATAAATCTGGAAGAGGCCACAGAGAAGCCACATGTGTAAATAATTTGCAAATGTTACAATATAAAACCAGCAATATAATTGTTTGCTGTAAACCTTATGAGACCCAGAATAGGATGGACAAATTAAAGATGAGCATATCTATGGGTGAAAGAAAATTGTTAAAAACTATACCAAATAAATATTATATCGATACGAAAAAAGTTAAGAATTACATAGCAACGTATCAGATGTAAAAATAGCAGGCATACTGGAATTGTATTATACATGATATTATAAGCTTCTGGGGTGACCTTAAATGCACTTTTTTAATAAATGAAAAATACTGCAGATGCTGGAAATCGGAAATAAAATCAAAAAATGCGAGCTAAACTCTGGAAGCATCGGTGGAGACAGAAAAACAGTCAGTTTCAAGTCCGTCTGAGTTCGTTATAGCTGACGGGATGTCGGCATCGCTGGCTGGGCCAGCATTTGTTCACCATCCCTAATTACCCTTGAACTGAAGTACTTGCTCAGCCATTTCCGAGGCAATGTAAAAAGCCTTGAATAAAAACAGTTCAATCAAACACATCCAGAATCTCGGATATAACATCCGAGAACCCCTGCCAAAACCTCTTCAGCTCCAGTCATGCCCAAAACACGTGGACATGATCCGTGCCCCCCCCCCCCCCCCCACCCCTCCGCACACTTGTATCCTCGCCACCATCATGTGAGCCCTATGCACCACCTTAAACTGGATGAGGCTCAACCTCGCATATGACGAGGAATCGTTCACCCTCCACAACGCCTCTACCCAGGTCCTGGCCCGCACCTCCCTCCCAGCTCCTCCTCCCATTTGCACTTAATCTCTCCACTGGGGTGCACTCCCTCTCCATCAACTGCTTGTCGATATCCGACACTCCCCTCCCCTATGTAATCCTTCGACAACAACATGTCCTGCAACACTGGAGGCGACACCTCTTTCCTCAAAATCTCTACCTGCAGGTACCTAAAAGCTGTGCTCGTTGAGCAACACATGTAATTCCTCCAGCTTCTCCAGTCCCGCAAACTTGGCCTCTATGAATAAGTCCCTAAAGTACTCTATCCCTAGCTGCCACCCAGAACCTCACATCAAGCCTTGCCGGCACAAACCAATGGTTGTTGCATGTCGGAGCCACAACGGCATGCCCTCTAACACAAAATGCTGCCTGCACTGGCTTCACACCTGCAATGCTGAAACTACCATCGGACTCACGGAATACCTGACCAGCGGGAACGGAAGAGGTGCCAAAAACTGTCCCCCTATACGACACCGTCTTCTGCCCCCACACTGATCTCTCCTCCACCGCCCATTTCCTCATCATTGCAATGTTCACTGGCCAATAATAATTCATCAAATTTGGCAACGCCAGCCGCTCTCCGCAACCCCCCCCCGCCAAACTCTCCAGCAACACCCGCCTCACCCACGGGGACTTCCTGCCCACACAAATCCTGAAATTATTCCATTAACATTCCTTAAAAAGGACTTGAGAACAAAGATAGGTAGCTTCTGGAACGCAAACAAGAATCTGGACAGCATTGTCATTTTCACTGTCTGCATGCGCCCAGCCAATGACAGCGGCAACAAGTCCCACCTTTTGACATCCACCTTCATTGCTTCTACCACTCGTGCTAAGTTTAATTTGGGCCCAGCTCTGCACCACCTGAATTCCAAGATACCGAAAGCTCGCCCCCACCACCCGGAAAGACAACTTCCCTAACCTCCTCTTGCTCTCCAGCATTGATCGGGAGCATCTCGCTCGTACTCACGTTCAGTCTGTACTCCAAAAACCGTCCGAATTCCCGAAATATCTCCCAAACCCTTTCAATGCTGCTCACCAAATCCGAATGGTTCTTGCTTCTGCAGATGATGGGCCAGCATCCTGCTTGTCTTTTCCCTGTACTCATACACTGTCCCATTGGCCCTCCACAACTGCCCCACTGCCTTCCCCTGGACACTAACCAAAACTCCATCTGGAGCCTCTGCCTCTCCTTTAACACCCCTCCGGTGCCACCAAATACCCTCAAAGTCTCCTCTACTACCCTCTTCCTATTCATCCAGATCGAAATAAGTTCCCCCCCTATCTACTGCCTTATGTGCCTCCACAGCATGGAGGCTGTGACCTCCCCCATGTCATTTAACTCTACATAATCCCGAATGGCAGCCCTCACCTGCTCACACAACCCCCTCATCCACCAACAGCCCCACATGCAACCACTGCGGCCATTGGACCTCCCCCTGAACCATCCACAAATCCACCCAAGGGACCGGACAGTCGGAGGGCAGGCCGTTCCCGGAACTAAATGCTGTTAAGACAGGTCCCCGAGCTTCTGGAACATCTAGTCCCAAACACAGTGCAGATGCAGTCAGAGTCAGGGACTACATGAGGGGATGTTGGCCAGCATCCAGCACCTCCAGGCGCAGGTGGAGGAGTCCAACCATGTGCAGGAGCAGAAGATGATGTCGATCATGCGTGCCACCCAGGCCAACACCGCACAGATCGAGTCCGCGGTGGAGGCATTGGGGCGACGGTTTTGGCTATCGATCAGCGTGCCCAAGGCCTGGGGCATTCTGAGCAGGCCCAGGACAAGGTTGCCTTCTCACATCTGGGGAACCACCTATGTGTAGCGTTGGGGCCTGTAAGGCCACACAGTTAGACACCATTTAGATTGGCATGTGTGCAGGGCACAGTGTAGGGACTAGGTCACAGATCTGTAAGTATTTGTTCACAATAAACGCCTGTAACCACCTTTACAACCTGTCTCGGTTTTCTGTCTGATGGGTGTGAGGGGAGGGCTGGTCTGGTCTGGGGGGGGGAGGGGTGGTGCAGGCCCTGTGGGTGGACCATGTTCCCTACCATCTTCTCTCCCCACCACCGCCACGCCAGGGATTCAGTGTGACCTTGCGATGAATGGCCTGGGATCACCCAGGTGAACGGTGCAACCGTGGGCAGGGGTCAAATGTTGTCATACAATGCAGAGCACCAGAGCTCATCGCTGATGCACGATCAATTGCACGAAAGACTCAGATTGGTACAACTGTGGCTTTATTACAGTCAGATGCGTGGCCTCCTGCTGCAGCTGGTGAAATGGCTGATCAGGAGGAGGTCACGCATATTTATACAGCTCCTTGTGGGCGGAGCTAGCCGGCAGGGGCTACCGGCGAACCTGTAGTGCAGGTCCTACCGTACATCCCCTAATACAGGTGCACAGTGGTTCAACACATTCACCCGCTGTTAAAAATGAGTCCGGCGGGGGTGGCATGGAACTATATACAGATTTACAAATAATTTACAGTGGGGAGGTGAACAAAAATATGTCCGTTTTGGTAGTCCGGTGCCCATCAGAGGTTAAGTCGGTCCGGTGGTTTGACGGTTCGCTGGGAGCGACATAACAGTGGCGGCGATGTCGGTGCTGGCTTCGCTGACGTCGGTGCTGGCGGTTTTGGTGCTGACCAGTATCGGATAACTCCGGGAGCATGCCGAAATCTTCCTCGTCCTCTAGCGTGGGCAGGGGAAGGAGGGATGGACCTGGTGGGGCTAATGTTGGGAGTGCCGGGGGAGGGGAGGGTGGCGCGTGGGTGGGGAAGTGTATGGGAGTGGAACCTGAGGGAGCCAGGTCCCTGAGTGAGACCATATCCTGGCGGCCGTTGGAGAACTCCACATAAGCATACTGGGGGTTGACGTGGAGCAAGTGTACCCTGTCCACCAAGGGGTCCGCCTTGTGGAGTCGGACATGCCGACGTAGAAGGACCGGTCCTGGAGCTGCGAGCCAAGTCGGGAGCGACACCCCGGATGTGGACTTCCTGGGGAAGGTAAAAACACGTTCATGGGGTGTGTTATTTGTGGCGGTGCACAGTAGAGACCGTATGGAGTGTAGTGCATCAGGGAGGATCTGCTGCCAGCGAAAGGCTGGGGGGTTTCTGGACTGTAGGGCCAGCTGGACGGCCCTCCAAACTGTCCAGTTCACCCTCTCTATCTGACCGTTTCCCCGGGGGTTGTAGCTGGACGTCATTGCTGGAGGCGATACCCCTGCTGAGCAGGAACTGACGCAGCTCATCGCTCGTGAATGAGGATCCCCTGTCACTGTGGATGTTAGTCGGGGAAACCGAACAGAGCGAAGATGGTGTTGAGGGCCTTGATGACGGTGGCAGACGTCATATCGGGGCATGGGATGGCGAAGGGGAACCTGGAGAATTCATCGACCACACTGAGGATATATGTGTTGGGGTCGGTGGAGGGGAGTGGTCCTTTGAAATCCACGCTGAGGCGTTCAACGAGGCGGGACGCTTTCACCAGGTGCGCGCGGTCCGGCCGGTAGAAGTGCGGCTTGCACTCCGCACAGACCTGGCAGTCTCTGGTGACTGTCCGTACTTCCTCGACGGAGTAGGGCAGATTGCGGGCTTTGACGAGGTGGTACAATCGAGTGACCCCCGGGTGACAAAGGCTGTTGGTTTACTTGTGCGCTGGCACATGTACCTCGGGATAGGGCATCTGGGGGCTTGTTGAGCTTGCCGGGGCGATACAAAATCTTGTAATTATAGGTGGAGAGCTTGATTCTCCACCGCAAGATTTTATCATTTTTGATCTTGCGTGAAGGCTCACTGTGGTCAGTGAGGAGGGTGAATCTCCTGCCGGCCTGGTAATGCCTCCAATGCCGCACAGCTTCAACGATAGCCTGGGCCTCTGGTTGAGAGTGGCCACGAGGGCGGCATCTGAAGCGTCGCTTTCTACTTGAAAGGGCAGAGTTTCATCTACTGCGTGCATCCCGGCCGTGGCTATGTCTGCTCTAATACGGGAGAATGCATGTTGTGCCTCTGCCGTGAGGCGAAATTGGGTGGACTGTATGAGTGGGCGGTCTTGTCCGTGTAGTTTCGGACCCACTGGGCGTAGTAGGAGAAGAACCCAAGGCAGCGTTTGAGGGCCTTGGGGCAGTGGGGGAGGGGGAGCTCCATGAGGGGCGCATGCGGTCGGGATCGTCCCCAGGAGTCAGTTTTGGACTACATAGCCGAGGATGGCTAGACGGGTTGTGCGGAACACACACTTCTCCTTGTTGTATGTAAGATTGTAAGATTGATGAGAGTGGCGGTGTGGAGAAATTTAGAGAGGTTGGCGTCGTGGTCCTGCTGGTCATGGCCGCAGATTGTGACGTTGCACAGGTACGGAAACGTGGCCCGCAGACCGTACTGGTCGACCATTCGGTCCATCTCCCTTTGGAAGACCGAGACCCCGTTAATGACGCCGAAGGGAACCCTAAGAAATTGATAGAGCCGACCGTCCGCCTCGGAAGGCAGTGCATGGACGGTCCGATTTACGGATGGGGAGCTGGTGGTAGGCGGATTTCAGGACAATTGTTGAGAAGACCCGGTACTGTGCAATCTGATTGACCATATCAGATATGCGTGGGAGGGGGTATATGTCGAGCTGCATGTACCGATTGATGATCTGGCTGTAGTCCACGACCATTCTGTGTTTCTCCGCAGTTTTAACCACTACCACTTGGGCTCTCCAGGGGCTATTGCTGCCCTTGATAATACCCTCCCGAAACAGCCGCTGGACCTCGGACCTGATGAAGGCCTTGTCCTGGGTGCGGTACTGTCTGCTCCTGGTGGCGACGGGCTTGCAATCCGCAGTTAGATTGGCAAAGAGGGAGGGGGGATCAACCTTGAGGGTCGTGAGGCCGGAAACGGTGAGTGGAGGTAGGGGCCCGCCAAATTTGAGGGTGAGGCTCTGGAGATTACACTGAAAATCCAGACCCAGCAGTAGTGCAGTGCAGAGGTTGGGGAGGACGTAGAGGCGGAAACCGCTGAATTCTACGCCCTGGACAGTGTGATTGACTACACAGAACTCTTGGATCGATACAGAGTGGGATCCGGAGGCCAGGGAGATCCGTTTATTGCCGGGGTGGACCGCGAGGGAGCAGCGCCTTACCGTGTCTGGGTGAATGAAGCTTTCGGTGCTCCTGGAGTCCAGCAGGCAAGAGGTCGCGTGGCCGTTGATTTTCACTGTTGTCAAAGCGGTGGTCAGGTTGTGAGGACGGGACTGGTCCAGTATCATCGAGGCGAGCTGCAGGTGGTCGTCTGAGGATTCCGATGGGGAGCGTCGGCCACCCGGGTCCAGCATTCCAGTCCCGTGGGGGAGACAAAATGGCGGCGCCTGGAGGACCTGTTGGGAACAAGATGGCAGCGTCCATGGAGCGCACGTGGGGGCGGGGCAAGATGGTGGCGTCCATGGAGCGCACGTTGTGGGGGCGGGGCAAGATGGTGGCACCCATGGAGCGCACGTTGTGGGGGCAGGGCAAAATGGCGGCGCTCACGGGCCGCACGTGGACCGGGGGGGAGAAGATGGCGGCGCCCACTGGTCGCTCGTGGCCCCGGGAGAAGATGGCGGCGCCCATTGTGCGTTCGGCTGGGGGGAGGGGGCGATGGCGGGCGCGACAGCAGCGACTGCGCGGGCCTGGCACACAGCTGCGACGTGGCCCTTTTTACCGCAGGATTTGCAAGTGGCGGTGCGGGCTGGGCAGCGTTGGCGGGGATGCTTCTGCTGGCCGCAGAAGTAGCAGCGGGGACCCCTAGGATGCGTGGCGTGGCTGGCGGCGCAGGCGTATTGATTAGGAGGAGCTCCAGCCGGGGGGGTGGGTCGTTTGCGAGGGGCAGGAGGGGTGGGCCGCGCTGCGAGTGGGGTAGGCCAGGACATTTGGAGATGCGACCGTCATGGAGAGCGCTAAAGTTTTCGTCTCCGTTAGGTCGAGCGTGGCCCCTACCAGCAGTCATTGTAAGGTGGGGTCCGACGCAATCCCCGTTACGAATGCGTCACGCATGAGGAGATTGGAATGTTCAGTGGCCGTGACGGCCTGACAGTCACAGTCCCGTACGAGTGGGATAAGACCCCGCCAGAAGTCTTCAATCGACTCACCAGGTAGTTGTACACGAGTGGCGAGTACGTGCCTTGCGAAGAGTGTGTTTGTCTTCTGAGCGTAGTTCTCTTTTAGGAGTGCCATCGCTTCCACGTAACTCGGGGCTTCTTGGATCAACAGGAACACGCTGGATCTCAACCTGGAGTATAGAACTTGGATCTTCTGAGCTTCCGTCGGCGTTGGGGTCGCAGCATTGATGAAAATGAAATGAAATGAAAATTACTTATTGTCACGAGTAGGCTTCAATTAAGTTACTGTGAAAAGCCCCTAGTCGCCACATTCCGGCGTCTGTCCGGGAAGGCTGGTACGGGAATCGAACCGTGCTGCTGGCCTGCTTGGTCTGATTTAAAAGCCAGCGATTTAGCCTTGTGAGCTAAACCAACCCCTGATGTAGGCCTCAAAACAAGCCAGCCAGTGATTAAAGTCCTTTCTGGCGTCTGGCGAGTGCGGATCCAGCTGCAGGCGATCTGGTTTAATCCTGATGTCCATAACGTAGAAAAATCTGACTGTAATAAATTGATGCACGATCAAGTGCACGAATCAATTAGTACAACTGTGGCTTTATTACAGTCAGATGCATGGCCTCCTGCTGCAGCTGGCGAAATGGCTGATCAGGAGGAGGTCACGCATATTTATACGGCTCCTTGTGGGCGGAGCTAGCCGGCAGGGGCTACCGGCGAACCTGTAGTGCAGGTCCTACCGTACATCCCAACTACAGGTGCACAGTGGTTCACCACAATCGCAGAGCAGGATGTCATCACCCTCCATCCCATGGACCATCCCCCTGTTACTGCCAGCACAGGGCTCTCACCTCGTAGTGCTGCAGGTATGTATAACGGGGGATTAAGCGGGATGGGAAGTGAGGGGCTGTGGGGTTGAGATGTGGTGTCCGTGCCCCCCCTCCAAGTCGGACCAACCTGGAGGCGACCAGAGCACCCGCGCGTTGGCTCTGGCGCGCACGTTATGCGGCCTCCTGTGCTTGCCCCATGTCCTGCCCATCCTCCCCCTCCCCCGCATCCACCTCATCGGACGAGGCCTGCCCTTCCTCCTCATCCTCCTCCTCCAGCACATTGCCCCTCTGCTGTGCGATGTTATGGAGGACGCAGCAGGTCGCCACGATACGGGTGAGCCTCCCAACGTCATACTGGAGGGCCCCTCCGGAAAGTCCAGGCACCTGAACCGCATCATTAGGAGGCCGAAGCACCGCTCGATCACACTCCTGGGCGTCATTATAGCAGGTCTCTGCGTCGGTGTCTGACCAGCGGATAGATGTCATCATCCACGGCTGCAGTGGGTAACCCATCATCCAGGAGCCACTGTGTAGAACCAGGGGCCGAGGTGGGTGGTCAATGAGTCCACAGTAAGATGGCCATCTTAATGGAGGTTGGTGCCTGGGCACTGCCCCTGTCGCGTGTCGTGGTGATGGAGGGGAGTCACCCTGGCCTCCGACATCCAGCTTGTCCCCCCCCCCCCCCCCCGTCCCCCCCCCCCCCCCCCCCCCCCCCCAGCCAAAGTCCAGTGTCCGGGCTGGCAGCCTGCGGTCACTCCTCTGTTTCTCATCTCTCTCTCTAGCCAGCATGCCAGCATCATGATTTTTGAGAGCAGACGTGGCCCGCGCAGTCAGGAACTCGCCCCATCGGAGGCGGAGAAACACGGGTGGGCCCACTAATGATATGCAAACGGCTTTTAAACACCTCGCGGCACATTTACGCCATATTCAGGTTGCTGAAGAATCACGATTTGGCGTCAAACCGGCGCCTGCCGTGATTGTGGCATTGGAGCTATTCTCCACCCAATCACGTGTCCCGATTTCAACGTCGACCAACGGAGGATCCCGCCCCATATGTTTATTTGCAGTGGCATTGGTGGATAGATTTGGCTCAGATTGTTTAAAATTATCAAATATCCATGAAATGCCGTTGACAATATGACTTTTCTACTCATTCTTTAGGATTTAATGATTGAAGATAACCTTTTAAAGTTAGAGGTTAAGCGTCTAAGGGACATGCTCCACGAAAAAGCAGATGATGTTCTATCTTTGGAGAAGCGGAAATTGCAGCTTGAGGCAGCAATGAAAGAGAGAACTGAAGAAATCAAAATTCACATGGATGTCGTACAAATGCAGATCAAGCACACTGAGCAGGAACAGCAAGGTATTAGGTAAGTGTGAGGACAAAGGGGATAAGGTGCATGAAAGGGTAAGCCCACTTGTACAGATGTTTGAGAGTCAAGCATTAGTATCATGGTAGAAGGCTGTTACAAATGAACAGATCATTTAATCTGCAGCCCTTGTTGATGACAGGAATGATGGTGCCATCTAACAATGTAAGCCTACTTGTGACAATAATAAAGATTATTATTCATTTAAGTCCTCGCACAAATGAGGTGTGCCTTGTCTGCTGTTGCCTTTCTTTCTTTCTTTACTCTTTTACTCTGTCCTTTCTGTGGCTCTGTTTCAATTATGGCAATCAGTGAATTTGTCCTTCTTTCTATATTATTTATGTCCTAATGCTTAGAGTCGCAAGGTATCAAATGATACCACCACAAGTTTTAACGGGCTATCGATCAAAGAGCCAAACACCAGTTAGTTAGTTCAGGGTCAAGGGTACTTTATTTACACACAATTAGTCATGCAACATAAACACTACTAGTTAACTACACCTATCGACTAAGACAATCTGTACTTAACTTCGGGCACTCTGCTTAGGCCAGAGAAACAGTGGCCGCTGTTCGATTTTGGATCTATCGAGTCCGAAGGAGTAACTGCTGCTCAGCTAGGCTCATCCGTCTGGTAATGTGCCCTACTAATTGGGTGATCCCTGATCACTCCGTCAGTAACCAATAAGTGACCGGGGATCTAGATGGCTGGGCGTATCCCAAGCGGTCACTGACCCCGTTGTTTACGCTTCCCTTGAACAGGGAGTGGCGCTGAAATGTCTGGGACTGTACCAGTCCTTTGCTTTGGCGAAGATGGGCCATCAAATACTAATCAGCCCCATTAAAATGCTAATTGGTCGGAGTTTCGATATTATCTGGACTTCTTGCTTGCAAATATACATTTCAGGCTCGGAGCTTGCCTGAGTCTTGGCTTGTCCATTCTACCCACTAGGCTTTGTGAGTTTCCCTGTACCTAGTTGGAAGTGGCCATCCCAGATGGCTACACTGTCACAAGGGAAACACAGTCATCTGATCAGCCTCCTGACACTTTTGTGATGATTCAATTGTGCCAATTAAGTCAACACAGCAATATAAGAGTTTGCCATTGATTGGCACCAAGATCTTAACCCTTTGGTTGTTTTGGGCTCAACGATTGCACTCCAATGCTCATACATACATCGACATTAGAGACATCACACTAGTGTGAACCCCAATGGAAGGCGTTATGGTGAAGTCTCTCATCATCATTCCATTCAAAGTCATGAGGGGGCGCTTCTTTGAGGTTCTGTGTGAGGTAAAAATGCTGCTCCAATGCATGCTCTAACACCTGGGAGGAAGAATAGTCGGGGGATAAGTACCACAGACTTGCATGACGTCAGTAAACCAGCATGTCACGAATTGTCAAAGACGAGCAATAGCAATGTTGTTTTATTTGTAAGATTTATGTTACGTTGCAACATACAACAGGGACAGTGAGTAAATTTGAGGAGTTAAACAGATTTTTAATTGGCAATGGGTTGAAGGGTTATGGAGAATGGACATTGAGGCCAGGATAGGATCAGCCATGATCACTCCTGTTCCTAGATCATGTGTTCTAGGGAGGAGATGCTCAGGCTAATTTTGCAATCCAGCTCTTTGTCCGTAACAGTGTACGTAACAGATGAGGAAGATATCAGCCATGATAAAATGGCAGCACAGACTCGATGGGCCTAATTCTGCTCCTACATCTTATGAACTTAAGAATGGAACCCTGGCTCAAAAGACTGTAACTTATCTTTTGTTTCGAGATGTGGACAGAGTCATAGGACTGCCAATTAACTTTTAACAAAAGATTAAAACGATAATCAAACGTGAAAATATTGACTACAATACAATAATCTTTCACCCCACCTATATATTCACAGATGTACACAGGTTTTTATGGAAAACAGAAGTTACAAATATATCTTACACTAGAATGTTCTCAGTAAGTATCAAATTCTATGAAAACTAACGGGCCAACTGTGGTCAGACACACCACACTCTGAAACCAAGTGGCAGATTCCACCCAATACAACTTCTGTGGATTTCTCATCAAATTCCCCCAGATGCTTATCACAATGTGAGGCAACTAGTCTCACTGGAATCTGACTTCCATCCAAGTGTTTCCAAGCTCCATTCCTGGAAAACATTATGCCTTTGAATCTTCTCCAAAACAATGCTTTCTCTTTCATATACTCATCAAGGATCCTCTTCCATCATTTCAGTGTCTCCTTTCAGTGTTCCTCTGCCTTGGATTGCCATGTGCATCAAGCTTCCACACAATCTCATGGGTAACCAGCCATGACAACAGAACACCACTACTTTACAGGCTATATGAAGATATCACCAACCTTAAGATTACTTTGGATGTCTGGCTTCTCACAAGTCAACTTAACTAGGTCTGCACCTTCTTTAACTAGGAACCTCTCTCTACCCCTTGCTTTAGCTTCTGTGAACAGTATCTTGTTCAAATTCCACTTCTTTGTCCCTTTGATTTCAGTGTTTGCATCACTACCGGAGGAGGCATCTGGAATGCATGAGGAGGTGAAAAAACCCATCTTAGGTGCATATGAACTAGTGCCTGAAGCCGACAGACAAAGGTTTAGAAATTTAAGGAAAGAACCTGGTCAAACAAACATACATGGAGTTTGAAAGGATCAAACAGAGTAATTTTGATGGTTGGATAAAGGCTTTGAAAATAGACCAAATGTATGAAGCTATCAGAGAAATTATACTTTTGGAGGAGTTTCAAAATTCAATTCCTGATGTAGTGAGAACTCATGTGGAAGAGCAGAGGGTTAAAACTGCGAGGTTAGCAGCAGAAATGGCAGATGATTATGAATTAGTTCATAAATCAAAGCTTGGTTTCTGACATCAGTTTCAGCCTGTGAGGGATAGAAACTGGAGAAAAGAGAAATACTCAAGTGGTAGAGGTAAAGGAGATCTGATGGGAGATAATAAGGAAAGTGTAGGTCAGATTAAAAAAGAAATCCAGAAGGGTGGAAGAGACATGAAAAATGTCAAATATTTTCACTGTAATAAACAAGGCCATGTAAAGTCACCGTGTTGGTGGTTGAAGAAAAGCGCTCGGAAGGCTGATGTGATAAAACAGGATAAGACAGTGAGGTTTGTTAAAGTGGTAAAGGAAAGCCCAAGTGAAGCAAAGGAGGTGCAAAACATTGTACAGCCTGATCAAGAGGTGATTGATAAGAAGGTGCCAGATCTCTTCAAATAATTTACTTGTGTATGTAAAGTTTACTCGTGTACAGAAGGAACAGGTAAAGAAGTCACAATTTTAAGAGATACGGGAGCTAGTCAATCTTTAATGGTAAGAGATGAGGAGCTATGTAGTTTTGGAAGAATATTGCCAGAAAGGTGGTAATATGTGGAATTCAGGGTGAGAGGAGTGGTGTTCCATTATATAAGATAAGGTTCGAAAGTCAAGTGGAGAGTGGTGAAGTGATTGTAGGAGTAATAGAGAAACTATCTTGTCCAGGAATACAGTTTATCTTGGGTAATGATATAGCTGGATCACGGTGGGAGTGATGCCTACTATGGTTTATAAGCCAGTGGAAAATCAGACAACTGAAGTGTTAAAGGGCGAATATCCTGGGATTTTTCTGGCCTGTGTTGTAACAAGGTCGCAAAGTCACAGGTTAAGACAAGAGGAGAAATCAAAGAGTGGAGATGAAAGTGAAGTGCAATTATCAGAAACGATTTTTGATCAGATGGTTAAAAAAGGACAAGAACAGGTGGAGGATGAGGCGGATCTTTTTATTTCAGGAAAACTGGCGGAGTTACAACAGAAAGATATAGAAATAAAACGGATGTATCAGAAAGCATTCACGGAAGACGAATCTGAGTGTATAGCGGAGTGTTATTACCGTAAAAATGATGTCTTGATGAGAAAATGGAGACCTTTCCATATGCAGGCAGATGAAAAGTGGGCAGATGTTCATCAAATAGTATTGCTGGTAGGGTATAGAAAGGAGGTGTTGCAAGTAGCACATGAGGTACCAGTGGGAGGTCATTTGGGAGTAAGGAAAATTCAAGCTAAAATCCAAAAAAGATGTAGTTAAATTTTGTCGATCATTTCACATATGTCAAGTGATAAAACCAGTGCCCTTAATAGCCATTCCAGCATTTGAGGAACCTTTTACAAGGGTCCTAATTGATTGTGTAGGACCGCTTCCTCAAACAAAAAGTGGGAATCAGTATCTTTTGACTATAATGGATGTGTCTACTAGGTTTCCAGAGGCCATTCCAGTACGTAATATTACAGCTAAAAAGATTTTGGAGGAGTTACTTAAATTCTTTACCAGATATGGACTACCCACAGAAATACAATCGGATCAAGGATCAAATTTTACCTCAAGGTTATTCAAAGAAGTTCTGAATAGCTTAGGAATAAAACAATTTAAATCAACTGCATACCATCCAGAATCGCAGGGAGCGTTAGAAAGGTGGCATCAGACATTAAAGACAATGTTGAGGGCTTATTATCAAGATTATCCAGAGGATTGGGATAAAGGAATTCCATTTGTACTGTTTGCAATTAGGGATGCACCTAATGAGTCAACCAAATTCAGTCCTTTTAAACTAATTTTTGGTCGTGAGGTAAGAGGACCGTTTAAATTGATTAAGGAAAAATTGGTGGGTGAGAAATCGGAAATTACATTATTGGATTATGTGCCAAATTTTAGGGAACGATTAAATAGAGCAGGTGAATTGGCTAGACAACATTTTAAAATTGCACAACATGTAATGAAACAGGCAGCGGACAAGAAATCCAAAGTTCATAGTTTTGCCATAGAGATAAAGTTTTAATGTTGTTACCAGTGGTAGGTGTGCCTTTAAAAGCTAGGTTTTGTGGACCTTATCAGACTGAAAGGAAATTAAGCGAGGTGAATTATGTGGTAAGAACACGGATAGAAGGAAAACTCACCCCATATGTCATGTGAATATGTTTAAAAGGTACTTTGAAAGGGAAGGAGAGCAAAAGGAGGAGGTTTTAATGATTCTAACTCAAAGTGACGAACCAAATCCAGATGACTTTGAATTTGACATACCTCAAATTATATTGGAAAACGAGGATGTTCTTAAAAATTGGGATTAATTGTTGAGTTACCTGTTACCTTCAAGAAGAAAAACAGACTGACCTGAAACAGTTATTGAAATCACATGAGCAAGTTTGTGGAGATAAGTTGGGAAGTACTAAAATGGCTATACATGATGTAGATATGGGAAATGCTGTTCCAAGTAAACAACATCCATATAGACTTAACCCTTTAACATTGGCACAGGTTAGCAAAGAGATTGAAAGTATGCTTAAAAATGGCATCATTGAAGTGGGTTGTGATGTGTCATCTGTGCTGGTCTAACATCGACTGCAACTGGATGCAGTAAAATGAGAAACAGGCTTCCGACACAGGAGATGGTCCAACACTGTTTTATTGAACCTGTTGATTGCTGTACATAATCTGCTGTGGGTTGACACTCTATTAACCTAACTGATAACCTCCTACTGGCTTGACCAGACTAGCTCTCTATCACATGGTGATGATGTTCATTGGCCTGTGCACTGCGACTATATCCCTAGCCGTGTCCTGTGGGAGAGGGAGAGCCTTAATGCCCTGTGAGCTTTCTAGTGGTGGTGTCCTGTCTGGTGATTGGTTGTTCTGGGTCGTGTGTGTTCATTGGTTATCCTGTGTGTCAATCGCTGCCCGTCTGCATCTCATGATGTACATAAGTGGATATTATGACAGGTTGCAGCCAATGGAGCTCACCCATCGTGATGGTACCAAAACCAGACGGTACATAACGGTCGTGTGTGGACTATAGAAAGATTAAAGCAGTTACAAGAACAGACTCTTATCCTATCCCACGCTTGGAGGATTGCATTGAGAAGGTGGGACAATAAGCTTTTATTTCCAAATTGGATTTACTTAAAGGTTACTGGCAGGTACCTTTATCTGAAAGGGCGAAGGAAATTTCAGCTTTTGTGACTCCAGATGGTATGTACCAATTCAAAGTTATGCCATTTGGCGTGAAAAACGCCCCAGCCACATTTCAACAGTTAACTAACAAAGTCGTTTCAGGATTACCCGATTGTGCGGTATACATTGACGATCTGGTAATTTTCAGCCAGATATGGAAAGAACATTAAAGCATCTGATGGAGTTATTCGATCGACTTCAGGAGGCGGGTTTAGAACATAGAACAGTACAGCACAGAACAGGCCCTTCGGCCCTCGATGTTGTGCCGAGCAATGATCACCCTACTTAAACCCACGTAACCCGTATACCCGTAACCCAACAATCCCCCCATTAACCTTACACTACGGGCAATTTAGCATGGCCAATCCACCTAACCCGCACATCTTTGGACTGTGGGAGGAAACCGGAGCACCCGGAGGAAACCCACGCACACACGGGGAGGACGTGCAGACTCCACACAGACAGTGACCCAGCCGGGAATCGAACCTGGGACCCTGGAGCTGTGAAGCATTGATGCTAACCACCATGCTACCGTGAGGCCCCTGGGTTTGGTGGTAAACTTAGCCAAAAGTGAATTTGGAAAAACCCAAGTCACTTTCCTGTGCCATGCAATCAGATAGGGTCAAATGGGCACACGGGATGTGAAAACAAAAGTTATTGGGGAGTTTCTAATTCCCACATCACAAAGGGAAATAATGCAATTTCCTGGCATGAGTGGATTCTACCGGAAATTTGTGCCAAATTTTAGCAGTGTGGTTGCTCCACTGACGGACCTGCGAAAGAAACGTCGCACATTTCAGTGGACAACGGAGTGTCCACAGGCATTTGAAGGCCTAAAGGCTGTGATAACGAATGCTCCTGTGTTGGAGAATTACAAGGGACTCTGTGATCAGATTGAACTAAAGTATCTGACTTTAAAGAGAAATGCCGAGGCGTAGAGAAATGGATGGATCGTGCATGGACCTTCTTGTCCAAAGTGACTGTAAATCAAGAGGGGTTTGTATTGGAGGAAGAAGAACTAAAATGGACTGTTATTATAATTGTTTGTGTGTTTTGTTTTGTTGAAAAAAAACATATATTCACTGTCAATATTTCTTAAAGGAATGTGAAAAGGTGAAAAATTAAATCATCTTGAGAGTACCTTTAAGAAATGAATGTTTATCAACTCGCTGTAGTGGATGTTGTTGGAACCAACAATTCTACGGACACGTGCTTGTAGGATTAGAATAGCGGTTTTAATATACTTACAACAGAGCCAGCCTGTTAGCCGTTGAACTTTCGATGAACTGGCCAGCTGACCCTGTGGCACTGATCTTTATACAGCAGCTCCTGGGGGAGGAGTCCTGGGCGGAGCCAAGGGAGGAGCCCCGTACAACTCTCAAGCATTCCCAGAGCTACTCCCCCTGGAAGTCAGATAGTGCAACTGCACTTACAATATAGACACATGTATATACAGGTTATAATCCGGTGTGAATCACATTCGCCACAGATGTACCTTTAAGAAATGGGTGTTTAGCAAATAGCTGCAGTGATGTCAATGTGTGGGTGGAGCTAGGCCATGACTCCGGTGTGAATCACATTCACCACATTCACCCCCTGTGAAAAAAAATCGAGTCCAGCGGGGGTGGTGGCTCACAGAGTTAGTCTGTCCGGTGGACGAATTGTTCTTTTCGATCTGCGGAGCACCGGGGTTGCAGCCTCTTGCGGTGGCTGGGTGGGTGTTGAGAGCTGGGGTATGATGGCAGACTCCGGGGCAGGTCTCATCCGAACTTTATACACCTCTGGCTCGACCGTAGACTGGGGGCGCTGGGGGCGGGCTGGTTCTGGCGTGTGGAACTGGTGGGGTGAGCTTGCAGGATCGGGGGCGCGAGGGGGCGGCAGCATAGGGAACGGGGTAAGGGGTTCCTCAGTGGGGGTAAGGGGGGGGCAGGATCCAGCGGGTGCCAGGTCCCAAACGGATACTGTGTCCTGGCGACCGTCTGGGAACTCCACGAATGCATACTGGGGGTTGGAATGGAGGAGGCGCACTTTTTCAACGAGGGTCAGTTTTGTGCCCCCTGACGTGCTTCCTCAGGAGGACCGGGCCTGGTGTCCTCAGCCACGCCGGAAGTGAGACTCCCGTGTAGTGCCCCTAGGAAAAATGAAGAGTCGCTCGTGAGGGGTTTGATTTGTAGCTGTACAGAGGAGGGATCTGATGGCGTGAGCGCGTCTGGGAGGACTTCTTGCCATTGGGAGACTTGGAGTTTTCTAGACCGGAGGGTCAGCAGGACGGTCTTCCAGACCGTCGCGTTCTCCCTCTCCACCTGTCCGTTCCCCCTGGGGTTGTAGCTGGTAGTCCTGCTCGAGGCGATGCCCTTGTCGAGCAGTTACTGACGCAGCTCGTCGCTCATAAAGGACGAACCCCGGTCACTGCGCACGTAGCTGGGGAAACCGAACAGGGTGAAGACACTATGCAGGGCCCTAATGACTGTGTGGGAGGTCATATCAGGGCATGGAATGGCAAAAGGGAATCGGGAGAACTCATCGATGATGTTGAGGAAATAGATGTTCTTGTTAGTGGAGGGGAGTGGCCCTTTGAAATCGATCGCAAGGTGTTCAAAGGGTCTAGAAACCTTGACCAGGTGGGCCCTGTCTGGTCTATAGAAGTGTGGTTTGCACTCCGCACAGATCGGGCAGTCCCTGGTGACCGCTTTTACCTCCTCGTTGGAGAAAGGCAGGTTTCGGGCTCTGATGTAGTGGGCGAGCCAGGTGACCCCTGGATGGCAGAGGTCCACGTGGGTGGCTTTCAGATGGCTGATCTGCACGCTGGCGCATGTCCCGCGGGATAGGGCATCCGAGGGCTCGTTGAGCTTCCCAGGTCGATATTTAATACCGTAACTATAGGTGGAGAGTTCGATCCTCCACCGAAGGATTTTATCATTTTTTATTTTGCCCCTTTGCGAGTTGTCAAACAGAAAGGCAACCGATCGTTTGTCGGTGATGAGGGTGAACCTCCTACCTGCGAGGTAGTGCCTCCAGTGACGAACAGCCTCCACGATGGCTTGCGCTTCCTTCTCGACTGAGGAGTGTCGGAGTTCTGAAGCGGATAGGGTACAGGAGAAAAATGCAACGGGCCTCGCTGCCTGATTTAAAGTGGCTGCTAGAGCTACCTCTGAGGCGTCGCTCTCAACCTGAAAGGGAGTGGATTCATCCACCGCCCGCATGGCTGCTTTGGCGATGTCCTCCTTGATGCAGCTGAAGGCCTGGCGCGCCTCAGCAGACAGGGGAAATTGTGTTGCCTTAAAAGAGTGGGCGGGCTTTGTCCGCATATTGAGGGACCCACTGGGCATAGTATGAAAAGAACTCCAAGCACCGTTTGAGGGCCTTGGGGCAATGAGGGAGGGGGAGTTCTCCACGACGTAGCCGAGGATGGCCAGTCTGTTTGTGCGGAAAACGCATTTCTCCTTGTTATAAGTGAGATTTAACTTGTGTGCCGTTTGGAGAAAACGGTGGAGGTTGGCGTCGTGGTCCTGCTGGTCATAGCTGCAGATGGTACCATTGTCCAGATACGGAAACGTGGCCCGCAGCCCGTACTGGTCTACCATTTGGTCCATTGCTCGTTGGAACACCGAAACCCCGTTGGTGACGCCGAAGGGAACCCGGAGGAAGTTGAAGAGGCGGCCATCGGCCTCGAACGCCGTGTAGTTGCGGTCCTCCAGGCGGATTGGGAGCTGGTGGTATGCAGACTTCAGATCCACTGTGGAAAATAGCCGATATTGGGCGATCTGATTAACCATGTCTGCAATTCTGGGGAGGGGATACGCGTCTAGGAGCGTAAAGCGATTTATGGTCTGGCTATAGTCGACGACCATGCAACATTTCTCCCCGGTCTTGACGACCACCACCTGAGCTCTCCAGGGACTATTACTGGCCTCTATGATCCCCTGACTGAGCAGCCGTCGGACCTCCGAGCGGATAAAGACCCTATCTTGTAGGCTGTATCGCCTGCTGCGAGTAGCTACTGGCTTGCAATCTGGAGTGAGATTGGCGAAGAGAGGAGGGGGGGAGATTCGCAGCGTGGCTAGGCTGCAGATAGTGAGTGGGGGCAGGGGCCCGCCGAAGCTGGGGGTGAGGCTCTTGAGGTTGCACTGGAAATCCAGGCCTAATAAGAGTGGCGCGCAGAGGTCAGGCAGGACGTAAAGTTTAAATTTAGAATAACTAGCGCCTCGAATTGTGAGCGTAGCGACGGTGCATCCTTGGATTTGGACTGAGTGGGAGCCCGAAGCGAGGGCGATAGTTTGGCTCACAGGAAAAATAGAAAGCGAACAGCATCTTACCAGTTCTGGATATATAAAGCGCTCGGTGCTCCCGGAGTCAAAGAGGCATGGCGTGCTGTACCCGTTGATCTGGACCTCCGCCATCGAACTTCGTAGGTGCTTGGGGCGGGATTGATCCAGGGTGACCGCGTTGAGTTGCGGGCTGCGTGGTGAGTGCCCGAGGAAGTCGTATTCTTCAGATGAGCTTTCTGAGCATGCCGATGCAGATGGGGCCCGTGGATCGCACGCGGTGAGCGGCGAGGAAGATGGCGGCCCCCATGAGTTGCACGTGGCCGGCTGCATGGTGGGGGTTTGCCAAGATGGCGGCCCCCATGGATCGCACGTGGCGGGAGGGGGCGGAGTCGGGGCGTAGGCCGCAGCGTTTCGGGCCCCGTGGGCCCGCTGGTGTTAGGAGCGATTTGTTCTCTCTGCAGGGGAGTTAAAAACTGGGGCCCTTTTCGTGAGGCACACTCTGGCAGAGTGGCCTTTCTTCCCGCAGCTGCTGCAGGTCGCAGATCAGGCTGGGCAGTGCTGCCACGGGTGCTGGCTTTGGCCACAGAAATGGCAAGCTGGGGCAGCTGAGTAGCTGGCTTGAGTAGCTGGCTGGGGCAGGAGAGTAACTGGCTTTGGCAGCGCGGTAGCTGGGGGGCCGTGCGGCACAGGCCTGGGGGGACTGTTGGTCGGAGGTCCACGATGGGGTCGCGGGGTCCGCGGGAAACGACGTAAAGCTGCGGAAGGAAACTTCCATAATGGTAGTAGCCTCCACAGTAGTGTCTAAGTCCTGGGCCCCCTTTCCTAGCAGTCTTTGGCGCACATAGTTAGACCTAAGGCCCGCTACGAAAACGTCCCGCACAGCAAGCTCCCTATGCTCAGCCGCGGTAACGGCATGATAATTACAGTCATTGGAAAGGTTGTTCAATTCCCTTACAAATTCAGCACTCGTTTTTGTAGGCCGCTGGCGGCGAGTCGTAAACACGTGGCATGCATAAACCTCATTAATGGGCCTAACGTACATTTTGTCCAGTATTACCAGCGCTGCGGTGTAATAACCAGCTGGATTCAGCTGTGTGGAGATTCTGTGGCTTACCCTCGCGTGCAGTAGGCTGAGTTTTTGTTCCTCCGTTGTTCCAGCGGTGCTGGCTTCTGCCAGATAGGCTTTAAAACATTTCAGCCAGTGGGAAAAAATTTCCTTAGCCTCTGCATCCTGTGGGTCACGTTCTAGGCATCCGGGCTTGAGGACTGCTTCCATGATTTCTTCGACTGTTTCCTAAGTATATTAAATTGTTGGAACCAACAATTCTACCGACATGTGCTTGTAGGATTAGAATAGCGGTTTTAATATACTTACAACAGAGCCAGCCTGTTAGCCGTTGAACTTTCGGTGAACTGGCCATCTGACCCTGTGGCACTGATCTTTATACAGCAGCTCCCGGGGAGGAGTCCTGGGCGGAGGCAAGGGAGTAGCCCCGTACAACTCTCAAGCATTCCCAGAGCTACTCCCCCTGGAAGTCAGATAGTGCAACTGCACTTACAATATAGACACATGTATATACAGGTTATAATCCGGTGTGAATCACATTCGCCACAGATGTACCTTTAAGAAATGGGTGTTTAGCAAATAGCTGCAGTGATGTCAGTGTGTGGGTGGAGCTAGGCCATGACTCTGCTTTTACTTTCTTTTTGAGCAAAAAGGCTGGTGTGTGTCTGTGTGTTTTAGTTACGTTTTCAGAGTTGAGGAAGCTGCAGTCACAGCAAGAAGGTGCATTGATCACTCTCTGCAATCTAAAGACTGTCTCCAGATCATTTCAAGGTTTCAAAGTAATACCTGTTTCTGTAGAGAATTTAAACCTGCTGTCTTTCTGTAAAAAGGGTCTTTTGGTCTTATGGATGTTGTTAGGAAAGTTATGAAGTGTTACTTATAGCAATTGTTCTTCAAAGTTGGGGGCGCAACCCACGGGTGGGTCGCAGGCAGGTGTCGAGAGGGTCGCGGAGCCGTTGTCCGGGGTGCTCCCGATCGCACAAATCCCCTCGCAGCAGCCGGCTTTTCATAACGCTGCGAACATGTTTTAAAAAAATTCAGCCGCACTGTGCATGCGTGCCGATAATCGGGCACGCATGCACAGTGTGGCCGCTATTTTTTTAAATGGTTGCAGCTTTTTATTTTACAAGTTCTGTAGTGGTTTTTATTCATTTATTTTATTCATTTAATTTTTTTTCCCATTAATTTTATTCATTTTTTTTTACAAGTTCGGGGGGGGGGGTATTCATTTTTTTCATTTATTTTACTCATTTTATTTTTATTTTTTTCTGCAAGTTGGGGGGGATTATTTGATAAAACTTTACAGAAAAAAAAATCAGGACTTTGGACAGATGGAGACTCCATACTTCCGGACACCGGACGGCTTCACCTTCATCCAACAGGTTCCATTGGAGGAGCGTGTACCAAAGCCAAAGGGATCCAAAACCATTTCCTATATTTTTGTCAGCAGCAAACAAGGTAACAGAAAATGGTGGGTCGCAAAGGTCGGCCGGGTTGGGTCCCGAAGGTCGGCCGGGTTGGGTCCTGAAGATCGGCCGGGTTGGGTCCCGAAGATCGGCCGGGTTGGGTCCCGAAGATTGGTCGGTTGGTAAAAATGGGTCCCTGGAAAAAAAGTTTGAAGAACACTGACTTATGGGATATTCTATCTGTGGGGATTATTGGTGTTGATAATTGTTGAGATGTTTAATGTGGGTTTATAAAGTGTTAACTGGATTCATAAATAAACATTGTTTTATTTTAAAAGTACTTTAGATCTCTGTTGCATCACACCTGTAAAGTGGGCCCTTGTGCGCCCCATAACCAAAATCCATTCAAAATTGTGGGTCAGGTGAACTCCATGATACACTTTGGTGTTCTCTAAACCCTGGCCCATGACAATAAACAGAGCACCAATATTAATTACAAGCCCACCAACTCCCACGGCTACCTTGGCTACAGCTCCTCACACCCTGCCATCCCGTTCTCCCAGTTTCTCCATCGCATTGGATGATGCCACATTCCAAAACGGTGCATCTGCGTCTTCCTTTTTCCTAAACTGATGGTTCCCTCCCACTGTGGTTGACAGGACACTCAACCATGTCTGATCCTTCTGTTGCATCTCTGTCTTCAACCCTTCCACTTCCTCCCAGAGCCATGATAGGGATACATTTGTCCATTCTTCTCCGACCCACAGGCCTCCATTTTCAAAGCATCATCTTCTGCAATTTCTACTGTAAGGATTGTGGGAAGTTAATGAGATTAACAGGGAATATGAGATGAAAATGAAATAACAAACAAGTAACAAGATTAGCAGGAATCTAGAGACATCGAGTGCAAATGGTCATATCAGAAATATTGTTCACCAGAGATCAATGAGGTTATACAAATAAAAACTTCTGAAGGCAAGGGATTTGAATGAGGTAGAAGAGAATATCAAAGAGATTGAATAATACAACTGTTGGGCCCCTTCAGTTTCCATCCAATAGTCCGACAGGCCAGAACTCCCTTGAGGCATCCCTTTTTCCAAACAACATCCCGACAGACCAGTTCCAAGCCATGGAGGCCTGTTCGAGCTGGTGTTTAAAGCCACAGCAGATTGCAGAGGCTCCTCTAAAATACGCAGTTTTTACTCAGTCTGTAAATATTGACCCCAACTGCTGCTGCTCTGTAGCAACCAAAAGACCTCGATGAGCTCCATGATTCTCCCGAATCAAAAACTGAAAGGAAGAGATCAAACTGAGTGACAAAGAGTTCTGACAGTGCCCTGACCCACAGCCCTCAGGATCAGGAAGATCCTCCGATGTAAGCACATTTCCAATGAACCTCATTCCCTCCCCATTACATAATAGCCACTTTCCCCACAGTTACCCCTCTCAATTTCACCGGGAATGAAACGCTTCGACCCTTGAGAGCCTGAGTGGTCTGTGTGACTCCGTGAGGAGTGAGGGCAGTTGAGTGCATTCAATGGACCCATATTCTAACATCATGGGGAAACATGAAGCTGCCACTCATCATCTCCTGAATAGGGTGATTGATGAATACCTTCACCATAACCCCTTGCATTCAGGGCCACATGAGTGTTACAACTGTTATGGAAACATGAGGAAGAGATGTTTTTCCAGACTTCACCTAAGTGATAGTTTGGTAACTATTAACTGGATTTAACCTGCAGAGTTTCTAAAATTGGCAAAAGGGGTGTCTCAAGGGAGCTCAGGGAATGTGAGCATATTTTGGGACAAGGGATAAACCCAGATAAAACTGTGTTTAGTTATTCAAATACTTGTGTCACAGTGTATATTCGTCTTTTGTTGTGTGTTTTTCTTTTCTTTTACTTTAATATTCTTTATTAATTGTTTAAACAACGACTGGTCTGGTCCCTCACTGGGTTGCACATGGTTGCTCATATTATTCCAAACAAAAATACACCACTAAGAACCAGTGTTTCAAGTTATCCTTCGGGGTTTTGAGACACTCTCAAAGGTCACATTAGCGGGGTTCCCAACATTGCCAACTTCTCAAAAACCCAATAAAAAAACATTTATAAAAACATTGCCAACTTCAGCATTATGTCACCACCAAACACATTTTCCCCTCAGCCCTGTCATTATGAGGGCTGCTCCCTCTGTGACATCTTGGTCCACTCCTCCATGACCCTCAGCTCCTCATCTCCTTCCCGGGGCATCTTCGTATGCAATTGCAGAATTCCTATGCAATACCTGCTCCTTTATCTCCTCACCATCCAAGGACCCAAACACTCGCAAGTGAAGCAGTCTTTCACTTACACCTCCTTCAAATTGGTCTACTGTAATTATAGCACGCAATATGGTCTCCTCTAAATTGGGGAGGCTAAACACTGACTGGATGACTGCTTTGCGGAACACCTTTGCTCAGTCTGTAAATATTGACCCCAACTGCTGCTGCTCTGTAGCAACCAAAAAAATTGCCAGTTCGATGAGCTCCATGATTCTCCCGAATCAAAAACGGAAAGGAAGAGATCAAAATGAGTGATGAAGAGTTCTGACAGTGCCCTGACCCACAGCCCTCTCAGGATCAGGAAGATCCCCCTATATGAGCACCTTTCCAATGAACCCCCCCCATCACATAATAGCCACTTTCCCCACAGTTACCCCTCTCAACTCCACCTGAATGAAACACTTCGACCCTTAGAGCCTGAGTGGTCTCTGTGACTCCATGAGGAGTGATGGCAGTTGAATGCATTCAATGGACCCACATTCCAACATCATGGGGAAACATGATGTTGCCACTCATCATCTCCTGAATGGGGTGATTGATGAATACCTTCACCATGACCCCTTGCATTTGGGCCCACATTAGTGTTACCTCTCTGTTATGGAAGCATGAGTATTAGCCTTGGAGTTCAATGCTTGGGGGCCAGACTTCTAGACTTCTTTTTAATGAATTCAAATTTCATCATCTGCCCTAATGTGATTTGAACCAGTTCATCATGGGTCACTGCTTTACTAGCCCAGTGACAATTGGACTTGAATCAGCAGCACACGTATGCATTGCAATGCCAAATAAATTGACACAATTGACTCGTCAAGGGTCAGGTGGCTGATTAGGCAATTGGCTTCTTGTGACAGTTGAGGCAGACCTGTTGCATATGAAGCCCCCCCCCCCCCCCCCAAACACCCCTCCCCCAACAGAACCTGAGTGACGGTATTCAACCCTTATGAGGCTGGGAACCACCCCTTGTCAAAGTCCCCAAAACTGGCCATGCTGCCTGACATCTCATAGGACCCCACCCAGGGACTCCTGTGCTGACCCTATGGAGTCACCTGCTCCCATCTGCTTTCCAACTGCCACTTTAGAAGGGTAGTCCTCAGTGGTGATATCACCACAAGCCCAGCAAGGAGGGCATGGGAAGCCCATCCTGCAAACTAACCAACATTCCCCTTTAAACATAGAGGCTTACAGCCATGAATGGTAGCGAAGGCCTGCGGCTGACCCTCCCTACACCAAGGTGCCATGACTGAACACCCCCCAGCCCCCAACATTGGACTTAACTGGGTTCCTCCATGTCCTTTCCAGTGTCTTCTGCAATTGGCAGCCTGGATGGTAATGGCGACCTGAGCACTCACTTCCTATATCCCCTTTGGAGGCGAGGTCACCAGGTTCCCGTCTTTGTATAGCTGTCGTCAATCCAATTGCCGCCTGATGAATATTCAGTGAGTGGAGAGTCACGGCTGTTGGGCTACCTACTGAGATGCTATTGTATTTAAATTAGGTTCCTGCCCTTCCATGGCAGGATTCTTGTTCAGTCACCGCAAAGGTTCTCGAAAATTGTAAAATGCTATCTCACTGGCGAGAATCCCATTTCACGATGCCCGCCATATTTTACGCCCATGTCACTGTTCCCATTCACTGCTAACCTGGGCTGAAAATTACCCTCATTGTTTGGAAAGTCAGACTTTTCAGAAACTGGTATAGATCGGCTGGCAAACAAAATGGGAAAATTATAGACTTGCAATAAAACATTGCAAAAAGAAAGTTAAATACTCATGTTTACTGTGTTTGCTTTTTGTATTTTTCTATTAAATCAGTGCTGAATTACATGAAAGATTGTCAAAAATTGATAAAATGAAGAAGAGATATGAACTTTTGATGGTTACAATGAGACCTCCCGAGGGCGAAGAAGAACGATCTCAGGCCTATTATGTCATTAAGGTAAAAAGTACATAATATATTTACAGAAATAGAATATGGGAAAATGCAAAATGCTGATATGAATTACCTGTTTTGGTAAATACTTAAATGGAATGAGAAAATAAACACTTTCAAAGGAAGATCAATTATTTTACTTGTTACACACAATTACAATTAATTTTCTTTCCACTGTATTTGTACAGTTATTTTCTATTCTTACTAATTTGCCTCGTTGCATACTCCTTGATGTTGACTTTTTGTTGAGGTTTGGTTCCATGGCATCTATAACCCTAGCAATTAATCATGAATGAGTATCACATAATTTGCAGTTTATTCAATCGTGGAGCATGAAACTTGTGTCCTCAGGAGTACCAACAGTCATACTGTGTAGAATTTGGGATTTTATCCACCCACGTAAGAGACCTCAGACCAACAGCCGTGTCCTGGTTACCATTCCTGCTGAAATTAGCCTGTTAACTGCAGACTGAAACTCAAACATGATCAATTTTTCTGGAAGTAATATCATGAAGCATCATGCACTTGATTGCATGAATTGACAAACAACATTGATATTTCACCAGCCATTAAGCTGTAGTCAAAGTGAACTATTCCATTTTCTCTGTTTACATGAGATTAATAGCCTTTTGAAAAATTTGCTCATGGGATGTGAACATTGCGAGCAAAGCCAGGATTTGTTGTCCAATCTTAATTTGCTTGAACTGCCTTCTTAAACTGCTGCAGTCTACACAGTGCTGTTAGGAAATATGACCCAGCTTTTTGACCCAGCGACAATAAAGAAGTGGCAACATAGCACTAAGAGGATGATGTGTGATTTGAAGGGATACTTGCAGGTAATGTTCTCATACATCTGCTGATTTTCTGGATGGTGGAGGTCACAGGTTTAGGAGATGCTGTTGAAGGAGGCTTAGAAAGATGTTGCAGTGCATTTTGTAGAGAGTACCACTGCATAAGAGTGGGGGAGGGAGTGAATCTTTAAGGTGGTAAAGAGGCACCAAACAAGCGGGCTGCTTTGTTCTGGATGCAGTAGCCATAGACATCTCCCTTTATACTAGGTATGACTAGCTCCACTATCGCCCCTTCTAATGTAGGCCTGTCCCCCTCCCCTTATCTCGGGTACTCCAACCCATCTAGAAATTCCTGCATCTCACGGTCTCCCCCAGGTCTGACCTGTACAACCTCTCATAAAATTCCTCAAAAACCTTGTTAATCAGATCCAGAGCCACCACAAACTTCCCTGCCCTATCCCTCACCTGCACAATTTCCCTTGCCGCTGCTTCACTCCAGAGCTGACCTTCTAACATATGCTCCGCCTTATCTCCATATTCGTAAAATGCACCCCTTGCTCGTCTCAGTTGGCGCACCACCTTCCTGGTAGATAGTCGGTCGAAGTTCGCCTATAGTTCCTTCCTCTTTTCCAGCTTTGCCGAGTCCCCATCCTCTGCATAACTCCTATCTACCTCCAACATCTCATCTATTACCCTTTGCCGCTCCAATCTCTCCTCTTTGTCCACCCTGGCCTTAAACAAAATGACCTCCCCTCTCACCACCGCCTTTAGAGCCTCCAAGACAACCGCCTTCGACACCTCACCCGTACAGTTGAAACCTACATATTCCTTAATTACTTTTTCAATTTTGTCACAGAACACTTGATCCCCAAAAGTCTCACACCTAATTTCCACCCCGACCTCTGCGCTACCCCCTTTTCCAGCACCATATCCACCCAATGCGGAGCATGATCTGACACTGCAATTGCCGAGTATTCCGACCCCTTAACCCAGGCCAGCAAAGCCTTCCCCATCACAAAAAATTTGATCTGTGAGTATACCTTATGGACTGCTGAGAAAAACAAGTACTCCCGTTCCCTCCCATTTCTATTAGCCCAGCCAACGCCTTCGCCCCCCCCCCCCCCCCCCCCCCCCCCCCCCCCCCCGCCGATGGGACCAGCGTGTACGGCCGTGACCTGTCCAACCTTGGCTCCTACACCAAGTTCCAGTCCCTCCCCTCCGCCACTATCAGTTTGTGTGTGTCCAAGTCAGGGATGACCCCAAACATCTTCTTTGTGAATCCCACATCGTCCCAATTTGGGCCATATACATTTAACAGCGCCACTAACCTCTCCAGCGCCCCTGTCACAATCACATATCTACCCCCCTGATCTGCCACCACCTTCTCCATCTGGAAGCGTATGCTTTTGCTGTCCATTACCGCTCGAGCCCTTCCGTCAAATCCAAATTGAAACACCTGACTAACCCAGCCCTTTTTAAGTCCGATAATAAAGATTATTAATTCCTTTGTAACAAAAAGCTAACATAGCATTTGCCTTCCTAATTGCTTGCTGCAGATGCATATTAACTTCCTGTGATTAACGTACAAGAATACTTGGTCATTCTGACTGGAATTTTCTGGCCCTGTCTGGGGTAGGATCTTCTGGTCCTGTTAAAGGTGATTCTGCTCCCGTTTACTTCAGTGGAACCGGAAGATCCCACTGACAGCCAATGACAAACCACCTCCACCACCAGAGACCCCGCACCAGGGGCCAGAAAATCGCAGCCTCTGAATGCAAACATTTCAGACTTTCACGATAAATAAATATTCTGTTCTTTAATTTTTCCTACCGAAGTAGATAACTTCACACTTCACTACATTGTATTCCATTTACTCAACCATACAATCAATATCCCTCTGCAGCCTCTTTACATCCTCCTCACCACTTACTTTCCAATCAAATTTCGTATAGTCAACAAACCGGAACACATTATACTCCTCATTTAAGTCAGTAATATAGATGGTAAATAGCTGAGGCCCAAGTCCTGATCCTTGCGGAATCTCAGTAGTAATAGCCTCCCAAACTGTTGAGTTTACTCCTACTCTCTGCTTCCTGCCTGTCAACCAACCCTCAATCCATGCTACGATATGTAATGGAACCTACGAAGGAACAAGCGGTCCTAGATCTGGTCCTGTGTAATGAGACAGGATTGATTAATGATCTCATAGTTAGGGATCCTCTCGGAAGGAGCGATCACAATATGGTGGAATTTAAAATACAGATGGAGGGCGAGAAGGTAAAATCAAACACTAGTGTTTTGTGCTTAAACAAAGGAGATTACAATGGGATGAGAGAAGAGCTTGCTAAGGTAGACTGGGAGCAAAGACTTTATGGTGAAACAGTTAAGGAACAGCGGCGAACCTTCCAAGCGATTTTTCACAGTGCTCAGCAAAGGTTTATACCAACAAAAAGGAAGGATGGTTGAAAGAGGGAAAATCAACCATGGATATATCAGGAAATAAGGGAGAGTATCAAATTGAAGGAAAAAGCATACAAAGTGGCAAAGATTAGTGGGAGACTAGAGGACTGGGAAATCTTTATGGGGCAACAGAAAGCTACTAAAAAAGCTATACAGAAGAGTAAGATAGATTATGAGAGTAAACTTGTTCAGAATATAAAAACAGATAGTAAAAGTTTCTACAAATATATATGAAACGAAAAAGAGTGGCTCAGGTAAATATTGGTCCTTTAAAGGATGAGAAGGGAGTTTTAATAATGGGAGATGAGGAGATGGCTGAGGATCTGAACAGGTTTTTTGGGTTGGTCTTCACAGTGGAAGACACAAATAACATGCCAGTGACTGATGGAAATGAGGCTATGACAGGTGAGGACCTTGAGATGATTGTTATCACTAAGGAGGTAGTGATGTGCAAGCAAATGGGACTCAAGGTAGACAAGTCTCCTGGCCCTGATGGAATGCATCCCAGAGTGCTGAAAGAGATGGCTAGGAAAATTGCAAATGCACTAGTGATAATTTGCCAAAATTCACTAGACTCTGGGGTGGTCCCGGCGGATTGGAAATGAGCAAACGTGACACCACTATTTAAAAAAGGAGGTAGGCAGAAAGCGGGTAATTATAGGCCAGTTAGCTTAACTTTAGTAGTAGGGAAGATGATGGAATCTATCATCAAGGAACAAATAGTGAGGCATCTGGATGGAAATTGTCCCATTGGGCAGACGCAGCATGGGTTCAGAAAGGGCAGGTCGTGCCTAACTAATTTAGTGGAATTTTTTGAGGACATTACCAGTGCAGTAGATAACGGGGAGCCAATGGATGTGGTATATCTGGATTTCCAGAAAGCTTTTGACGAGGTGCCACACCAAAGGTTGATCATAAGATAAAGATGCATGGCATTAAGGGTAAAGTAGTAGCATGGATAGAGGATTGGTTAATTAATAGAAAGCAAAGAGTGGGGATTAATGGGTGTTTCTCTGGTTGGCAATCAGTAGCTCTTGGTGTCCCTCAGGGATCAGTGTTGGTCCCACAATTGTTCACAATTTACATAGATGATTTGGAGTTGGGGACCAAGTGCAAAGTGTCCAAGTTTGCAGATGACACTAAGATGAGTGGTAAAACAAAAAGTGCAGAGGATACACGAAGCCTGCAGAGGGATTTGGATAGGTTAAGTGAATGGTCTAGGATCTGGCAGCTGGAATATAATGTTGACAAATGTGAGGTTATCCATTTTGGTAGGAATAACAGCAAAAGGGAATATTATTTAAATGATAAAATATTAAAACATGCTGCTGTGCAGAGAGACCTGGGTGTGCTCATGAGACCTGCATGAGTCACAAAAAGTTGATTTACAGGTGCAACAGGTGATTAAGAAGGCAAATAGAGTTTTGTCCTTCATTGCTCGAAGGGTGGAGTTTAAGACTAGGGAGGTTATGCTGCAATTGTATACGGTGTTAGTGAGGCCACACCTGGAGTATTGTGTTCAGTTTTAGTCTCCTTACCTGAGAAAGAACGTACTGGCACTGGAGGGTGAGCAGAGGAGATTCACTAGATTAATCCCAGAGCTGAAGGGGTTGGATTACGAGGAGAGGTTGAGTAGACTGGGAGTGTACTCGTTGGAATGTAGAAGGATACGGGGGGATCTTATACAAACATATAAAATTATGAAGGGAATAGGTAGGATAGATGCGGGCAGGTTGTTTCCACTGGCGGGTGAAAGCAGAACTAGGGGGCAAAGCCTCAAAATAAAGGGAAGTAGATTTAGGACTGAGTTTAGGAGGAACTTCTTCACCCAAAGGGTTGTGAATCTATGGAATTCCTTGCCCAGTGAAGCATTTGAGGCTCCTTCATTAAATGTTTTGCAGATGAAGACAGATTGTTTTTTGAAGAATAAAGGGATTAAGGGTTATGGTGTTTGTGCCGGAAAGTGGAGCTGAGTCCACAAAAGATCAGACATGATCTCATTGAATGGCGGAGCAGGCTCGAGGGGCCAGATGGCCTACTCCTGCTCCTAGTTCTTATGTTCTCCTATATTACCCAAATCCCACAAGTCTGAATTGTGTGTGGCACCTTGAAAATCCAAACACACGATAATCAACGTTTTCCTCCTTATCCATGCTCTCCTATCGGTTGTTGTGGAAAATTGACGTTTTCGATTCCTATCCTGAAACTTGGAGATAGACTACAATGCAATTCAGAGTGAGCGGCCTTATTCGGAAATAGCCATCTTTGAGTTGAAATAATAAGCCAACGTTCCATCTACCTCTTCCAACATTTCAGGGAACATCGTGGTATTGTTAAGACCAAGAAGTATTCCTGAAATTCTCATCAATATTCCTTCCCCTCCTGTTTACATCCATTCCGATTTTCATCCCCAAGTCCTTTTTCCAAAACGTAGACAGTCTAATCATGGCATTTGTGTGTGTGTGTGTGGGGGGGGACAAACTGACGAGGAAGTGGAAACTAGCAAAAGGACAGGAAATGTGTCACCTCCAAATAAAACATTTCATCCGCAGAGACAGTAGGGTACCCCGCGTCCCAAAAACCACATTACTAGAGGAACTGATAGGCACAAGCAACGAGGGGGGGGGGGGGGGGGGGGGGGGGGGGGTGCGCTATGAAAATATCCAGACAGCTACTGGACAGAGCCCGGACTCCACTGGACGAGACCAGACAAAAATGGGAGGCCGAACTGGGGACAGAGGTAGGATGGGGACTCTGGAGCGAAGCACTGAGCAGGGTGAACTCCACCTCCTCCTGCGCAAGGCTAAGCCTAATGCAGCTCAAAGTGGTGCACGGAGCGCACCTGACCAGAACCCAAATTAGCAGGTTCTCCCTGGAGGTGGAGGACATTTGTGAGCGGTGCCAGAGGGGCCCACTCAACCACACCCACTTTTGGCGAAGCAATGGTGAAGGGAGAGGAACTATAGACCGATCCAGAGGGCAATGAAATGCACGTAGGGTCAGTTAAACGAAGGACAAACTAAACCTCTCTGTACAATAAGGGAAATTAGCGCGGGGGAGAAAAATGTGATGTGTATATGTACAACTGTTTATAAATATGGGAAATGCCAATAAAAAGATTTTAAAAAAACATTCCTTCCCCAACCAATAGTAAACAGAGTAAATGGCTGTTGCTCTTTGTAGGATTTTGCTGTGTGCAAAATTATTGCCATAGCAATAAGGACATCTGGTGACGACGTGAGAGTAAGTCACATGAAAGCTGGCTCCTGCCACAGTCTTTGTATTTTGATCTCTTTTGCCCAGTTTTTCAGGAGATTTTGTGTTCCAGCCCAGCAGGTTGGCATGGATAATGTGGATATTCAACAGAGAAATGTCAAAAGCCTCAGAAAAAAAGGCCATGGGAAAGAAACCTCCGGCTGGTAGCCCGACAAAGGAATTTCGGGGAGGAAAGATGGCAGAGGCGGACGCACCCATCACATTAGAGATGCTGGTGGGGGGTGGTGACGCAGGAGTCAGAAGTTGGAAAGGCAGATGGATGGGCAATTTGAACAGCAAGTAAAGGGGATTAAAGAGTAGTTCAAAACCACCAGTGAGGAGGCGTTCAGCCAGATGCGAGAGCAGCTGGGCAAGACTACCAAAGCTGTAAAGGGGCATGGGGAGACGCTGAAGGGCATGGATGAAGCCTTGTTAATAATCATCTTTATTATTGTTACAAGTAGGCTTATATTAACACTGCAATGAAGTTACTGTTGAGGCATTAAGGTAAGCTTGCCTTGCTGGAAGCGAAAATACTGCTTGTGGCAGAGAGTACCAAGGGCCTGAAGGCTAAAGTTGAAGATCTGGAGAACAGGTCGAGCAGCCTGAATCTCAGTGATGGGTTTGCAGGAGGGAGTGGAGGGCCCAGGTATTTTGCAGAGATATTCTCTCAGTCGGTGAGGGGTGGGGGGGGGGGGGGGGGGGGGGGGGGTGGGCACAAGGAATTGTTTGCCCCTCCAGAGTTGGACAGGGTTCACCGGGCACTATGGCAGAACCATGGCCGAATGAGCCACCAAAGGGTGGTAATTGTCCACATTCAGAGTGTTCAGAGGAAAGAGTGGGTCCTGGAGTATTGGCACATTGATCGGGACGGGCACACAGTGCTCATTTATAGGGACATTGGCACTGAGCTGGCGAAGAGGTGGGTGGTTTTTAATAAAGCGAAGACGGTAGTGTACAACAAGGGTGTGCATTTCAGGGAGGTGTATCCAGCGAGGCTGAGAGTCACAATGGACTCACAGGATCACTACTTTGTACTTTGAGGCCTTCATCAAGGATAAAGGACTGGCTTGAGGAAGGGTGATGGGATTGTGTATGTGAAAGTCGGATGGAGTTGATTGTAAGCATCACAATATATTGTGTTTTGTCTTTGGGGGGGAGATTTTTCTTGAGGCCGGAGGATGGCAAAGAGGGTGGATTTATATGGTAATTGGAGAGAAAGCAGAGCATGGTAAGGATGCTGAAATTTGAACAAGGGAGTAGGGAGGGTGGCTAGAGAATTACTTTTTGTTGTTGTTTTTGTGTGGGACCCTGGGGGGGGGAGGGGAACAGAGAGAAACTTTGCTAGCACTAAGGGGTAGGCTGCAACTGTTCGGCCAGTTTGGAATGGCTAGATGAGTCTACAATGTTCGTTTGGGAGGGGGCTAGATGAGGTGGCTGGGGGGTAGAGGATAGGGAGCTAACAGTGGCCAGGGGATTTTCTTTATCTCACTTGTTGGGTGGGATAGATGGCCATCTTAGGTGGGCCTGGGGCCTAGGAACTGATGATAATGTTATGACACATCACAGTGGTAATAGCTGACTCGACGGTGGGAGGGGCGAGAGGCCCCAACAAGCTTAGTCACCTGGAACGTGCAAAACCTGTTTAAAGAGTTTGTGAGCTGATGTGGTGTTTTTGCAAGAGACCCATTTACAGGTACGTGACCAGACTAGGCTCCAGATAGTCTGGGTGAGTCAGGTGATATACTGCGAATTTGACAATAGGGCCCGGGGGCTAGCGATTTTAATCACTAAGAGGGTCCAGTTCGGGGCAGAGCAGGTCATAGCTTATCAGGGGGCGTAGCATGTGATGGTTGCAGGCTAGTAACGCCGGTTCGGGGCGGAGCGGGTCATAGCTTATCAGGGGGGGTAGCATGTGATGGTTGCAGGTTAGCAACGCCGAGTGTGTGCCATGGTTAGAACATAGGACATAGAACTGTACAGCACAGTACAGGCCTTTCGGCCTACGATGTGAAAGTGAAAAGTGAAAATTGCTTATTGTCACAAGGAGGCTTCAATGAAGATACTGTGAAAAGCCCCTAGTCGCGTTGTGCCGAACTAGTCTGAAACTAAGATCAAATCAACCTACTACCAATCATTCTAGTGCACTCCATATGCCTATCCAATAACCGCTTGAAAGTTCCTAAAGTGTCCAACTCCACTACCATAGCTGGGAGTGCGTTCCACGCCCCAACCACTCTCTGAGTAAAGAACCTACCTCTGACATCCCTCCTATATCTTCCACCATGAACCTTATAGTTATGCCCCCTTATAACTGCTACATCCACCCGAGGAAAAAGTCGCTGAACGTCCACTCTATCTATCCTTCTCATCATCTTATACACCTCCATTAAGTCACCTCTCATCCTCTTTCATTCCAATGAGAAAAACCCTAGCTCCCTCAACCTTTCCTCATAAGACCTACCCTCCAGTCCAGGCAGCATCCTGGTAAATCTCCTTTGCACCCTTTCCAATGCTTCCACATCCTTCCTATAATGAGGTGACCAGAGCTGCACACAATACTCCAAATGTGGTCTAACCAAGGTCTTGAACAGTTGCAGCATAACCTCACGGTCCGCCTCGAGAAGGTCAAATACACTGTGAGGGGGTCACTTGAAGTGTTCCACTGGAAATGGCGGCCATTTACATTGTATTTCAGAGAGTTGGTCACTGTTAGTTGTTAAAGGGGGATGGGGGTGTGGAGAAGGGGAAAGAAAGAGGCAAATACATGGGGGATGGGCCTTATTCTTTGGGTTGAAGGGTTTCTGGGTTTCTGGTTGTTTGCGTCTAGTTGGGATTATTGTTTGTTTTCTTCGTAATTGTGTTAACTTTAATTAAAACATTTAAAAAAATAACAATCAAGTCATTTCTAAAATGTAATAATGCGTGATATCAATTAAAGTTTTTACTAATTTCCTTGGCCTTAATTCATTTAGGCTGCACAAGAGAGAGAGGAACTTCAAAATCACGGGGATGAGCTTGATGCTAAAATTTCAAAAGGTGAAAAAGAATTAAGAGCCCTGGAGAATACATTGCAGCTGCTCAACAATCAAAATGCAACATATCAAAAATCTTTCAACAGGGTCACAGAAACAAGTATGTGCTTTCCCACAGCTTGTAAATGAGAGTTTTTTTTCTTAATTGTAGTAGCAATGCAAAATTCCTACTTCATATTTGCTAATGCTGTGTCTCATTAAAATAATTTCAAGAAAAATGGAAGACATAAATTAGATTAGGCATTTTCAAAGTCGGGGTGGCGACCCGCGGGTGGGTGTCGGGAGGGTCGCGGAGCCGTCCGCTGCAGCACTCCCGATTGCGCAAATTTGTGTGCAACAGCCACAGCAGTCGGCTTTTAACAATGCCGGCTGCCTTCAAAATGATGGCTGCGACCATATTAACAAATGAGGGCGCACTGCACATGCGTGCTCACTCATCATGCGCATGCGCCCATGTTTTATATGGCCGTGGCCGTCATTTTGAAGGCCGCTCGTAGCCCGCATTGTTAAAAGCCAGCTGCTGCAGCTATTGCACGCGAATTTGCGCAATCGGAGAGGCAGGAGAAGATTCTTTTAAAAATTCTATGTAATCTTCCTGCCTGAAGAGAGGCAGAGAGCAGGTCACAGGCCCCCGAACATCAATGTCATGTGCTTTGGGCACAATTGCGATTCCTCCATTTGGTCAGCAGCAAACAAGTAAATGAGGACCAAACAGGTTCACGTCTCGCATTAAAGGGAGGAGAAAATGGTGGGTTGCGAATGTCGGCCGGAGTGCATCGCGAAGGTCGGCCGGCGTGGGTTGCGAAGGTCGGCCGGCGGGGGTCGTGAAGGTCGGCCGGCGTGGGTCACGAAGGCCGGCCGGCCTGGGTCGCGAAGGTCGGCCAGCGTGGGTCGCGAAGGTCGGCCGGCATGGGTCGTGAAGGTCGGCCGGCGTGGGTCGCGAAGGTCGGCCGGTTGGTAAAAATGGGTCCCTGGAAAAAAAAAGTTTGAAAAACAGTACATTAGATACAATGTCACTTGAGAACTACCCTCCATTTTCTGAAAATAGTGGGAAATGTTGAACCCAACTGTCCAATTCAAGAGTAAAGAAGAGAGACAAAAACAGCAAATTTACAGTTCTACCTCTGTTACACCAAGGACATCTGAAATAGATCAGATCTTCATTTAGGACAAGTGATTTTTCAGGCCTGAGATAATAATTTGGTAATTATATAATTTAAGGAATGCTGGTTTTCAGATCTGCCTGGGAAATTGGGCTGCCCTCGTGTGGCTAACTACCACCAAAATGTAAGTTAAACATTTTTAAAGCTGGATATGCCAGCCCATGAAAGTCTCCCACACCCAGAGCATACCTGATTCTGGAATTGGTTGTGCTGCCACTGGAGGGGCAACAGGCTTAGCAGCTCCTCTAAATTATTTAAAGAATTATTCAAGGGCTAATTCTGGGCAAGTCTCAGGCCCCCCAATTTGGGCATGTACTCTCTGATACAAAAATGGGTTTAATCAATTTGCCCTCGCACGACCTACAATCCATTTTATTTTAGTAATCCTCACAAACCATGAAGTATAAAGCAGAAATTGAAAATTAGACGAAGTAAAAAAGCAAAAGCAAATTGGAAATATAGATGGTATTAAGGGAGAGAAATAAAAGAGACAGAAACAGTTAAACGCTTAGTTACTCAAATCTGTAATGCTAATTTTCTTGAAGTGCAACTCCAAACTTATAAAATAGGTTGCAGTCATTTTAATCGAGAGTCAAGCAAGTTTTGGCTTATAATGTACAAAACCGTTTCGAAGCAATATTTTAATTTGTCTCCAAAACAAAAAAATCAATACCTACTGAGTTCAACATTTTAAGTAATTTACACTACAGGTGAAGAGTTTGAAAATAAACGACAGTTGGAAGAACAAAAAAAGGCCATTGATGAAAAATACAGATATAAGCGCAGGCAAATAAGAGAGCTTCAAGAGGACATTCAGGTAATGGTCTAAAATAATTATGTTTCCAACACTGGAAAGCTGATTAATTTATACTTACTTGGATATTTTCAGATGAATTATATTCTCATGTCAGGTAAATGTTTACTTCCTAAAACCCAGGAAAATATTCAGAAATGTGCATCAATATCTTGCTTGCATCTTACTGTCAAACTCATGCTGCTCATGCTCTGGTCTATTGCACTTCATGTCATTGATTAAACAAAACTTAATAAATGTCTACAGCTGTCAGAACTATTATTTGCAAGAATGTTAAGGAAACAGATTTAAAGTTTTGACATGGAATCACTTAAGTTGTCTCAAATCATGATCATTGCAACAATGTTGCATGATTAATTAATTGTTTCAAAAGGAGCTCCTACCATAGATCAATGGAGCATCAGCAGGGATGTGTGCCTCTCGTTTCGTATACCAGTTTATGATTCTGGTGTCCCTCTTTATTTGGGGAAGCACATTTATGTTAATAAGGAGCTAGACTACAGAAAGAACCAGTTTTGTCCAGATGTAATGTGAATCAGGCTCAACAATTAAGAAATATAAAAATTTTTCTTGGATTTTTACCCCTTCAGGACATCCGAAAACACAAGTCAATTCATCACATTTGAAGTATAATTACTGGTGTTGTGGATACAAAACTCCACAGCCAGTTTGTGCACAATAATATCACAGAAACAAGAATGAGATGACAATTCAGTCAGTTTTGGAGATTTTTTTTTATGGATAGCTTGGACACTACAAGAATTGCCCAATTTTTAAAAGTGATATAGGATTTAGCGCATCCACAGAGAGTACATAGGCCTCAGTTTAACATCTCATCCAAAAGGTGGCATCCATAATAATGCAGTACTCCCTGGGAACTGCACTTAAGTGCCAAGCTAGAGTTTAAAGCTGTGACCTCAGCAGGATTTAATGCCATTCATCCCACCCTGTGGCGTGTTTTCTAGCAGTGGCGGCAAGATCTTCCAGTCTCACTGAAGTCTACGCCGTTTTGTATGGCACACCCGTCCCGCAGCCAGAGAATCCACAATTGGGAGGGGGAGGGCGAGAGAGAGAGGCCTTCGACATGACTGCAAAATCCTACCGGCAGGAAGGGACAGAAAATCCCATTCTGTGTTCAAAGCTGTTACCAAAGTTAATCATATCAGGTACAGCATATTTTTATGGTCATCGGTCCATCCATTGCAGGATGGTTGAATTCCAATACTCTTAAGAAATAATGAAAGATTTTTAATTTATCTGACATCTTTCACAATCTCAATCTCCCAAAACGTTATGTAACTCATAAAGTACTTGTTCATTGCAATTACTATTGTAATGTATGAAGAAGTGCACCAAATATGCTTATAGCAAGGTCTTAAATACAGCACGATATATTACCAATCATTTTGTGTGATTCAAAAGTAGAAAAATCAGAATACTCAACAGGACAGGCATTACCTGTGGAGGGAGAAACATGTAAAGTTTCAGGTCAATTATCTTTTGTTAAGATTGAAATTTTTTACATTTCAGATTTCCAGCATTTGCAGTATTTTTCATGTATTAATATTCTGGTGATGTTGGTATGGGATAAATATTACCCAGGATATTGGGAGGACCCCTGAGCTCCTCCTTAAAATAAACTAGTGGGAGGCAGTGGCATAGTGGTATTGTCACTGGACTATTAATCCAGAAACCCAGGGTAATGCTCCAGAGACCCTGGTTCAAATCCCACCACAGCACGACAGGGTGAAATTTGAATTTAATAAAAATTTGGAATTAAAAATCCTATGATGACCATGTCAATGATCATTGTCGATAAAAACCATCTGGTTCACTTGTCTTTTAGGAAAGGAAATCTGTCGTCCTTACTAGGCTACATGTGACTCCAGATCCACAGCAATGTGGTTGACTCTTAGAATGCCCTTTGAAATGGCCTAGCAAGCCACTCAGTCCAAGGGCAATTAGTATGGGCAATAAATACTGGCCCGCATTCCATGAATAAATTAAAAATAAATACCAAGAGATGGTTTATGTCCAACTGAAAGCAAATCTGGCTTTGATTTAACACCTCATTTGAAAGACAACTGGTAATCCAGGAACCTGGAAAAATGATCTGGAGACACGAGTTAAAAATCACACAATGACAGCTGGTGAATTTAAATTTCATTAAATTCATCTAATTTTAAAAGTGTTACTGTCACTAATCACGACCATAAAATTACTGGAGTGTCATTAAAAACCCATTTGGTTCACTAATATCCATTAGGGAAGGAAATCTGCCGTCTGTAGTTGTTCTGGCCAAAATATGATTCGAGAGCCACACCAATTAACTTTCTTCGAAATGGCCTATCCACCAACTCACATGTATTAAAGTCTCAGCATCCCAGGGCAATTAGAGATGGGCAAGGACAGCACGGTGGCACAATGGGCACTGCTACCTATGGCTCAGAGGACCCAGGTTCGATCCCGGCCCCGAGTCACGGTCCATGTGGAGTTTGCACATTCTCCCCATGTCTGCGTGGGTCTCACCCCCACAGCCCAAAGATGTGCTGGTTAGGTGGATTGGCAGCACTAAATTGCCCCTCAATTGGAAAAAATAATTGGGTACTCCAAATTTATTTAAAAAAAGAAATGGGCAATAAATGCTGGCCTAGCCAATCATTCTTTGAACGAATAAAACTGTGTAATACTCCTTAAGTACTGGAAGAAAACTGTAAACATTTTGGATACATTTCACAAGTCACAAAAAGCATAAGCCTAAAATTAGAACATTTTATTTGCAATTATCCTCCCTCTCTCTCTCTCTTGCCTCTTCCACCCCCCCCCCCCCCCTCCCCCATGGACTATTAACTTGTGGCTTCTCCCTCAGTCCATGACAAACACCTCAGACAATCTGTTAAAGGAAGAATCAGCACTCGATGTGATAGCTGAAGAGCAACAGGACAAAATCATGCATCTCGAAAAGGAATTGGAGGATCAGATGGGCAAACTGGAAAGGGTGACAAAACATGTGCGTAAAACTATTAGTATTTGTAGCATTGTTTCAATGTCATATTCTTTCAAACTGCTCTCGCACCCTGAACCCATTGCACTTTAAAATTTAGCATATCTTCAAGTTGCTTAAACCATGCTAATCATCAATGATCCTTCGCAGCAAAAATATGATCTTAATATTTAATAATAATTTTGGCGTTTGACAAAGGAAAAATAGGTTACATGTTTACATTTCAATAAGTTACATCAATTCTGTATAATATTGTACAGTTGATCTGTAGGTAGTGGATGATGCAGTGCTTATAAACACTAAACAGACAAGCAAAGCAAGAAAATTCAAGCCATTTATCCAATTGAAAAACAAGCAACTATCAAATAACCTTTTGTTTTAACTTTCCATCTCTGTTCGTTTTATTGCTTCTTGTTACATGCATCACAGAGACATATCCTGATCGTTTTCAGAATTATTTTTCTCTAAATTATTTTATCAGGAAAAGTTAAGTAATTTGCTACAATGGGCGGCATGGTAGCACCGTGTTTAGCATTGTTGCTTCACAGAGTCAGGGTCCCAGGTTCGATGCCCAGCTTGAGTCACCATCCATGCAGAGTCTGCAAGTTCTCCAAGTGTCTGCGTGGTTTTTCTCCGGGTGCTCCGGTTTCCTCCCACAATCCCGAAAGAGGTGCTGTTAGGTAATTTGGATATTCTGAATTCTCCCTCCGTGTACTCGAATGGGCGCCGGAATGTGTTGATGAGACTTTTGACGGTAACTTCATTGCGGTTATAATGTAAGCCTACCTGTGACAATAAAGATTAATTATTAAATACTTTCTAGCACTGATGAATTCTTATGTGAAATTTCCTTAGTTTTAGTTTTTATCCAACATCATGTAATATTTGTACTGTTTAACGAAAAAATTCTGAATGTTGAATCAATTTTCAAAACAGTGTTCTAAAGTTGTCAAAGATATTCGTTCTGCCAAGAAAGGCCCAGGAGCAACCCAAGAGGAGCAAGATATCAATCTTCGTGAACTACGAGACTTCAACAGGTCATTGAATAAGCTATTAGCAGATGCAATGGATGATTGTCCGAGTTTGGCTGCTGATCTTCAACTTTACTTTGACCAGGTAAAACAAATCAATACATTGTGCAGTTACAATTTTAAGTATTGAATTTTGGACTGGGGCTTAATCTGATTTAATAATAATAATGGAATAATTTCCCTTTGAAATTCAAATTTAGGAGTTAAGACTCGACTAAACATAATCTCATAATAATTGCAGCTATGGTGTTTCCTCCTTTTTCTGACATTAGATAAATATTAACTAAAATTTCACAAATAAATAATGCTATAATTTGGTTTAATATTTATAAAATTATGTTTTGAACTGTATAATGTGATGGAAAATCTGTTCAGAAAAATACAAGTCTACTATGAAGACGCATTAGTTAGTGAAACCTAATTGACCATATTTTATTTTAGGCTTGTTTACCATTACCAACTGCTCCTACACCACCAAGTAGCCAGCACAGTTCAAGAACATCATCTGTTCGTAGCTCTGGATCATCCGCAAGGTTAGTGCTTTGCAAGTAAACATACATAGATAGGTCCTGGGTAAACATGCTGTGACCAAATAAGAGCATATTCCTCACACTTCAGGTCCCTGACTGCAACTGGGAATTTGTTTTTATATAGGTGAGGGAAGGGGTGGAAGTTCTTTAATTATTATTTAAGTTACATTGAGTCTACAGCACAGAAACAGGCCATTCAGCCCATGTGGTCTCTGGTGGCATTTATCCTGCATACCATCTGCCTCCCATCTCTCTTCCTCTAACAGTCAACATCCCCTACCATTGTTTTTTCCCTTATTTCTTATCCAGCATCCCCCTAAGTGCTTGTATGCTTGTTGCCTCAACCACCCCTAGTAGTTATACGTTCAATGTTCATAATACCCTCTGGGTAAAGACATTTCCCCTAAATTCCCGATTGATGACCACCTTCATCTATGTATTTATTTATTTTTTAAACTGGCCTTATTAACCTGCAATACTACTTTATACGATTTGTTTTTGTTTCCTCAAGATCCCACTTCTTCTGTACCTTATTTGGATTATCAGCTAACCAATACTTATTCTACCAATACTTAGAACATAGAACAGTACAGCACAGAACAGGCCCTTCGGCCCTCGATGTTGTGCCGAGCCATGATCACCCTACTCAAACCCACGTATCCACCCTATACCCGTAACCCAACAACCCCCCCATTAACCTTTACTTTTTTTAGGACACTACGGGCAATTTAGCATGGCCAATCCACCTAACCCGCACATCTTTGGACTATGGGAGGAAACCGGAGCACCCGGAGGAAACCCACGCACACAGGGGGAGGACGTGCAGACTCCACACAGACAGTGACCCAGCCGGGAATCGAACCTGGGATCCTGGAGCTGTGAAGCATTTATGCTAACCACCATGCTACCCTGCTGCCCCGTCTACTTATCCTGCCCCGGTACAGGTTTGGTTGAGCATGTCCACTGTCTTCAAGCCGGGAAGCTGATGACATTGTGCATGTGGTCTCCAGCTGATGTTGTCAAGACAACTGGGGAGATGGTGGTGTAGGGCTTCTGTCACTGGACTAATAAAGAGAATCCGAGTAATGCTTGGAAGACCCAGGTTCAAATCCTGCCACTGCAGATGGTGAAATTTTAATTCGATAAAAGTCTGGAACTTCAAAAAATAAGTCAAATGATGACCATGAAACTATTGTCGATTGTTGTAAAAACCCATCACTAATGTCCTTTGGGGAAGGAAATCTGCCGTTCTTACCTGGTCTGGCCTACATGTGACTCCAGACCCACAGAAATGTGGTCGACTCTTTTTTTTAAATAAACAATTTTAACGAGGTATTTTTCACATTACAAACAGCAACAGTATAAAAAGAATGTACAAAGAATAATAAACATAATGCAATCACCGACTCCCAACCCACCACGGCCCACTGAATTAACCCCCTATTCTACGCTACCCTAACGATTAATTCTCTGCGAAGTCGATGAATGGTTGCCACCTCCGGGCAAACCCTAGCAGTGACCCTCTTAAGGCGAACTTAATCTTCTCTAGTCCGAGCAAGCTTACCATGTCAGTTTGCCAGGTCTCCGCATTCAGGGGCTTTTAGTCCCTCCAAGCTAGCAGTATCCGTCTCCGGGCGACCAGGGAGGCAAAGGCCAGAACATCTGCCTCTTTCTCCCCCTGGAGTCCTGGGTCCTCCGACACCCCAGAAATTGCCACCCCTGGACTCCTTGCCACCCTTGCTTTCAATACGTTGGATATGACATCTGCAAACCCTTGCAAATCCCCTAAGTTTTGGACACGCCCAGAGCATGTGGACATGGTTCGCTGGTCCTCTCGCACATTTTACATACCTGTCCTCCACCCCAAAGAATCTACTCATCTGGGCCACTGCCATGTGGGCCCGGTGGGCCACCTTGAATTGGATCAAGCTGAGACTGGCACAAGTCGCAGTCGCTTTGATTCTGCTCAAGACGTCCGCCCAAAAGCCATCTTCCATCTCACCACCCAGCTCCTCCTCCCTTCAGCTCCTCGGTCTGCATCTCCTCCACCCCCATAAGCTCTTTGTAGATGTCTGTGACGCTCCCTTCTCCCACCATCCCTATACACAACCCTATCCTGGATCCCCCTTAATGGCAAGAGTGGGAAGGATGAAACCTGCCTTCGCAGAAAGTCCCGCACCTGTAAACATCTAAGTTTGTTCCCCCTTGCCAACCCAAACTTCTCCTCCAGCACCCTCAAGCTAGGGAAGCTCCTCTCGAAAAACAAGTCCTCCATCCTCTCAATTCCCGCCCTTCACCATACTCGGAACCCCCCCATCCAAGCTCCCTGGGGCAAACCGATGATTGTCACAAATTGGGGACCAGATCGATGCTCCCACTGCGTCAGCGTACCTCCTCCACTAACCCAAATTCTCACTAGGGCTGCCTCCACTAGGGCTGGTGGAGTACCTCGCCGGCAGGAACGGCAGAGGTACCATTATCAATGCCCCCAGACTGGTGCCACTACACGAGGCTGCCTCCATACGCTCTCAACCGACCCCGCCCCCACCACCCACTTCCTTATCATGGCTATGTTAGCCACCCAGTAATAATTACTAAAATTCGGCATTGTAAGCCCCCCTCCCTCTGATTCCGCTCGAGCATCACCTTCTTCATTCATGGGGACTTAGCCATCCATACAAAACCCAGGTGATTTTATTAACCCCCTTGAAAAAGGACCGCGGAATGAAAATTTGGAGACACTGAAATACAAACAGAAATGTTGGTAGGGCCGTCATTTTAATCGTCTGCACTCTCCCAGCTAACGACAGCGGGAACGCATCCCATCTCCGAAACTCACCTGTCATCTTTTCCACCAACCGGGACAAGTTCAACTTGTGTAACCAGCGCCACTTGTATCCCTAAATACCTGAAATTGTCCCCTACTAACCTGAATGGCAGTTCCCTCAGCTGACGCTCCTGGCCCCTCGCCTGGACTACAAACATCTCACTCTTTGTCATATTCAGTTTATACCCTGAAAATCGGCCAAATTCCCCCTAAATCGGCATAATTTCGCCATAATATAAGAGCAGGTCATCCGTGTACAGCAAGACTCTATGTTCCACCCTCTCCCACCCCGAACCAGCCCCTTGAAGCTCTCAGAGCAATTGCCAGTGGCTCTATAGCTACGCAAACAGCAGTGCGGAGAGGGGGCACCCCTGTCTTGTCTCCTGGTACAGTTTAAAATAGTCCGAGGTTGCCCTATTCGTCCTTACACCAGCCTCCGGGGCCTGGTACAACAGCCTGACCCAGTCAATAAAGCCCCTACCGAACCCAAATCGTCCCAGCTCTTCCCATAGATAGCCCCACTCCACCCAGTCGAACACCTTCTCCGTATCCATTGCCACTACTACCTCTACCTCCCTACCCTCCGGGGGCATCATGATCACATTGAGCAGTCTTCTTATATTGGCCACCAACTGCCTACCCTTGACAAACCCAGTCTGATCCTCCATAATCACATCCGGCACACAATCTTCAATCCTGGAGGCCAGAATCTTGGCCAGCAACTTGGCATCCACGTTAAGCAGGGAAATCGGCCTATATGATCCACATAGCTCCGGGTTCTTGTCCCACTTCAATATCAACGAAATAGTGGCCTGTGACATAATCGGGGGCAGCACCCCTATGTCCCTCGCCTCATTGAAAACCTTAACCAGCAACGGCCCTAAAATCCCCGGGAACTTTTTATAAAACTCCACCGGGTACCCGTCCGGCCCCGAGGCTTTACCCGACTGCATTGCCTTCAAGCCCTCAACTATTTCTTCGGCCCTATTCGGGGCCCCCAGGCCATCCACCAGCTCCCTACCCACCCTTGGGAAGGTCAGTCCATCCAAAAAGCGTCTCATCCCCTCTGGCCCCGTGGTGTTCCGAGCGGTAGAGCCTATTGTAAAAGTCCCTGAACGCCCTGTTTAGCCCTGCCTACTCCCCTCTCAATTTCCCTGGCAGTCTCCCTCTTCCTAAGCTGCTGTGCCAACATTCTGCTGGCCTCCTCCTCTCTAAGCTGCTCCACTGCCTTACCTGTGGACAACACCCCGAACTCAGCCTGCAGCTTCCGACGCTCCCCGAAGAGCTCCACCCACCACATACCTCCTGTCCGTTTCTGTCCTATCCATCCTGTCCCTATGCATCCAGATCGCAATGTGGTCGACTCTTAACTTCACACTTGAGGGCAATTAAGGATGGGCAATAAATGCTGGCACAGCCTGCAATGCCCACATCCCATAAACAAATTAAAACAAACTGAAAGTAGCCTCCTGGTTTGATAAGTATGAAAGCACTGAACTTGGGAACTAAATTGCGACACACAGTAGCACATGGTTAGCACAGTTGCTTCACAGCACCAGGGTCCCAGGTTCGATTCCCGGCTTGGATCACTGTCTGTGCGGAGTCGGCATGTTCTCCCCATGTTTGCGTGGGTTTCCTCCGGGTGCTCCACTTTCCTCCCACAGTCCAAAGATGTGCAGGTTAGGTGGATTGGCCATGATAAATTGCCCTTACTGTGGGCAGCACGGTAGTATTGTGGATAGCACAATGGCTTCACAGCTCCACCATCCCAGGTTCGATTCCGGCTTGGGTCACTGTCTGTGCGGAGTCTGCACATCTTCCCCGTGTGTGCGTGGGTTTCCTCCGGGTGCTCCGGTTTCCTCCCACAGTCCAAAGATGTGCAGGTTAGGTGGATTGGCCATGATAAATTGCCCTTAGTATCCAAAATTGCCCTTAGTGTTGGGTGGGGTTACTGGGTTATGGGGATAGGGTGGAGGTGTTGACCTTGGGTAGGGTGCTCTTTCCAAGACACCCAAGAGTGCAGGCTCGATGGGCCGAATGGCCTCCTGCACTGTAAATTCTATGAAGTCCCGAAAGAGGCACGGTTAGGTAATTTGGACATTCTGAATTCTCCCTCTGTGTACCCTGGAATGCTAGCAGCACTGTTTTGGAGCTGCTCTTGTATCTAGTCAATGGTAATAAATATTGGTGTGGTGACGGGACTCCTGCCTCCTGTGAATTATTACAGTGGTGATGAGGTAAACAAAGAACTTTGCGGAGACCAGCTGCCGCACTCGGAAGGTAAGCCTTGCTATTTCAAAAATGCCATTTTTTGGGAGGTTAGATGCATTCGACATGACTATTGAGGACTGGTCCCAGTATGTGGAGAGAATGTGTTACTTCTTCTGGGCCAATGATATAATTACGGACGAAAGGAGACGGGTTATCCTGCTGTCGGCGTGCGGACCCTCAGCTTTCGCCACTATACGTAGTCTAACTTATCCCGATGCGCCGAACACGAATTCTTTCCAAGAATTAACGGAATTGATGAAAGAGCACTACGTCTCAAAACCACCCCTCATTTTGCGCAATGTTGGTCGTTCTGGGTGAGTGTGCTTAACACTCAATTTGGCTCTGTTTTGTTACTTAGCTCTAGAGTCGCCAGGTGTCGTTAAGACACCGCCACAAGCTTCAAAGTGAAGTTCAAAGCAATAAAACCATACACCAATTAGTAAGTCCAAACAACTACCCATGCACACGCTAAAAGGATTAAACTTATTCCTACCGCAAAATAAACTAATATTTATCTCGAAGAAACTGCTGGGTCAGGGAACAAGGCCTCTTGCTCTGCTCTGGTCTGCAGACTTCAGGTTGGTATCAGTTAAAAGGGGTCAGGAGTGCCTATCCCTGGTAGCGATCGTTGTGAGGCACTTACTTGTTGGCAGCTGCTGTTCGAACCCTCTCCTCTCTCTCGTTCAAGATCTTCTTGGCAAAAGCTGGTCCACGGAGGAGTGTTGGTCAAAGAGAGAGAAGGGCTGGAGGGCTGGATCAGAAGACTGAACCATGTGTGGGACCTGTCTTTTATAGGTCCCAGGCGATCCACGCCCCTTTGGGCGGACTCCCTTACCTGCTTGGAATCGATTGGGTCTCTTCCCAATCGATATGTTTCAATCCTTCAATAATGGGGCAGTTCCTCGGTCACTGGGGCGGTTCTTGGGACTTATTGTTTTAGGCTTCTCTGGCGCCGAAAGGTCTGGCCTTCCATTCAATGTATCGATCTGTATTTAACTTGTTTCCATTATATCTGGGGATCACCCGGTATCGCCTCTTTTAGTATGTTAACTGGTTTCTTTTCACAGTGCTGTCTGGTTTCTGCAGCAGTCAATATACAAGTGCTTTGCAAGCTGCTTGCTTTACAACATGTCCATTTTCCCTGCATTCCTTGCAATCTTCCATTTTGTGTTGGGCAGTGGCCACCCCAGGTGGTTACAGCAGGTACAGATTCTACACAGCGAAGCGGGAAGACAGGGAGTCAGTCACAAATTTCTTGACCCGCCTGAGAAGGCTGGCGGAAAAATGTGAGTTTGCCCCGACGCTAAATGAAATGCTTCAGTACCGGTTAGTGTGTGGTATAAACAAGCTGGTCCACGGACAGAGAAGGACCGTTTTTGGCACCGGACAGAGTGGGGTAACAGCGACAGAAACCCTAGAAGGAGGTGGCAAAAGAGGAATAGCAGGTGGGGACGCAGGGAAGTATACAATCTAGACGCCCCATCCTCCTCCGAAGGGGAACAATTATATAATATTGCGATGAAGAAAGCAGAACCTATTAAGATTACCCCACGGGTGAACGGTTGGCCGACAATAATGGAAATAGACACGGGGGTGGCCGTATCAGTAATGGGAGTGGCAGCATTTTAAAAAATCAAAGATGGACTCCAGCCACTAACCCTAACAAAAACATCGACGAAACTTAAAACCTACACGGGGGAACCCCTGGAAGTTCTAGGCACGACTCATGTACCCGTGGAATATGAGAAACAATTGCTCAGATTACCGTTGACGATAGTAGAGGGCTCCGGACCGAGCTTAATTGGATGGAACTGGCTGAAAGACCTAAAATTAGATTGGATGAAAATTTTCCAGAGTGGAAGCGGGCAGTTGAATGGAGTACTCCAAAAATACCCGGAGGTATTTCAAGAAGGTTTGGGGGAAATCATAGGCGCCAAATCAACTTTGCACGTGGACCCAGAAGCCCTTCTGAAATTTTGTAAGGCCAGGGCGGTACCTTTCGCGTTAAGGAAGAAAGTAGAGGTCGAAATAGAAAGGTTACGGCGCGACGGCATTATCAGACCAGTACAGTTCTCGGAATGGGCAGCGCCGGTGGTACCAATTTTGAAGCCAGGCGGCTCGATATGTCTCTGTGGAGGTTTCAAACAGACGGTAAACAAATACGCACTGCTGGACAAATACCCGATCCCGGAAATAGACGACCTATATGCCAAATTGGCAGGTGGGCTTTTGTTCACGAAACTGGACATGAGCCACGCCTACCTGCAGTTAAAACTGGACAAGGACTCTCAGAAGTTCGCTACGATCAACACCCTGAAGGGCCTTTTTCATTATACTAGGCTACCTTTCGGAGTGTCATCAGCCTGCGCTATATTCCAGCGTACGATGGAAAATATTCTGCAGGGACTACCGCAGGTGGCGATTTATTTGGACGATATCTTAATCACAGGTAGGACGAACAGGGAACACTTAAGGAACCTGGAGGAAGTGCTCAGGCATTTCGCAAAGGCAGGCGTACGGCTTAAAAGAGAAAAATTTGTTTTTCTGGCCCCACAAGTGACGTACCTGGGATATAAAGTAGACGAGTCGGGCTTACACCCATTGGAAGACAGAATAAGGGCAATAAAATAGAATATGGGCCGCACGGTAGCATGGTGGTTAGCATAAATGCTTCACAGCTCCAGGGTCCCAGGTTCAGTTCCCGGCTGGGTCACTGTCTGTGCGGAGTCTGCACGTCCTCCCCGTGTGTGCGTGGGTTTTCTCCGGGTGCTCCGGTTTCCTCCCACAGTCCAAAGATGTGCGGGTTAGGTGGATTGGCCATGCTAAATTGCCCGTAGTGTCCTAAAAAGTAAGGTTAAGGGGGGGGGGGGGGGGTTGTTGGGTTACGGGTATAGGGTGGATACGTGGGTTTGAGTAGGGTGATCATTGCTCGGCACAACATCGAGGGCCGAAGGGCCTGTTCTGTGCTGTACTGTTCTAAAGAAGCCCCAGCTCCCACGACGGTCCAGGAGCTACAATCATTTCTCAGGTTGGTAACCTATTATGGCAAATGTATTGAAAATAGGGCGTCCATCCTATAACCCCTCCACCAGCTACTAAAAAAGGGGCAAGAATGGAAATGGTCTGCCCGCCAAAACCGAGCATTTAGGGACATTGAGGAACAGCTGTCATCCAAAAATATCCTAGAGCATTATGACCCAAGGAAGGAGTTGGTGGTCACTTGTGATGCATCCCCTTACGGGGTAGGAGCCGTCTTAACCCATAGAGGAAGGAATGGGGAAGAACGGCCAATAGCCTATGCTTCGAGGATCTTGGCGATGGCTGAGAGGAAGTGCGCCCAAATCGAGAAGGAAGGACTAGCGGTGATATTTGCAGTAAAGGAATTTCACCAGTATCAGTACGGGCGGAAATTCACCATAGTGACGGACCATAAGCCGTTATTAGGGTTATTAAAAGAAGACAAGTCAATACCCCCGATCGCATCAGCTAGAATCCAATGCTGGCCATTGCTACTGGCGGCGTATAGATACTTTCTCCTATTATGGGGAGCCCGGGTAATAGTGCCAGCTCAAGGCCATCGGGCAATCTTAACCGAGTTACATCACGGACACCCGGGGTGTCTAAAATGAAGATGCTAGCTCGAAGCTACGTTTGGTGGCCAGGATTGGACACAGACATAGCAGCCTTGGTACGTTGGTGCCAGGAGTGCCAACAGGGGCAAAGAGTGCCACCAGCTGCGCCATTGCTCCCGTGGGAATGGCCAGGCAGACCCGCCAGCATATTGACCACGCCGGCCCTTCATGGGCTCAATGTTTTTGGTGATAGTGGATGTCCACCGGGTAAACACGGCAAGAACAGCATCGACAACCGAAAAGCTCAGGGCCTCGTTTGCAACACACGGACTGCCGGAGGTATTGGTGTCGGACAACGGAACGGCATTCACAAGTGGGGAATTTGGAAAATTCCTAAAAGAAAACGGAGTCCGCCACATCAAAACGGCCCCTTACCATCCAGCATCCAACGGCCTGGCAGAGAGTGCGGTCCAGACACTAAAAGCGGGACTCAAGAAGCAGCCGGCAGCGTCAATGGACACAAAGCTCTCCCGCTGGCTGTTTGATTACACGACCACACCGCATTCCACAAGGGCATACCGCCAGCTGAACTCTTAATGGGAAGGCGGCTGCGAACGAGGCTGAGTCTCCTTTTCCAAAATTTAACGGGGAAAGTGGAGAAACATCAGGAGGCCCAATGCAGGGGGCATGATAATAGTCAGCAGCAGAGACATTTCCAGGTTGGGGGCACCGGTTTGGGTCAGGAATTATGGGAATGGTCCAACTTGGTCAAAGGCACGGTAGAGTCCCAAACAGGGCCCATATCCTATGAAGTTTCGATAGGAGGTAAGGTGCTGAAGAAACACGTAGACCAAATAAGGGCAGCGGAACCTCACCTGGAGGCAGGCGAAGCAGGACCGCCTCAAGCTGGGATAGCCCAGACGAAAAGGATACCCACACCCCAGCCCCGAGCAATTTCTCCAGACCCTGTCATCCAGTCATCAGAGTCGGAGATGGACACGTTTGACCAGGCCGCCGCGACACCTCGCCATGAGGAGGAGGAAGAACAACTTCCAAGGAGGTCGCCAAGAAAAAGACGGGCACCTATAAGGTACACCCCGCCCACGTCGGAGAACGACCCGGCGGACGACACAGAGGTGACAGACCCGGACATGAGGAGCAGGAAGAAGCTCAGAGGAATGCCAGCTGGCAGGAATTCCTCGGACCTTTGGGGGGGGGGAGGTGTAATGACCTCCAATTAGCATTATTGGTTGGCCAATTGGAGTATGAGCTCCCTCAATGATAGCTCATTGAGGGGGCCCATATAAGGACCTGTGTAGGCTTTGTGAGCAGTCTTAAGTTGACTGGAATGCTAACAGCACTGTTTTGGAGCTTCTCTTGTATCTAGTTATTGACAATAAATATTGGTGTGGTGACGGGACTCCTGCCTCCTGTGAATTATTACATGCGACTAGGGGTTTTTCACAGTAACTTCATTGCAGTGTTAATATAAGCCGACATGTGACAATAAAGATTCTTATTATTAAATTTAAATGTGAATGCTTAGATTGTGGTAAATTAAGATTGGTGTGTTACATGCGTGTAGTTTGCCATGTGGAAATATGATGGTGTTGCTATAACTGATAGAAAGGTTGGCCTGAGTATTAAATATTACTGGATACAAGGTGTCCAGAAAGATAGGAAATGGTGGCTGTATTGATTAAGGATAATATTGTAGTGCTGGAGAGAGTTAGAGAAAGAGGATGTCCCAGAGGGATCAAGGACAAAATCTATTTGGCTCAATTTAAGAAACACAAAAGGTGCAATTACATTACTCAATCTAGTCCAGTGGGCACCAACCAGAGAAAAGGGAGCTAACGTTTTGAGTCATTGTCAAAGCTGACTCAAAATAGTAACTCCCTTTCTCTCCACAGATGCTGTGAGACCTGAGATTGTCCAGTATTTTCAGATTCCAGCATCGGCAGTAATTTGCTTTTATCTTAACTATCCAAATATAGACTGGGAGAGTAGTACTGTAGTGTAAAGGGCAGAGAGGGGCAAGAGTTCCTGGAGTGTGTTCAATAAAATTTTCAACATAATAGTTTCCAGCCTAACAAGAAACAAAGCACCACTAAACCTAGCAATTGGGACTGAAGTGGGCCAAGTGGATCAAGGGACAGTAGGCAATATTTTTATGATCGAATGTAAGAAGGCAGATAATGTCGAAAAATCAGAATAAAGCCGCTGTGAAGAAGGGAGGGAATGAGAGTTCACTGTCGAGTAAAAGGGCCAGCCCGGGAGCTGGCAAGATAGCGGAGACTGGGTCGCTGGATGTGGCCACACTGCTTACAGCAGAAAAGATGACCAAGGTGATGGCCTTAGAGAAGCAGTTCGCAAAGCACATGATGGTGTTGAGGAAGATGACGGTGACGTTAAAGGTGTTGGTGAAGGAGGCAATTTACCAGGACTTAATGGTAGAACTGGTGAGGAGGCAAGCGGGTTTTGGCCGAGTAAAGACGGCATTGTACAGCAGTGGGGTGCAGTTTGGTGTGGTGTATCCAGCGAAGTTGAGGGTGATCTGCAACTCCATAGACTTTCACTTTGAGACAGTGGAGGCGGCGGAGGCGTTTGTGAAGGCAGAAGGCTTGGGCAAAAGTGAGGAACAGGATTGAAGACTGGTCATGAAGTAAAAAATGTAAAACAGAACTATATACATACATTTTTTACATAGTTCTGTTTTATATTTTTTACTTCATGCTGTTATATGGGTTAAATTTGGCTTTGTTTTTTGTAGCGACAGTTTTTCCTGAGATTTATATGTTGCACGGGACAAGTTGGGATTGAAGGGGCAATGTTTTTCTGGTTGTTTTACTGGGGGGGGGGGGGGGGGGGGGGGGGGGGGGCGCATGTGCCCCCGCACTAGCAAGCTTAAGTCAGCTAGTGAACGGAGGTGTGGTGGGGGTACGGACTGCGGACATTGGTGAGCAGATTTCGATGGACCAAGGCGGTGTGAAAACTGCAGGCGAGCTTTAATCGGTTGTCCGCTAGCAAGGCGGTGCGCCAATTGAGGCAGGCGAGGGGAGCAGTTTTGAGTATGGGGAGAAGGCGGGACGCATATTGACAGGTCAACTTCAGAGGGAGGGAAATTGTGGAGTGCGGGATAGGACAGGGAAATTGGTGGTGGCCCTGGGTCAGACTAATCGGGTGCCCAAGGAATTTTACAAGATGTTGTATAGGTCGGAGCTACCGGGGGAGGATCGGGAGATGCAAGAATTCCTTGATGGTTCGGAATACCCGAGGTTGGAGGAGGAGCATAGAGTTACACATTGGAGGGGCGATAGGGGAACAGCCAATTGGGAGGATGCAGTTGGGGAAGGTAGCAGGGCTAGAGGGTTCCTGGTAAAGTATTACAAGAAATTTAGGGACAAGTTGGCGTCACTGATGGTGGGGATGTTTGAGATGAGGAAGAGCATACTGCCACTGACTTTGGGGCAGGACTCTATCTCCTTGCTGCTAAAGAAGGATAAGGATCCGACCGAGTGTGGGTCATACAGGGCTATATCGCTATTAAGTGTGGATGCAAAGATATTGGCGACGGCGTTGGTGGTTAGGTTGGAGTGCCTCCCGAAGGTGATAGGGCAGGACCAGACTGGGTTCGTGAAAGGGAGGCAGCTATTTTGAATATTAGTAGGGTGTTGAATGTGGTTATGGCACCGGCAGAAGGGGGGGGGGGGGGGGGGGGGGGGAGCTGGGGGAGACATAGGTGGTGGTTGCGCTGGATGCAGAAAAAGCGTTTGATCGCATAGATTTGAGGTATTTGATTGTGGTGCAGGAAGGTTTGGGATGGGGCCGCGATTTGTGGAATGGGTACGGTTACTTTATAGGGAGCCGAGGGCAAGTCTCCGCACAAACAACATGAGTTCGGGATATTTTGCCCTGCTTTGGATACTGGGGGGGGGGGGGGGGGGACTTACCAGGGGTAAGCTATGGGGTACAGGTCTCTGAGACAGAGTCTGTTCCTGTTGCTCAGAAGGGAAGGGGGGGAGGGGAGTAGAGCATTAGTCATTGGAGACTCCATAGTTAGGGGGTAGATAGGAGATTGTGTGGGAACGAGAGACACTCGCAGTTGGTGTGTTGCCTCCCAGGTGCCAGGGTCCATGATGTCTCGGATCGTGTTTTCGGGATCCTTAAGGGGGAGGGGGAGCAGCCCCAAGTCGTGGTCAACATAGGCACCAACGACATAGGTAGGAAAAGGGATAGGGATGCAAGGCAGGAATTCAGGGAGCTAGGGTGGAAACTTAGAGCTAGTATAAACAGAGTTATTATCTCTGGGTTGTTACCCGTGCCATGTGCTAGCGAGACGAGGAATAGGGAGAGAGAGAGCAGTTGAATACGTGGCTACAGGGATGGTGCAGGAGGGAAGGTTTCAGATACCTGGATAATTGGGCGTCATTCTGGGGTAGACAGGACCTCTACAAACAGGATGGTCTACACCTAGACCAGAGGGTTACCAATATCCTGGGGGGAAATTTGCTAATGCTCATTGGTAGGGTTTAAATTAATTCAGCAGGGGGTTGGGAACCTGAATTGTAGCTCCAATATATAGGAGGTTGAGAGTAGTGAGGTCATGGGTAAGGTTTCAAGGTTGCAGGGGTGTACCGGCAGGCAGGAAGGTGGTTTAAAGTGTGTCTACTTCAATGCCATGAGCATCCGGAATAAGGTGGGTGAACTTGCAGCATGGGTTGGTACCTGGGACTTCGATGTTGTGGCCATTTTGGAGACATGGCTAGAGCAGGAACAGGAATGGTTGTTGCAGGTACCGGGATTTAGATATTTCAGTAAGCTCAGGGAAGGTGGTAAAAGAGGGGGAGCGGTGGCATTGTTAGTCAAGGACAGTATTACGGTGGTAGAAAGAACATTTGATGAGGACTCGTCTACAGAGGTAGTGTAGGCTGAGGTTAGAAACAGGAAAGGCGGTCACTCTGTTGGGAGTTTTCTATAGGCCTCCGAAAAGTTCCACAGATATAGAGGAAAGGATTGCAAAGATGATTCTGGATAGGAGTGAAAGTAACAGGGTAGTTGTGATGGGAGACTTTAACTTTCCAAATATTGACTGGAAACGCTATAGATCAAGTACTTTAGATGGGCCTGTTTTTGTCCAATGTGTGCAGGAGCACAGTATGTAGATAGGCCAGCAAGAGGTGAGGCTACATTGGATTTGGTACTGGGTAATGAAGCAGGACAGGTGCTAGATTTGGAGGTAGGTGAGCACTTTGGTGATAGTGACCACAATTCAGTTACGTTTACTTTAGCGATGGAAAGGGATAGGTATATACCGCATGGCAAGAGTTATAGCTGGGAGAAAGGCAATTATGATGCGATGAGGCAAGACTCAGGATGCAAAGGATGGGGAAGGAAACTACAGGGGATGGGCACAATTGAAATGTGGAGCTCATTCAAGGAACAGCCACTGCGTGTCCTTAATAAGTAAGTACCTGTCAGACAGGGAGGAAGTGGTCAAGTGAGGGAACGGTCGTTTACTAAAGTAGTTGAATCACTTGTCAAGAGGAAGAAGGAGGCTTATGTAAAAAATGAGATGTGAAGGTTCAGTTAGGGCGCCCGAGAGATACAAGTTACCTAGGAAGGACCGAAAGAGAGGGCTAAGAAGAGACAGGAGGGGACATGAGAAGTATTTGGCAGGTAGGATCAAGGATAACCCTAAAGCTTTCTATAGATATGTCGGAAATAAAAGAATGACTAAGGACAGTAGTGGGAAGTTGTGCGTGGAGTCCGAGGACATAGGAGAGGTGCTAAATGAATATTTTTTGTGAGTATTCATGCAGGAAAAAGACAATGTTGTCGAGGAGAATACTGAGATACAGGCTACTAGACTAGAAGAGCTTGAGGTTCATAAGGAAGGAGGTGTTAGCAGTTCTGGAAAGTGTGAAAATAGATAAGTCCCCTGGGCCGGATGGGATTTATCCTAGGATTCTCTGGGAAGCTCAGGAGGAGATTGCTGAGCCTTTGGCTTTGATCTTTATGTCGTCATTGTCTAAAGCAGGGGTGGGCAAACTTTTCCGTGCAAGGGCCACATTCAGAAATTCACAATTCACAAAGGGCCGCATAGTATATTAAGTAAAATAATTACTTCACCCGGTTATGATTCTGGGCGCCTCATATAGAACATAGAACAGTACAGCACAGAACAGGCCCTTCGGCCCTCGACGTTGTGCCGAGCAATGATCACCCTACTCAAGTCAACGTATCCACCCTATACCAGTAAGTAACCCAACAGCCCCCCCCCCCATTAACCTTAAAAAAAAATAAAAAAATAAAAAAAAAATTTTTAAAAAAAATTTTTTTTTTTTTTTTTAATGACTTGGTGGGCCGCAGAAATACCTTTGGCGGGCCGCATGCGGCCCGCGGGCCGTAGTTTGCCCACCCCTGGTCTAAAGGAATAGTGCCAGAAGACTGGAGAATAGCAAATGTTGTTCCCTTGTTCAAGAAGAGGAGTAGAGACCACCCCGGTAACTATAGACCAGTGAGCCTTATTTCTGTTGTGGGCAAAGTCTTGGAAAGGTTTATAAGAGATAGGATTTATAATCATCTAGAAAGGAATAATTTGATTAGGGATAATCAACATGGTTTTGTGAAGGGTAGGTCGTGCCTCGCAAACCTTATTGAGTTCTTTGAGAAGGTGACCAAACAGGTGGACGAGGGTAAAGCAGTTGATGTGGTGTATATGAATTTCAGTAAAGCGTTTGATAAGGTTCCCCACAGTAGGCTATTGCAGAAAATACAGAGGCATGGGATTCAGGGTGGTTTAGCAGTTTGGATCAGAAATTGGCTCGCTCTAAGAAGACAGAGGGTGGTGGTTGATGGGAAATGTTCAGCCTGGAGTTCAGTTACAAGTGGTGTACCACAAGGATCTGTTTTGTGGCCACTGCTGTTTGTCATTTTTATAAATGACCTGGAGGAGGGCGTAGAAGGATGGGTGAGTAAATTTGCAGATGACGCTAAAGTCGGTGGAGTTGTGGACAGTGCGGAAGGATGTTGCAAGTTACAGAGGGACATAGATAAGCTGCAGAGCTGGACTGAGAGGTGGCAAATGGGGTTTAATGCAGAAAAGTGTGAGGTGATTCATTTTGGAAGGAGTAACAGGAAGACAGAGTACTGGGCTAATGGTAAGATTCTTGGTAGTGTGGATGAGCAGAGAGATCTCGGTGTCCATGTACATAGATCCCTTAAAGTTGCCACCCAGGTTGAGAGGGTTGTTAAGAAGGCGTACAGTATGTTAGCTTTTATTGGCAGAGGGGTTGAGTTTCGGAGCCATGAGGTCATGTTGCAGCTGTACAAAACTCTGGTGCGGCCGCATTTGGAGTATTGCGTGCAGTTCTGGTCGCCACATTAGAGGAAGGATGTGGAAGCATTGGAAAGGGTGCAGAGGAGATTTACCAGGATGTTGCCTGGTATGGAGGGAAGATCTTATGAGGAAAGGCTGAAGGACTTAAGGCTGTTTTTGTTAGAGAGAAGAAGGTTAAGAGGTGACTTAATTGAGGCATACAAAATGATCAGAGGATTAGATAGGGTGGACAGTGAGAGCCTTTTTCCTCGGATGGTGATGGCGAGCACGAGGGGACATAGATTTAAATTGAGGGGAGATAGATATAGGACAGATGTCAGAGGTGGGTTCTTTACTCAGAGTAGTAAGGGCGTGGAATGCCCTGCCTGCAATAGTGTAAGGGCATTTAAATGGTCATTGGATAAACATATGGATGATAAGGGAATAGTGTAGACAGGCTTTAGAGTGGTTTCACAGGTCGGCGCAACATCGAATGCCGAAGGGCCTGTACTGCGCTGTAATGTTCTATGTTCCGGTGGACCAGGCAGGGGTGTCCCATGTCCCCTTTGTTATTTGCACTAGTGATTGAGCCGTTGGCCATCACATTGAGGTGTTCAGGAGTGTGGAAGGGAATAGTGCGGTGGGAGGGGTGGAACATAGGGTGTCTTTATACGCAGATGATTTATTATTGTATGTGTCAGAGCAGAGTGTGTCGACGGGGGGCATTTTGGATCTGCTCCGAGCGTTTGTTTCCTTTTTGGGGTAGAAATTAAACCTGGAAAAATGTGAATACTTTGTGGTGTCCCGTCTGAGGGTGGGAGAGGGCTGCTATTACGTGAGGCGGCGACCCGATTTAGATATCTGGGGACACAAGTGGCACGAGATGTTTGGGGGGGGGGGGGGGGGGGGGGAGTTGCAGCTCCATAGGAACAATCTTATTAGTTTGGTGGGGAGGGTGAAGATGGACATGGCAAGGTGGGATAATCTTCCTCTGTCACTGGCAGGCCTGGTGCAGGCGATTAAAATAAATGTGTTGCTGCGGTTTTTGTTTATATTTCAGTGGCCGACGATCTTTTTACCAAGGCGTTTTTTTAAGGGGGTGGAGAAGATGATTACCTAGTTTATTTGGGGGAGGGTGTGGAAGGTGACTGGGATTAGGAAGGTACTTCGGCAGAGAGGACGGCAGGCAGGGGGGTTGGGTCCCGAATCAATTGTATTATTACTGGGTGGCGAATGATGAAAAGGTGAGGAGCTGGGTTGGGAGAGGGGAGGTAAAAGAGTTCCAGTGGGTTAGAATGGTGGAGTCTGTGCAAGGGGTCGGAGCGGAGGGCGTTGGCAACAGGGCCGCTCCCGATGGCCCCAGGTAAAATATTCTGGGAGTCCAGTGGTGGTGGCGACATTGAAGATCGGGAGGCAGTTGAGGCAGCACTTTGGGCAGGGAATCATAGGTTTGAGCCAGGGAAGTGGGATGGGAGATTTCGGAGATGGGAATTAGGGTAGAAAAGGATTTGTTTCTGCAGGGCCTTTTTGCAAGGCTGGAGGAGTTGGGGGAGAAATATGGACTGGGACAGGGGAGGTACTTAAATATCTGCAGGTTCAGGATTTTGCCAGGAAGGAGGTTCAGAGCTTCCCAATAGCGATGACCTCCACAATGTTGGAGGCAGTATTGACGACAGGAGGAATGAAGAAGGGGGTGGTGTCGGTGATTTTGGAAAGATTCGGGGGAGGACAAGGGGATTAAAGCAAAATGGGAGGAAGAGTTGGGGGAGGGTATGGAGGTTGGGCTGTGGTAACAAGTGCTCCAAGGGTAAACGCTCAACCTCGTACGCGAGGTTGGGGTTGATACAGTTGAAGGTGGTATATAGGGCGCACCTCACGAGGGCGAGCCGTCTCTTTGAGGGGGTAGAGGATGCGCGTGAGCACTGTGGGGTGAGTCCGCAAACCATGTTTACATGTTTTGGTCCTATCCAAAGCTGGAGGGGTATTGGAGGGAGGTCTTTAAGGTAATATCGGGGGTGGAGCATGTGAGGTTCGAACCAGGGCCCCAGAAGCCATATTCAGGTTTTCGGACCAGCCTGGACTGCAGGTGGCTGTGGGGGCAGATGCCTTTGCCTCACTGATTGCCTGAATGCGGGTCCTGTTGGAGTGGAGGTCAGCTTGTCTGCCCTGTGCTTCGGCTTGGCTGGGGTACCTGCTGGAATTTCTGACGCTCGAGAAGGTGAAGTTTGAGTTGAGGGAGAAGATGGAAAGGTTCCACAATTCATGGCATTGTCTATCTTGCACTTTCAAGAATTAGATGCCATCAAGCATTGGGGGGGGGGGGGGGGGGTAACGTTGAGTGTATTGTTTCGCATATATGTGATGACTTTGGATTCTCTTTTGGTCTTTCTTGGTTTGTACTTGGGATATAGGGGGGTTTTGGATTTGTATGTTGAAGGAGATGCTATGATATGGAGATGCCGGCGTTGGAATGGGGTGAGCACAGTAAGAAGTCTGACACCACCAGGTTAAAGTCCAACTGGTTTGTTTTGAATCACTAGCTTTCGGAGCACTGCTCCTTCCTCAGGTGAATGAAGAGGTGGGTTCCAGAAACATATATATATCGACAAAGTCAAAGAGGCAATACCATACTTTGAATGCAAGTCTTTGCAGGTAATTAAGTCTACAGGTACAGACAGAGCGACTGGAGAAAGGGATAATCACAGGTTGAAGAGCTGTGAATTGTCCCAAGCCAGGACAGTTGGTAGGATTTTGCATGCCCAGGCCAGATAGTGGGGGATGAATGTAAGCGATATGAATCCAAGGTCCCGGTTGAGGCTGTACTCATGTGTGTGGACCTTGGCTATAAGTTTATGCTTGGCGATTCTGCGTTGTCGCACATCCTGAAGACCGCCTTGGAGAACGCTTACTCGAAGATCAGAGGCTGAATGTCCTTGACTGTTGACATATTCCCCGACTGTAAGGGGGCATTCCTGCCTGGCGATTGTCACGCGATGTGCGCTCATCCATAAGGAGATGCTGGTTGGGGGATTGCTATGGTATTTGTTATTGTTGGTTATCTTTTGTTGGGTGTATATTTGAAGAAAAAGTGGAAAATGAGGAGAATAAACGTATTTAGAAAAACACAGTACCGGAATAATACTGATTTCATAGAGCTAGTGCGGGTACAGATGAAGTACATTGAAGAGGTCTCTGGATGACAAGAGATATAGATATTAAGAAAAAGTAGGTCCATGACAGACATCAGGTGAACAATTTAGCCAAGAATCAGGCTGAATATAGAAGTTTTAGATAGGAAGTGAAAAAGCTTATAAGAGAAGCAAAAATAGAGTATAAGAGACTAGCCGCGAACAGAAAAGGGAATCCAAAAGTCTTCAATAGGCATTTAAATGATAAAAACAATGGGGCTGATTAGGAACCAAAATGGGATATACTCATGGAGGCAGAGGACATGGCATCTATCTTCAACAAGTTACCACCAAATCTGCTTCCACCCTTTCAAGCAGTGCATTCCCCACAGGAGACCCCCCCCCCCCCCCCCCCATTGTGTCTGGGGTGGCCCTCAGATGGATTCTAGGGACAACTCCCTTAAAGACTCTCAAAGAGATACCCCAAAAGAGCATCCCCCCTGTCAGGAAGCCCCCCCCCCCCCCCCCCCCCCCAAGAGAGACCTCCCTCCCTTCCCATGTCAGGAAGCCCCTCCATTGTTTGGGGGGGGGGGGGGGATGGTTGAGCCTCGGATGTACTTTGGGGGGCAACTCCCTTTAAGAGTTACCCCCTTGGCCCACCATGTCACGGCAGCAGTGGGACCAGAGCATTGGGAACGGGCGGCGATCCAGTTTTCTTCACAAGCCCCGGATTCTTCGCCTCATCGGTAATTCCGCTGAGGGAAATCTACAATCAATAATTTTGTTTGATAATAGGCTGTGAATGGGAAGACATATTTCATAGGCTGAACATTGTTCTTCTTTCACATCAATCTAGAAGGTCAGGTGAGACCTCAATTTCACATCGCGTGTAAAGGCTGCTGCTCTAGCAATGCTGCATTCTCCCAGTACTGTGCCAGTCCAGATTATGATTTTAAATCTTGAATCCATAATGTTTTGGCTCAGATTATAAGATTACTGGGCAAATATGTAGACATTCTGTATTTTACAGTAAGATGGAGAGCAAGTTCTATTAAAACAAAAATATTAAATCCATGATTACAGGATAGAACATGAATAAAACATCAAAAACGACACAGCAATCAAGATGATAAGTATTTGTAATAAAAAGCTTCTGATCTTTTCCAGATTGTATTTCTCCAATGTCTCCCAGCAATCTATTAATTACAAGACTTTTTGTATTTGATGAATTTGTGGGAAAATGTGAAATGGAGGGAGAACTAAAGAACAGTATTATTTAAATGGAGAAAAACTGCAGAAAGTTGCAACACAAAGCAACTTGGGGATATTTGTCACAAAACAGAAAGCTAGCGCACAAGTGCAGCAAGTCTTCAAGGGAGTACAAGAGCAGGGAAGTTTTGTTGCAACTGTACAAGGTACTGGTGAGACAACATCTGGAGTACTGTGACCAGTTCTGGGCCCCTTATTTAAGGAAAGATATTATTTCATTGGAGGCAGTTCAGAAAATGTTTACTAGAAGAATCCCCAGTGTGGAGGGATAGTTTATGAGCAAAGGTTCAACAGTTTGGGACTCTACTCATTGGAATTTAGAAGAATGAGAAGTGATTTCATTGAAACATATAGGATTCGTAAGGGGTTTGACAGGGTAAATGCAGAATGTTTTCTTTCGTGGGTGATTCTGGGATCTGAGGAAGGAGCTGCGCTCCGAAAGCTCGTGTTTGAAACAAACCTTTTGGACTTTAACCTGGTGTTGTAAGACTTCTTACTATATTTAAAGCTGAGATAGATTAGTGATCAGTAAGGGAATCAAGGGCTACGGGGAAAGGGCAGGAAAATGGACGTGAGGAATGACAGATCAGCCATGATTCCATTGAATGGTGGAGCAGGCTCAAGGGGCCGAATGGCCTACTCCTGTTCATATTTTGTACGATCTTACAACTCAGTGAACCACGTCTGAACTTGATTCAAATCCCCTAAAATTCCTTTGCTAATATTCCACCCAGTACTTTGCCAAACACAATACCTTCGACTACTTCCAAGCAAAGTGTGATTATGGCGCAAAATGTTAATTCATCCGTCACAGACGGTTATCATTTTGAACGGACATCTGGCAAACTTATCCTATATGTAATTCAAATTAGATTGAAGAATATTTTTAAGCGGTTGGATAAAACAAATTGATTTCACTCACATAACCGATTTAAAATATAATTCAGATCTGAAACTGCAAATCTATCAAGGCCTTTCAAACTTATTGCTTTTGAATGTATTTATCTTTTATGAAAACATTTGAATCAATAAAATGTAGTTAGTCAGTGCAAGATTAATAGTAATGAGTGGATAAATATTGTTCTTTTTCCCAGCTTTGCCTCTTCTCGAAGCAACACTGGCTCACAGAGGCAACTAACTACTCTGGCAACAGTTAACCTGAATCTGAGTCCAAGACCAGCTTCTCCAAGACAACCTGCATCTGATCCGACAACCCCACTTGGCAGTATAAAAAGGACTTCGAGTATCCGCAGCCGGAAGAGCCAATAACCAACTGAATTAAGAGATTATAATTTACTGAGATTTAAAATCGTTAAAAGCACTAAACAAAACTTTTAGCGAGATTCTTCAATATTCCTCTGTACACAGAATTTTATATAACATTATACAGTGTGCTGTATAACCAGCAGTGCATGTCACAAATTCTTGAGAATGAAAATAAATTCACAGATTCAAAACTGTTTTTCAGTTTTATTTAATAGTGACCACTCTTATTACTGTATTTTGTTTTTTTTTAACCAATTCAGGAATAAAAGCTATCAAGTTACCCTATAATTAGAAATATATGACCACCCAAACACATTTCCAAATAAAGGTGTAGAATATAATTGTGTCCTGCAACGTTTATTTTTTTTTGCTGAAATTATTTTATTGAGATTTCTGCAGTTTTACAGAGTTTAAAAAAAGATCATATATTTACATAGGAATAACCCCTTTTCCGCTTCCCCCTCTTCTTATTCTTTGGTACAGCAATGGCCCCTCACTTCCTTGGCCGTTGGCTTGAACAAGTTGGTGAATGGCTTCTATGTTGTGGAAGTCCTCTTCCGGCCCTCAGATGGTGAATTTGATTTTCTCCAGCTAGAGAAATTCTGACAGATCGGCCAGCCAGTCTGCAGCTTGAGGGGGTGCCGCTGATTCTTCGGCTTGCAATTAGGGAGGAAAAGGCAAGGACATCCGCACCGCTTCCCATAAATAGTTATGATTGGTCTGATACCCCGAAGACTGCCACTTCCAGACTTGGCTCCACCCTCACAACCTTGGACATTGCTTCAGAAGGCTGTCCAGAACCCAACCAATCTGGCACATGTCCAGAACATGTGGGTGTAGTTGGCTGGGTCTCCCCATCAGTTAACATTTGTCCTACACGTAAGCGAAGAACCTGCTCATTCAGATTCTAGTTAGGTGTGCTCTATGCCTCACTTTCAGTCAAGACTTAGCCGTGCGCATGTGGAGTTGGCCTTGTTAAGTGCTTCACTCCAGAGTCCCCACCCTATTCAGTCCCTCGTTCTTCCTCCCAATTCTCCCCCCCCCCCCCCCCCCCCCCACCCCCCCTCTCCTCCCAGTGGGGAACGTGTCCCTACCAGCAGTCGTCTGTACAGGTCCCCCCACATTGCCCGTGCCCAACCGTTCCTCTAACAGTGTCTCGGTGTCAGAGGGTATGATGTCTCCTTGAGAAGTAAGATTTTTACCTGGTGTCGCAGTTCCCATTTGGTAGTTGTAGTCTTTCTGTCAGTTCTTCTAACGTCGCTAGTCTGTCCTGTGTAGAAGTTGCTAACTGTCAGCCCCCCCCCCCCCCCCCCCCATCTCTTAAATTGGCATCCATTGTGACTGGCGCGTCCTGTGACATCGCAGGTGGGGGCCTTAGTGAACATTTCGGTCAGACTGAAGTGCTGACTCATTTGATTCGGAGTGTGGCTACCACCTTTTGGCTTGAGTGTTTGGCCAACGGGGATGGAGGTGCCGTTGTGGCTCCCTGTCCAGGAGCTCTCCTCCAAAATCACCGTTTCCTTCACCCATCTCCTCACTCTTTCTGCTGTGGCTGCCCAGTGGCAGTATTGTAGGTTTGGGAGGGCAGTGCCACCCATGCTTCGTTTTCTCTTTAGGACCTTTTTGGGGATCTTTGGATTATTTCTCTCTCCACCTCCCCCCCCCCCCCCAATTTTTGTCAACTATGTTGAAGAAGGCCTTGGAGATGTACATGGTATGGATCGGAGCAGGAACCTGGGCAGCATAGATCTTGTTCATTTGCATCCTCCTTGCTCGGGAGAGCGGGAGTGTGTCCCGCCTCTGCAGGACCTTCCCACCAGACTGCTCAGGCTCCATTTGTGGAACCCACAATTTGTATGAGCTGAATCCATGTAGGGGTCAGTCCAGTGTTTCTTCACCGTACTATCACTACTAACCCACCAGGTTAAAGTCCAACAGGTTTGTTTGAAATCACGAGCTTTCGGAGCACTGCTCCTAGTCACCTGAGGAAGGAGCAGTGCTCCAAAAGCTAGCAATTTGAAACAAACCTGTTGGAATTAACCTGGTGTTGTAAGACTTCTTACTGTGCTCACCCCAGTCCAACCGTGCAGACTGGTGCAAAGTAACGATTCAGTTCCTCTGCCATTTGTTTCCTATTATTACTTCTCCATCCGTTTTCCAGTTGTCCAATGTCTATTTTTGCCTCTCTCTTACCTTTAATATATTGAAAAAAACTCTTCCCATCTTCTTTTATATTAATAGCTAGCTGGCACTCATTTTTCATCTTCTCTCCCCTTATTGCTTATTAGTTGCCCTCTGCTCGCTTTTAAAGGATTCCCAATCCTCTGCCTTCCCACTAATCGTTGCCATAGGCAAGAACTGATAAATATTTTCAGTTCAGTATTCTAAGTAAAACATTGCCAGATTTTGCCAACTGTTGTTCAATTCAACAGATTAGTCCTTGCTTTTTCACTTTTTTCCCGCTTGTTCATTTACGCTTTCTTCTTACATTTGAAATGGGGGAATGCAGGTATGGAAGAATTTGTTGGTTGTCAGTTAACTGCTAAGTACCAGCAAATATTGTGTGTAATTTGCAGCTGAATATTAGGGTCTGATACAGGAATAAGCTGCGACCCAATGTGAAGGGGAATGCCACAGGCCTCCGATTCCTCCATTGTTGATCTTGTATTTGTTATTGGGTGGAAAGTGGCATAGTAAAGAAACAAGCTATTGTTGGCTGCTGGCTTAATGAGGTGAGAATTAAAGGGAAAATGTTACTTTGAGCAGTATCTTTCCTATTCCCTCACACCCCACCCCCAATCATGCCGTCTTCATCCCCTCATGCTCATCCACTTCCTTTGACCTTCCCACCACACCTCACGCTCATTCACCTCCCCTGACCTTTCCACCATCCTCTCCCCACACTTATCTCCATTTCAGCTCTCTTTGAACTCCCTGCTCAATTGCTGCATGTTTAACCAGTTTCCTTCCTGTTTTCCTATTGTTCATGCAATAGCTTTACTTACTTTCAAAACTTTATAATAAATTCAAATTTGGGTAAGAACTCTGCCAACTTTTCTATAATTTTTCCTTCATCCTTCAATTCTCTCATGATGCCAATTTTCTTCATAGCTCCATCCCTATCTGTTGCTCTGAGGTTTTATTTGTCATTTTAAAAAATTGATGAATAAACACTCTTGTCTGCCTTTCTTTCCCCCTCATATTCAAAATTAGAATCAGTTCCAAAGATGAACTTTAAAGTTCAAAATTTGGGAATGCACAAGCAAGGACTGGCTGAGCACAGATATTTTGGGATGGGGGGGTGGTGTAGAGCTGGAGGAGATTAGACATGTGTTTGGGATGGGGGGGGGGGGGGGGAGTGTAGAGCTGGAGATTAGACATGTGTGGTAGACAACTAGCTGGCAAATGCAGAAAACTCACACTTTCAAAGCAAAATTTCAATACAAAGACGATTGATGAGTCGTTGGTGGAGCACAGATTTCACCATTGTGACTCTTTATGCACTTGAAGACAGTATTTTTCAAACTTTTTTGCCCGAGACCCATTTTTACCAATGGCCATCCTTTGGGACCCACGCCATCTATCATGACTCAAGATGGCCGAGCTTTGTGACTCATGCCGTCCGAAATTCACAATTCACCATTTTCACTTACTTTTGATGTGACAAGTGAGTCTGCTCGGTCCTCATGATCTCACTTTGCTATTCAATTTTACATTTCTGGTAATGACTTGAGCTGATGATTTAACATCTCACTGTGTTCATTACAAAAAATCATGAGGTTCATCCTTGAATTCGCCATGCTCAGACTCAAAATGCCTTTGGAGTCGAGGGTTTTAATCTTTCATTTTCCAGTATTTCCCTGCATATAACACACATGAACTTTGCATCCTGATTTGCAGTGGCACAATTAATAAACCCATACCTCTAGAAATCATCTTTATATTGCTTTGTTCCCATTTTCAGCTTCTCCTTCATGGGTTGTTCACCAGAGGCCCTGGAGCTCATACCAGCATTGCTGGCAGCTACAAAATGGATGTCTCTCGTGCACCCAGAACACGTGATGGCAGTGTATGGGACACGTGACCTGCTCTCTGCTGCTGCTTCTGGTTAAAGACTCCATCGATTAAAAAAAAAGAATCTGCTCCTGGGTCAGCTGGCCTCAGGAGGAGGCGGTCTGTATTGCTGGGCACCGGGCCTGCGCATTGCTGAAGGGGCACACCTGCGTGGGCCAGTCTGCATTTTGAAAGCTGGTCACGGTTACCATTTTTAAAAGCTGGTCGCGCCCATTGGGTACTTCTTCCCACGATCGGGAATGCCGCAACCGATGGCCCTGTGACCCTCCTGACACCCTGCACGACCCACCCGTGGGTTGCAACCTTGACTTTGTAAGTGACTGTGCTGAATAATCTTCCTTCCAATTATCATTTGCCAAACATTTGTGTTAAATTGCTACATCATTGTGCACGTCACACATACCAGGCCTAATAAAACAATGCATTCAACATTTTACTCTCATCTGTTTGGGTTTCTCACATGTTCAATTGCACACAACCATTACTCCAAGCATCCAACAGAAAATTCCTACAGTAAAGTGTAATTAGCAAATTAATTTCCATATCGATAAATGTGAAGGAATAGATATTTTGGTAGGAAGAATAAGGGCACCTCATACTTCTGTTAAAATATGCATCTAAATGGGGAAGGCGAACAGAGGGATCGGTGGGTATGGGTATAGATACAGAAATACTACAAGTAGCAATGCAGTTTAATAAAAAAAATAAAAGCAGGAAAAAAATATACATGCTCAGTTCCAAAGGAATAGAATTGAAAAACAGAAAAGATAGGTTAAACTTGTACAAAACCATGGATGGATCACACTTGGGAGTACGCTGAACAGTTCTGATCTCCATCTAATGAAAGGGTACAGAGTTACTTTAGAAGGTGCAAAACAGATTTACTCAGATGATGTCAGAACTGAGAGATCACACTGTAAGGAAGACTAAGCAGGCTAGGTTTCTTTCTTCTAGAAATAGGAAGAGTAAGGCATACTCTAATAATGGTCAATAAGTATATGAAAATAATTTATTGGGTAGATGCAAAGAAATCTTTTGTGGGCAAGACCAGAACTGGAGGTTATAAAGATAGGATAGTGAAGAGATATAGCAGGGAATTCAGGAGAAACTTCTTTACCTAGATTCGGTTGAATCTGGAACTCACTATCAGAAGGAATGGTTCAGGCGAATAGCACAGCATTTAATTACACAGGTAATTACAAGAACGGAATGGAAGAAAATGTTGATGGGCGTAGATGAAGGACTTATGTGGAGCATAAATATCAGCATGTGTCTGTGGGGCTGATTGGCCAATTTCTGTTCTGTACATAATTTGTCAACATTAGTCATGTTTTCGCTTATACTAAGCTTATCATGAAAATATACCCCTATTTGCAATATTGTAAACTGAAAAATTATCAAGTTATTATGCATAGTAGAATGAACGTCTATGATTAAAAATAAACATAAATGACATCGTGTTTTTTTGATAATTGTCAAATTCAGTGCAATAATGGTTTATTGTGCAGTCAAAAAAGTTCCAAATGACATTTCATGGTCTATATGATTCCGCAGGTTCCTAAAATCACAGTACTAATGATCATAAAATGAAAGACAAAAACACATTTTGATTATTTGTTTTTATATGGCTGTCATCATTCGCACACATTAAGTGTTTTTGATTTAACAGTCCATTTTGGCAAGCAAACTTTTAACATGGCAGAGTATGGTCTGCATCACAAGAATGCTATAATTTGATACAATAAAGTATATCCACCCAAAGCGATGTATGACATTGTAGGGCAATGACAATACACCTGTAACTAATGAAGGATCAAATATGATTGATGTATTTATACTTTAATAAGGCAAATCAGTAATTTTAAGATATTTATTTCACAGGATGAAGAAAAATAAAGTATCAAGTTAGGACTCGTTACAGGTGTAAAATCAAAATTAAAATTAGTGGCACATTACTGGAAAATGACAAAACATTATTAAGACATCGGCGTGTGCAGGAAAGATCACTGGCGGGATTGTCCGTCCTGCCGCACCTGTTTTCTGATGCATCACGCCCCGCCAGCGGTGGGATTCTCCATCCCGGCAGCCAGCCAATGGGGTTTCCCATTGAGGAAATCCCAGATATGAGTGCACTGCCGTTGAAACGGAGGATCCCGCCAAGGACTAATCCAGCCCACCGCCTTTTAACTCTCTCCTCCCTTCTCATTCCTCCCACTGTACTCAGCCAGGCCAATACAGACATCTATCTGTGCTCTTGGATAGTGACATGAACATGGGTAAGTGGCAAGTTCAAAAGTGCATCATGACGAATATTCCATACCGAATCACAGTACGATTTTAATTCATCTTTCGCATAGGTGATTTGTTTCCAAGCACCCACCACCCCTTCAACTAAACCTTCCCAACCCCAACTCACCCAATTCTCAAAATCAGCTGTAATTGATAGACACGTCCGTTACCTACCTTCCTTCCCCAACCTAGAATGTCACCAATAATATACTCACAACAGTTCATATTTGTTGCCTGTTTTCTTAAATAGTCAGGTGATTTTCCCAGTACAGCTTGGAGGAGAATGCTGTTTAATAATCTTACAAAAACATTGCCAGCTATAGTTAACTTGCTATAATTGCCTGCCTATCACTTGTGCTTTTTAAAACCCACACACGCCACTGTCAGTCACTACATAATAGCTACTTTTTAACAATGCTAACCCCAATATTCAATCCAACACTAACATACGACATTTAAAACCAATTCAAAGGAAAGCATGCAGACATATAATTAGAGCAAATACTAACCTTTTCTTATTGATCACTGCAATAGCTGACAACATAAATATGTAAAGAAATTATTAAGCAACTTAAAGAATTCACAATGTGTTAAGAAAATGTATGGTGAATGAGAAAACATATCTATGCAATCCAATAAATAATACTTCATGCTTTATGTAAGATCGTAAAAATTCAGTGGATTCATTGCTCCTACTTTTTCTTTTAAACATATCCAACTTTTTCACGGGGCTATTAGATAATGAGTATATGAAAAATATACCACAATGGCAACTTATTTGTGTTTCTGTGCACACTTCCCTCCATGTTCTTTCCCTTTCTCAAACTCTTCAATCTGACTGAATATTTCCAGCAGATTTTGAGGCATGCTTTTCACTGCCTTTCCTTGAGCAGAAGTATGATTGTGAGGGTTATCTTTGGAATTCTCCCTTCTATCTTCCCTGTAATGACTACTTTCACTTTCCTCTTTCCAGTCCTGGTAGCTCGCTCCACTTTCATGTATGTAGTCTTTTCTACCATCTCCACTTCTTCCAAAATCATGTTTTTTATTTTTACTTGTAAAATTACTTAACCAGGATTTTTTTCTTTCATGTTGGTACTGGTCACCTGACAAATGTGAATATTCTAACCCTGAAGATCCAGAGTCGTTTCTGTTGCTTTTATCACACTTTTTCCTACTATATTCATTTACAAATTCACATTCTTGAACCTGTCTTCTAATTGTGTCTTGATCATCTGTTATTTTGTCACACAATTCCTTGCCTTTATCTACTTTGTGCCATTTATCATATTGGCTAAAGCTATCTTGAGTTCTTGAACTATATGAAGAGTCTCTGCTATCCTCAGACCTACCTCCAAGAGGATCTAAAACTTCAACTGATGATGAAGAAATTGAACAGTACCTTCTTTTCCCCAAAATTTCTGACCACTGATCTACTGAACTGTCATTTTTCTCCAGCAATTTTGCTACTTCCTGTTTCTGATTCAGAAAAGAAGCTGTAGTATCAGCTGGAGGAGTATACCATTCCTTCTTATTGTTGTGTGAATGATGAACTTTCTCATCACATGAACTCTTACTTAAGCGCCTCTTCTGACTGCGTGAGGAATCAGAACGTTTCCTTCGTCGCTTCTTTGTTGATTTGTGTTTCCTAAAACGTTCAGGTGAAGATGACGAAGTAGACCATGATGAAGATTCTGATGAATTAGTTGACGATGATGATGTTGAGCACTTCCTTTTTTTCTTCATCCTGAAGAGGTTATAAAAATGAGCATGATTTAGAAGCAAAACTTGTCAAGATTAATTTGTGTTCAATGTTCACATTGTTACTTCCAATGCTAGATATTGCTGACAATAGCATCCAAGCCAACAAATTATGAATAAAAAAGTTGCCACTCCTCAACTAGCAGATGTTCACTAAACAAGCTGGAATTCCAAAGAGTTGTACAATATGTGGAATGAATATTTTATTTTTTTTTAAAAATGTTTTTTATTGAGTTTTCATATTTTATATTGAACAATTAACAAATTATTAGAGAGAAAAAAAGAAAAAAAAACACGCAAAAATTAACATGTATATTTACAGGTAAGCATCTTCGTAATAACAACTGTGATAACAACGCCCCCTTTAACCGGCATACATATTTTACATTCCCCAATATGGCCGAGGCACATGTTTATCGGCATTTATTTACAGTTTGGTTTTGGGCCCTAGCTAGCCATCAAACCCCCATAACGAACCCGTAGCCTTCCCCCCCCGCCCCGGCTACCTTCCCCCGATTCCCGTCCATTTCCCCCTGATTCTTGGCCACCCGACTATTCTTCCTCTTGTACGTTGGCCAAAAACAGGTCCCGGAACAATTGCATGAATGGCTCCCACGTTCTGTGGAAGCCGTCGTCCAACCCTCGGATGGCAAATTTGATTTTCTCCATTTGGAGAGATTCCGAGAGGTCGACAGCCAGTCTGCAGCTCTGGGCGGTGCTGCTGACCGCCAGCCAAACAGGATTCTACGGCGGGCGATCAGGGAGGCAAAGGCAAGGGCGTCCGCCCTCCTCCCCAGGAATAGATCTGGCTGGTCTGAAACCCCGAAGACCGCCACTATCGTGCATGGCTCCACCCTTGCCCACACCACTTTGGACATAGCCTCGAAGAAGGCTGTCCAGTACTCCACAAGTCTGGGGCAAGACCAGAACATGTGGGCGTGGTTAGCCGGGCCTCTTTAGCACCGTTCACATCTGTCCTCCACCTCCGGGAAGAACCTACTCATACAGTTTCTTGTTAAGTGGGCTCTATGTACCACTTTTAGTTGCGTCAGGCTGAGCCTTGCACACGTGGAGGTGGAGTTGACCCTATGCAGTGCTTCACTCCAGAGTCCCCACCCTATCTTAATCCCCAAGTCGTCCTCCCATTTCATTCTTGTTGCGTCCAGCACGGTGCCGTCCCTTTCTACCAGTCGGTCATACATGTCGCTACAGTTCCCTTTCTCCAGGATACTTGCGTCCAGTAGGTCTTCCAGTAGTGTCTGTCGTGGCGGTTGTGGGTACGTCCTTGTCTCCTTTCGTAGGAAGGTTTTCAGCTGCAGGTACCGTAGCTCGTTCCCCCCAGCTAGCCGAAATTTCTCTGTCAGTTCGTCCAGTGTTGCGATCCTGTCGTCCATGTATAGGTCCCTGACTGTCAGTGTCCCCCCGTCCTGCCTCCACCTTTTGAAGGTGGCGTCAGTCAGTGCTGGTGTGAACCTATGGTTGTTGCAGATGGGAGCCTTGTCCGACATTTTGGTCAGGCCAAATTGCTGCCGCAGTTGGTTCCAGGATTGGAGGGTGGCTGTTACCACTGGGCTGCTGGAGTGTTTTTTGGGTGGGGATGGGAGTGCTGCCGTGGCGAGGGCCCGGAGGGAGGTCCCCATGCAGGAGGCCTCCTCCACACGCACCCACTCGGCTTCTGGCTCCTGGATCCATCCCCTTACTCGCTCGGCTGTTGCCGCCCAGTGGTAGAATTGTAGATTCGGGAGGGCTAGCCCCCCCCTGGATTTTGTTTTTTGTAGGACCTTCTTTAGGATTCTAACATTTTTACCCCCCCCCATACGAACGCCATGATAAGTTTGGTTGAATGAATATTTTTTTTTTTTTAATAAACAATTTTATTGAGGTAGTTTTTGGCTTTATAAACAGTTACAGACATCATCAGAAAGGAAGCAAAAAAGGCAAAAATGTGCAACCATCCACGTACTTTCAATACTTCCATCATACCGTATTGCACAAGCCCGCTCCCCTCCCACCCGTACTACCCGCCATATTTTCCCTCCTACTCTACTCTACCCCCCCCCCCCCCCCCCCCCCCCCCCCCCCCCCCCCTGCTGACGCTCACTCTCCCGCAAAGAAGTCAATAAATGGTTGCCACCTCCGGGTGAACCCCTGCACAGATCCCCTCAAGGCGAACTTAATTTTTTCCATCCCCAGGAAACTGACATGTCCGCAAGCCACCACTCAGTCTTCGGGGGCTTTGAGTCCCTCCACGCCAATAATATTCGTCGCCGGGCTATCAGGGAAGCAAAGGCCAGCACATCGGCCGCTTTCTCCCCCTGGACGCCCGGGTCTTCCGAAACCCCAAAAATTGCCACCCCTGGACTCATCACCACCCTTGTTTTTAGCACCTGGGACATGACCCCCGCAAATCCCTCCCAGTACCCCCTCAGCTCAGGGCATGCCCAAAACATGTGCACATGGTTCGCTGGTCCTCCCGCGCACCTAGCGCATTTGTCCTCTATCCCGAAAAATTTGCTCATCCGAGCCACCGTCATATGGGCCCGGTGAACGACCTTAAATTGGATCAGCCCGAGCCTTGCACATGTCGCGGTCGAGTTTACCCTACTCAGGGCCTCTGCCCACAGCCCATCCTCCATTTCCCCGCCTAGCTCCTCCTCCCATTTAAGTTTCAGTTCCTCTGTCTGGGACCCTTCCTCCCTCATGAGCACCTTATAAATACCTGAGACTCTACCCTCCCCTTCGTCCCTCCCAGAGACTATTCTGTCTAGGATCCCCATTGGCGGGAGGCGCGGGAAAGATGGGACCTGTCTACGAACAAAGTCCCGCAGCTGTAGGTATCTAAAATCATTTCCCCCTACCAACCCAAATTTCTCCTCCAAGCTCCTCAAACTCGCGAAGCTCCCTTCCAGGAACATATCACCCACCCTTCCCGCCCCTGCTCGCCGCCATACTCGGAACCCCCCATCCATACTGCCGGGGGCAAACCGATGGTTGTCGCAGATTGGCGCCCAGACAGACGCCCCCATCTCCCCCACATGCCTCCTCCACTGGCCCCATATCCGCAGGGTCGCCACCACTACCGGGCTGGTGGTGTACTTGGCCGGCGGCAGCGGTAGAGGAGCCGTGACCAGGGCTTCCAAACTGGAGCCCCTGCACGAAGCCGCCTCCACTCGCTCCCAAATAGACCCCGTACCCACCATCCACTTCCTTATCATAGCGATGTTGGCTGCCCAGTAATAATTGACCAGACTCGGCAACGCCAGCCCTCCCTCGCTGCGGTTCCTCTCCAACATCGCCTTCTTCACCCGCGGAGACTTTCCCGCCCAGACAAAGCTCATGATCAGCCCGTTAACTCTTTTGAAGAAGGACTGTGGGATAAAGATCGGGAGGCACTGAAAAATAAACAAAAATCGAGGGAGGATTGTCATCTTTACAGTCTGCACCCTCCCTGCCAGCGACAGCGGGAGTGCATCCCATCTCCGAAACTCTCCCTTCATTTGCTCCACCACCCTGGCCAAATTTAACTTGTGCAGCCTGCCCCAGTCTCGCGCCACCTGGATTCCCAAATACCGGAAATTTTCCTCAACTAACCTAAACGGTAGCCCTCTCAATCTGTTCTCCTGGCCCCTTGCCTGTACCACAAACATTTCACTCTTGACCGTATTTAATTTGTATCCTGAGAACTGGCCGAACTCCCTCAGCATTCCCAGTATAGTTCCCATCCCGGCCACTGGGTCCGACACGTACAGGAGCAGGTCGTCTGCATAAAGAGAAACCCTATGTTCAACCCCGCCCCTCACCATCCCCTTCCAACCCTCTGCGGCTCTCAGCGCAATCGCCAGCGGCTCTATGGCCAGCGCAAACAGCAGCGGGGAGAGCGGGCAGCCCTGCCTGGTCCCTCGGTACAACCTAAAGTACTCCGACACTTCTCTGTTGGTCCTGACGCTGGCCCTCGGGGCCTGATATAATAATTTGATCCAATCCACCAATCCCTCCCCGAACCCAAACCGTCCGAGCACCTCCCATAGATATTCCCACTCCACCCGGTCAAAGGCCTTCTCGGCGTCCATAGCCACCACTACCTCCACCTCTCTACCCGCCGGGGGCATCATTATCACATTGAGCAATCTCCTCAGATTGGCCGCCAGCTGCCTACCTTTCACGAACCCCGTTTGATCCTCCCCAATCACCTCCGGTACACAGTCCTCCATTCTACCCGCCAGTACCTTTGCCAGGAGCTTGGCATCTACATTAATCAGGGAGATTGGCCTGTAGGACCCGCACACCTCCGGGTCTTTACCCCGCTTTAATATCAGAGATATGGTGGCTTGTGACATCGTCGGCGGCAGGGTCCCTCTGTCCCTTGCCTCATTGAAAACCCTCGCCAAGACCGGGCCCACCAGCTCAGAGAACTTCCTATAAAACTCTACTGGGTATCCATCCGGCCCCGGGGACTTCCCCGACTGCATGGCCTTTAGGCCCCCCAATACCTCCTCTACTCTAATCGGGGCCCCCAGCTCTTCCACTCGCCCCCCCCCAACTGTTGGGAATGTTAACCCATCCAGAAACCTTTTCATCCCCTCCGGTTCTTCTGGCGGCTCCGAAGTATACAGCTTACGATAGAAGTCCCGGAATACCCTATTCAATTCTGCCGGATCCTCCACTTTGTGCCCCCCCTCGTCCCTCACTCTACCTATTTCCCTGGCCGCCTCCCTCCTCCTAAGTTGCTGCGCTAACAGTCTGCTAGCCTTTTCCCCATACTCGTACACCACTCCCCTCGCCTTCCTAAGCTGTTCCACGGCCCTGCTCGTGGATAGTGCCCCCAGTTCCGCCTGTAGCCTCTGCCTTTCCCTGAGCAAAACCTCCCCCGGGGACTCCGCGTGCTCTTCATCTATCCGGCCCATTTCCCTGACCAATCTATCCATCTCTGCCCGGTCTGCCTTGGCTCTATGGGCCCCAATTGAAATCAGCTCCCCCCGCACTACTGCCTTTAGCGCCTCCCACACGGTCGCCGCTGAGACCTCCCCAGTGTCATTCACCTGCAGGTAATTTTTTATACATTTCCGAAGCCTCTCGCAGATCCCCTCCTCCGACAGCAGTCCCACATCTAGCCTCCATTGCGGGCGTTGATACCTCGCTCCCCCGAACTGCAGGTCCACCCAATGCGGGGCATGGTCTGAAATGGTAATTGCTGAGTATTCCGTGTTCTTTACCTCCCCCCTACAGTCCCTGCTTAGCACAAAGAAATCTATCCTGGAATATACCCTGTGGACGTGCGAGTAGAACGAGTAGCCCCTTCCTGTTGGCTGTCCCTCCCTCCAGGGGTCCACTGCCCCCATTTGCTCCATAAACCCTTTCAGCTCCCTTGCCATTGCTGAGAGCCTACCCGTTCTGGGACACGACCGATCCAAAGTCGGGTCAAGGACCATGTTAAAGTCCCCTCCCATTATTAGCCTGCGAGAATCCAAGTCCGGGATCTTCCCCAGCACTCTTTTAATGAAGTCCACGTCATCCCAGTTCGGGGCATATACATTCACCAGCACCACTCTTCTCCCCTCCAGCCTGCCCCGTACCATCAGGTATCTGCCCCCCCTGTCTGCGGATATGCCCTCTGCCTCAAATTGCACATGCTTGTTGATCATGATTGCCACCCCTCTGGACTTCGAGTCCAAGTCCGAGTGGAAGACCTGGCTAATCCAGCCCTTCCTTAGCCTGGTCTGGTCTGACACTTTCAGATGTGTCTCCTGCAACATAATTACGTCCGCCCTCAGGGCCCGCAAGTGCGCGAACACCCGCGCCCTCTTAACCGGCCCATTCAGTCCCTTGACGTTCCAGGTGATCAGCCTGGTCGGGGGGCACATCCCACCCCCCCCACCCCGCCGGTCAGCCATAGCCTTTCTCGGGCCGGCCCCTGACCCGTGCGTCGCGCCATTCCTGGCCCGCCCTTTGGCTGCCTCCACCCTCGACCTCCTTTCCAGTGCCTATTTCAAGTCCCTCTCCCGTCAGCAGAACAACCCCCCCCCCTCCCCTAACCCCATCCCCCGATACCCCCACCCCTGCCATCTACTGGCTATAGCTTTCCCCCCCATCTGACTTCCTTGACTAGCCAATCTGCTAGCCCGGTGACTCAACACTCCGGCGCCTTCCTGTCCCATTCCCCTTGTTTCCCCGCCCTCCTCCCCACCCACTGGGGCAAGCCGGCTCCAGTGTCTTCCGCGAGCTGCACAAAAAGCCCAAACAGGAAAAAAAAAAGGGAAAAAACATAGAAAAAAGAGAAAAAGCACATAAATGTCCATGAACAAAGGAAAGAGTCTCAAATGTTCCGTTTGGCCCCATTGGCCCAGCAAACCGTTGAGCAGCAGTCCAGGCACATTCGGCGTTCCTCCCCACAGAAATCCTCGGGCCCTAACTCGTGTCCTTAGGGCCTCCTTTCGGGACCATCCCCAGGTCCCTCACAAAATCCATCGCTTCTTCGGGCTCGGAAAAGTAGTGGTGTTGACCCTGGTGCGTGACCCATAGCCGAGCTGGGAACAGCAGACCAAACTTCACGTGCTTCCTGAACAGCACCTCCTTGACATTCTTAAAGGCTGCTCGCCGCCGAGCCACCTCCTGGCTTAGGTCCTGATAGATGCGGAGCACACTGTTATTCCACGTGCTGCTCCTGGCGCTCTTTGCCCACTGCAGCACCCGCTCCTTGTCCACGAACCTGTGGAACCTAATCACCATCGGGCGGGGGGGTCCGCCCAGCCGCCCCTGCCTTGCCTGCACCCTGTGTGCCCCCTCCAGCTCCAGCGGTCGCGGAAAGGCTTCAGCCCCCATCAGCTGCTTCAGCAGGTCTGCTACAAACGCTGCAGCATCAGCTCCCTCCGCCCCCTCCGGGAGGCCGACCATCCTCAGATTGTTCCTGCGGACTCTATTCTCCAGCTCCTCTACTCTGTCCAGCAGTCTTCTCTGCCGCTCTTTCAGGCCGTCCACTTCTAGCGCTGCAACCGTTTGCGCATCCGCCTGCTCCTCCACCGCTTCTCCCAGCTCCTTAACTTTAACATCCTGGGCGTCCATCCTCTGGTTCAGCTGATCCACCGCTTTCTGGATTGGGTCCAAGCTGTCCCGCTTCAGCGCTTCAAAACTGGACTTCATTACCTGGAGCATGTTATCCAGCGCCAGCTGGATTGCTGAGTCCGGGTTCCGTGTGTCCGCCATCTTAGGTCCCAGGTAATTTTCTTCCGGTCCTTGTCTCTGTCCCTTTTTCTCCTTCTTCTTCTGCTTTCTGGAATCCCGCTGTTCCATATGCCGCAGCCCGCTCCTCAGCGCCTCCGCTGCCGCTTTCCTTCGCCCAGCTCCTTCAATTTGACCTCTTGGGCATCTGAAGTGGGTCCAAGCTGTCCCTCCTCAGCAACTCCAAACTTTTTCTTTTTCCCTTTGTCCTGGAGGAAGGAAGGTCCGTGGGTCCGCCATCTTAACCTGCAGGTCAGCTTCCTCCTTCTCTCTCTCTCTCCTTCTTCCTCACCTGCTGGCCTCCACACTTACATCCTCTGCAGCCCGCTCTCCTCCTCTGTTCCAGGCAGCCTTTCTGCCGCCTCCGTAGTCCCGCTATCGCGGGAAACAGCTGTTCCAGCCGGCCGGAGTGAGAGCCCACCGAATGTGCGGCTCACTCGGACATCGCCGCCACCGGAAGTCTTCAATGAATATTTAACGTGTAATTTGAGGATAGACTTCCAAGACAGCAGGAACTAGTTAAAAAAACGTGACTTCCAGCAGATCAGAAGCCAAGCCTTCATCAGTAGAATTGATAATGCTCCAAATAACTGAAAGCATTAATTATACAAAGGGAATATCTATATAAGTCTAACTTTGAGGAAAACAAAATAAAAAGGCTGCATGGCACAAAGCGATTGGTAGGGAGAGTAGGAAAAAAGGTCCTGTGCTGTTTGTTTCATTCATGATCAAAGTTGTACCCAAGGACAGATAATACACTGCAAGTCTACTTCTGATAAAAATAGATCAATACTTTCCAGGCCATTGTAGTTTGCAGCTAAATACAGTTAAGACTCCGTTTAATGTTGCCCCATTTATGTTGTTTTGGTGTAACAGGGTCCATAATCTCGTTGAGCGTCTTTAGATTAACTTTGACAATTTCCCATGTGACCCAATTGGTACCATTTTGGAGTAGCCTCTTCCGCTTTCTGACCCTCCAACTTGCTTCCTCCCTTGATGCCCGAACCAATGGACTTGCTGCCTCTTCCCATGCCTAATCTGCCCTCAATGTGGAGATGCCAGCATTGGACTGGGATGGATTCAGTAAGAAGTCCTACAACACCAGGTGAAAGTTCAACAAGTCTGTTTTGAATCATTAGCTTTCGGAGCGCAGCTCCTTAATCAGGTTAACCTGGTGTTGTAAGACTTCTTACTGAATCCACCCTCACCCATCCTCTCACCCCATTCCCCTCATGAGTTGCACTCCTATCCAAAATCCAGATCTGAACTCTGGGACTGTGAAGTATCATTATGGAGCTGCTATAGTGGAAGGTTTTTTTAAATGATTTAAAAGCTATTCCTCCCTCCTGCTATGCCACTCATGTCCAGAGCCCTCACACACAGTAAGGTTCAGGAGAGGGAAGTTAGCAAGCAGTCTCACTTAAGAAAACAAAACATTGGTAATAACAGCCCCAGAGCTCCATTTGGATCTGGGTCTTGAATGGGAAAGCATGTTCAGCAGAGGGAAGCAGTGCAAAGGTGGATTGGGCACAGAAAAAGCAGCGAGTCAGAGAGTGGAGCACAGATAGAGGCTGTAAATCTGAGGCGTCAAGGAGCGAGAGGATCTAGAACAACCAGGTGGATCATGGAGCGGGCATGTCAGGAAACAGGTTCGGCAGTGAACAGGAGGCACAACAAGTAGCTTTGTCGGGCGGCACAGTGGTTAGCACTGTTGCTTCACAGTGCCAGGATCCCAGGTTCGATTCCCTGCTTGGGTTACTGTCTGTGTCTGCGTGGGTTGCCTCCAGGTGCTCCGGTTTCCTCCCACAAGTCTCTAAAGACGTGCTGCTAGGTAATTTTGACATTCTGAATTCTCCCTCTGTGTATCCGAACAGGCGTCGTAATGTGGCGACATGGGGCTTTTCACAGTAACTTCACTGAAGTGTTAATGCAAGCCTACTTGTGACAATAAAGATTATTATAAGAAAAATAATTTAACTTATTTTAAAAGTTATTTCACTCACCAAAATATGAATTTACCAACATACAATAATTACAGTATACAATGTTTTCATCTTTTTTTCTGATAAGGAAGGTCCATAAGACATAAGAGCAGAATTAGGCCACTTGGACCATTGAGTCTGCTCCGCCATTCAATCATGGTTGATATTTTCTCATCCCATTCTCCTGCCTTCTCCCCATAACCCCTGATCCCCTTATTAATCAAGGTCCTACTGCACCTAATTGTTAATTCCTATAGGAGCTTATGTTTCACTTAACATTGTGCTTTTCAGGAACTCAACCACATCTTTAAGTGAAGACGTATTATAGCCCATTTGAGTGTGCATTCTGAAGTATGGGACAGAAGAACCAGCTGTAAATTAAATGTTTTGGATTTATCTCCTTTTAAAATAAACCAAGTAGAAGCACTTTGGACTTCAAAGACTTGCAACGAAGACCAACGGCAGGATTCCCAATTTGCAAACAACACCACCATCTGCTACACAATCAAATTCTCTGATCTCACCATATAGCTACTACAGTAGTCCCCCGTTATACCGTGCCCCGCAATACCGCGGTTCGCGATATACGGAGGGGGTGCCTATGGACCCCAACTTTTTTCACTCTATTTGAAACAACACCTTTTTAAGCCGGTGAACTTTTTTTCATTCATTCGAGTGCCAATCAGCCGCGATGATTAGCCCATTTAGGCGCGATAAATAGCCGCGTTGATTGGTGATTAAAATAACAGTTTTCTATCCCCAACCATTTTAAAATGAAAGCGTCTAAAAACCAAATGCCGAAGTGCAAGTCTTACACAGTAAAGGAAAAGATACATTTGATAGACCGTATTCGAAACGGCGAAACAAAGGCAAAATTATCCAGAGAGACTGGTGTACCGGAGTCAACCCTCCGTGGGTGGGAGAAAGATTAGGACAGTTTGAGAATTTATGTTGAGACAGTCTCTGAGAGTGAAGGGCTTGCCAGGAAAAAGGCAAGGACCGCTAGTGACATTAACTTGGAGAAGGCTGTGTTCGCCTGGTTTGTCCAGGAACAGTCTGGTGGCACCCCCCTATCTGGACCTATAATCAGGACTCAGGCTGAGAAGTTCCATCAGCAGCTCCACCCAGAGGACACCAATTTCGTAGCCAGCAAGGGTTGGCTTCATCGGTTCCAGAAAAGACATGGGATAGGTGCAGTTGCCATCAGTGGTGAACAGAGATCCGCCGACTCAGCAGCAGCAGAAGCCTTTCCGGACATCCTCAAGGACTACATGGTGCAAGAGGAGCTGACCCCAGAGCAACTCTACAATGCAGATGAGTCAGGGCTCTACTGGAAGTTGCTGCCTGACAAGACCCTAGCTGTCAAGGATGATGCCCACAAGACTCTGGGGTTCAAGCAAGCCAAGAACAGGCTCATCATCCTGTTTGCCAGCAATGCCACAGGAACACACAAGCTGAAGCCATTGATTGTGGGCAAATTCAAGTCTCCTAGATGCTTTCACCACATCAACATGGAGAACCTACCCGTCACGTACCGAAACTCTGGCAAAGCCTGGATGACAGCTACCCTATTTGAGGAGTAGTTCTTCAAGCACTTTGTACCCAGTGTCAGGGACCACCTTAGTGCCCACAACTTACCGCAGAAGGTCACACTCCTACTGGACAACTGCTCAGCCCACCCTCAGGGAGATGTTCTCAAGACCAGGGATGGGCAGATCCAAGTGCTCTATCTCCCAAAGAACACCACCAGCAAGATCCAGCCATGTGATGCTGGCATCATTCAGACCTTCAAGTCTGTGTACAAAAAAGAACTGATCCTGGAAATGATAGACTCTCCTCGCACTGTCCCAGATTACCTGAAAGCCATCACCATCAAGGATGCCTGTTATCTGGCAGGGAAGGCCTGGGGAGCTGTGACAGAGAAGACCATCGCCAACTGCTGGAACAAGGCCCTAGGAGCAGCACTCCCACAACACGACCCAGAAGAAGAGGACTTCCTAGGCTTTACTGAAGCAGAGACCAGGGCAGCTGAGGGGAGGCTAGAGGACCTGGCTGAGAACCTAACACTCCGGGATTGGGTGAACAGGTGGTCAGCCGCAGAGGACGACATGACACCCACAGTAACATTTACAGAGGAGGAGATCATCGACCAGGTTATCCAAGAAGAGGCAGAAGAAGAACCCCAGCCCACAGTTGCAGCAAAGAGCCACTCGGATGCCATCACCAACCTGAAGTGGCTCATAGAATACACAGAGCAACAGGACTTCAACCCCATATACATACTACACCTGAAGAACCTCCAGAAACAAGCACAAGTCAAGATGAAGAAGGGTATGTGCCAGAAGAAACTCACAGACTTTTTTCATGTCATTGAAATGATTTTTAAAAATCTGCTTGTAAGTGCTATTTTATGTTTCATTGTATATTTTTTTGAGTGGTATTTTTTAATAAATTTAAAACTTTAAAGAACTTTGGTGTTTTTTATTTAAAACGCCCTTCCATTCTTACATAGTCAGCAATGTTTCCTCTCGTTCACCTATTATCGCCATCGTGGATATCCGCGGCTCGGATGCAACGCGGGTGGCTGTCTTGGACCCCAACACCCGCGTTATAACGGGGGACTACTGTATACATATAGTGACTTTTATAAATGTTTATACTCAACTCCCCAAAAGACACCTTTGCATCTGCCCATTCATAATCACAATTTGAGTTAAGTAATTTGAAAATATCAGCCCAAGTAAAAAGTAAAGATTTTAAATCCCACTTCTCTCGATCCAGAGAAGCATCAATTTACCTCATTTTCTGTCACGGCATCATTCAACTGCAAATCTACTCTCAGATGAGAAAATTACCTCTTTTCTTCTTTTAACAGCTTACGCAATTTCTCTGCACTTGACACCTCGATTGTTTTCTCTTCTTCTCTAGATTCTTTTTCTTTCTTTTCAAGTGATTTCTTTTATACCCAGTCATCATGAAATTGCGGCAGAAATTTGATTTAGTTTTCAGTCAACAACACCATTGATCGCATTTGTATCCAGAAAACCGCGTCACATTACCAGTTTTAAAAGATTGAAGGTTTGTCATATTAAGAATAACCAAACATATTGTATATATTGTTTTAGGATTGCAGAATTCAGATATATTTTGTCAACAATTGGGGAACACAAAGTGGCAATGAGAAAACACATTAAATTCAATGAGGGGTGATAGGGGAGTAAAGAAAAATTTAATTAGAAGGAAAGACACATTCAGGAACAAATTATGGGTAAGGAGTTAGCAGTCACACATGAGGACGTTTAACATTATACATTAAAAAAAGCAAGGGATAGCATAACAAAATTTTGTAATCAAAACAGGAAAATACATGGGTGACCAATATGGCAATCCAAGGAAAATGAAAATTATAAAACACAAGGTTTTCAAATCACAAAAATAGCAAAGCAAGGGAATGATTAAATATTCACAAATTTAATTATGATCAATTCAAATAAAGGTTTTGTACAATTTACCAAAATATATTTTTGTTAAAACAAACCCGCCAAAGTCACCGTACATCACCAGTTGTTCCCCAATGACCAAAGTACAAACCAGGATTGTGCAGCAGAATCCAGTTCAGATCAGGTGTGGTATGTAATGAATTTCAGCAGCCAAGGCCCCAGAAAGAAAATGCACACAAAAACAAAATAAGGAAAAAAAAAATCAGTAATGCAAGAAAATATTCTCAAAATGTTGATAGCTCAGAGAAATTAATTTTAAAGATTTGTTAAGTTTCTCCTGCTATTAATTTTAGCAGAAGTTTTGGCAATATCACAAAATATAGAAATTGGTTTTGTGCTTCCACAAACTTAATTAAAATAAAGAAATTTCAGGGCAGTATTAAAAGTAACATTCCCGAGGGAGGAAGGCATGCAAGTGCAGCAATAAAGGGTTTTGTAATAGTAGAGTGGTGGAAGCATACAAGTCTTCAAATATTATTCTGAATAACAACCTGGAAATCTGGTGGAAAAGGTGCATCTGACTGGATAGTAGAGGACTGGAAAGTTACCTAGAGTCTTTTAAAGGGATGGCCTATTAAGATGTTGTGGGAGATTAAACATATAAACATTTCACGCACATTACTAGTGCTTTTCAGATGTGAAGTTTACCTGTAATGGTACAGTAGAGATTTAAAGTGAAAATTCCACATAAAGTGAGATCTCCATTTTATAAACCTGGTAAGTTCAATCTTCAAATAACTTCCGATTTAAAAAATAATTTCAATAGCTCTTCAGGTACATTTAATACGAAAACATCTAAAACTTGTCAACTTCAAGACACTATGAAACATACATTGTTGCAAAGTTAAGCCTTTCCAAACACTGAGAAAATGATCACATTGATTACATTTCTCCTGTCAAAATAGATTTGTTTTTCTGAATTACATTTAGTTCTCCTGCTCCATACTAAAGAGCGTACAGGCACTTGGAGGCCTTGAATTTGAGCCAACTACCAGGGGTTCTCAGTGAAACAGCTATCCATATTTATCTTTATTTTTTTATAAATCTAGTGTACCCAATTCATTTTTTCCAATTAAGGGGCAATTTAGCGTGGCTAATCCACCTACCGTGCACATCTTTGGGTTGTGGGGGCAAAACCCACGCAAACACGGGGAGAATGTGCAAACTCCACACAGACAGTGACCCAGAGCTGGGATCAAACCTAGGACCTCGGCGTCTCGAGGCAGCAATGCTAACCACTGCACCACCGTACTGCCTAGCTACCCACTTTATCAAGATCAGGTATGACAATCTCTCCCCAAATTGATAATTGAATCACAAATAAAATGCTTTGCAGTGACACTTGCAGGCTATAAAATAAACAATGAAACTACAAGATGAAATTTCTATCCTGGAGAGTAGGTCCAGTCACTTCTCTAGCTGAGTTGCAAATTTTATTACAAAATATTATTTTGCAGGCTCTTTGGGAAGGGGGGGGGGGGGGGGGGAGAAACAAAATAGTCCTGACAGTATTAATGCCATAATCAGCACCTACTCAATTTTGCAGAAGATCTTGAGTATGTCTTATGTTGTAAAAGTCTAAACAACACAAGACAAAAACAATTTTAGATTTTCGATAGCAAGAAAAAGTGCTAACCTTCATAATAAACTAATTTCAACTTCTTTTCCAGGAGGTTTATTGTTAAGAACAAGATTAGGTCTTAGTTTGCTCATCATCAACCCAATTTCAGCTGAATCACACACACACAAAAAATCCCCATGGGATTGAATACCAAATAGCATTTAAAGGAAGGAAAGTAGAAGATATTCATTCCTGACTAAATACCAGCAATTTAATGATAAATTAGTTTGGTTTGTAACCATGGATATTGCAGATTCAGAGTAGAGAAAGGGACAATTTTGAACAGGAAATCCAAAACAGAGAAGCTCAGAGACAGATCTGAAGCAAACTTTTTAAATTGATAAGTTTTATATTTGGATCACAGTCGAAGGACCAAGTTCCAAAAGGTTCCAAGACAAATATTGGTTTTAGTAGCAAGGTAAAAGTGTCTAACAAAGATTAAGAAAAACAACTGGGGTCGGAAAGGAATGGTCATTTTCAATAACCTGAAATAATGCTCCTCTGCACACAAACAGTAAAAAAAATGACTTCTCTCCAAAATGGAGGCATGCCTATTTTTTTAATGGATTGCATCTTTCAACAAATTTGAATGCAGTCTCCACATTTCAACGTCACTGACTTCGATGATTGAGGTCTTGCATACGAGTTGATGACACAACATCGCTTCCAAAAAAATTCTAATCGGTGCTCGTGAGGAAGAACTGTTCAAGTTTAAACTGCCCATGTAATATTGCATTCCTTTACTACTTAATGAAAACTCACCTCCACCAGTCCATATTGGAACGCATCAATACACAAGCACATCACACATAAATGTGTCATTTCTTCCAGTTAACATTGGTGAAATATCCTGTAGATCTCTGAGTGAGTAACATATCAAACAGCAGTAAAATTGTAAGCATAATACTGAACCCAGTAAATCACCTGCATGTGTTTTCTTAATTTCTGTAAAGCTTCCTCTGCCTCACTGAAAGTCTCATCGAGCTTCAATGCTTTCTTGTAGCAATTCTCAGCATTTGCCAACTTTTCTTCTTCCTCTAACCTGTTAAAAGATTTTTAAGAGCCATCAGAAAGTGATCACATTCAAATCCTTCCCCGAATACAGAATTGTGTAGAATACAGAATACAAACTTGGTAACAGCGAGCAAGGCATAACCTTGAAAACAGGTTTCAACCTGCAAAGACACCACAGCAAATTAAGCTTCATTCTGTTCCTACACGGAGCCATTGCAGAGATCCTGAAATGTTTTTGGTTGTTTTGGAGGTCATTGGGATAACTAATGCCACAATTCCCAAGTGTTGATTTACATAGGTTTGGTGTAGTATATTGCACATTCTGAAAATTTTGCAACATTGCCCTTTCTGCTGGGAATGTATAGATAAAGTTAGTTCAATAAAGGTTGCCTACAGTGATTCCACATGGTGAGTTTTTCCTCAGTACAATATACACAACAGAAAATAGTGATAAGGTTGGAATGCAATTTCTTTTATACTTCATTTGAGAAATTAAGGACTGAAGAACATTATGACACATTTTTGGAACTCCTAAAGTTGATCGAGGAAGTTTAAGCAATTTGAAAGATTACTTCAACAGGATGTGCACATGGAACACAGTCAGCATGACCAACAGTCCTGGATTTTCCAAGACTGTCCCATAATTCAGCTTTTCGTCAGGACTTCCCAGGATGCTATTAGTCCTGGATATCTGGTGTCTCAGCAGGCTATGCTCTTCCTGCATGGTTAAGTGTCCCTTATTTTTTTTGACCAGAGCTGGTCATTCTGGGACAGCAAGTTACGTAACTGAAAAAATAGCGCTGAAGGCATATTTGGGTACAAGGTGGAGAATTAAACTAAAACAAAAAGGACTGGTGTAATTACAAACAAAGGTTACATATTTGGTTGAAAATGAATAAAATAGATCAGGATAAAATAAATGCTTTCCTCATCGTGTTGGGGCCAGATGATGTCCAGGCAACATTGCCTGCGAGACCCAGTATAGTGCACTATTCGGAAATTAATACGATTCTAGATCATGTTGCCACAACTAAGAATGAAATGGTACTGAGAGTTGCATTCCATGAATGTAAACAGTTGTCAAGTGAGATTGTTATAGATTACATCCTCAAATTAAAGAACCTCTCTCGTCACTGTGGATATGGCAAGAACCTAAAATCAACCTCAGAGGCATGCTGGTAGAAGGCCAACAGAACAATAAATCTAGTCCAAGCTTTTAAGAAAAAGGCAATAAGCTGATGTGTGAGGAGGCTGGCCAGTGAGGAGGCCACAGCCACGGAAATGGCAGAAAGAGATAGTTATAAATTGCAATAGAGTTCGGTTCCCGAGGCAGCATGAGAGGTCCACTGGATTTCAGCAAGATCCAGGTCACGAAAGCCAGGTTCACAGAGTCAGAAATTTCATGCTCCTGCTTCCAGTCAAAGTATCGTGCTTGCAGGCTAGTTGGTCATATCCAGATAGCTGGCAAGAGTCCAGGTTGTTGCGGCAAAACTCCAGGTCACAGCCATGCACCAGGTCCAGGTAGCTCGGAAGCTGGTTCATGTGTCTGGAAATCCTCAAATATGCATAGGTAGATGTGGAAACAGAACTTGATGTTATCAAGCAGGAAGATCAAGGGATGCACTGAGTCAGTGATCAAGAAAAACAGCATATAGAAGATGAGAGCAATAGCACAACATTTGGTTTAGTCGCTTGGTGGGACAGAACTTCAGTATTGATGCTGTAGCTGCTCATCTTGTACTCATCAGGACAGAATGCCAAATTTCAGAGGGGGCAACAAGTGAAAAGAGTGCTGAGTGGTTGGGAAGTTGACTCTGGTTGATCAAGGGGTTGCCATGGAAAATGTATCAGGAAACTATTATTCCCCCAAGCTTCTGCTTAATTCAAAAATGTCTCGATGTCTGGACATGTACCTTTTGCCTGTGACAGACAGGCCCTTGTGTATAAATATATGTAGCTTCGAGCAAATGCAAATGAACCACATTACGTACCCAGCTGATTTTAAATCTGCCGTTAGTGTAATTCTTAGCACATTTAGGATTGCTCAGCAAGTGCGGTGCAATCATGGAATCACATCCAATGTTAGACATGTTCTGAGTTTTGCAAGCACAGGCTGGTTGAGTGCAGTCAGTACTCTGCCTCTGGTGACCTGTCCTCAACACGCAAAAGAAACATGTCCCAGGCATCGCACCTTTTGAATTAAACAAAACCCGAGAAGACAATAGCTCCCCAATGCATTCTCCATGGCAACACCTCAGCCAGAGTCAACAATTAGTACCCCTAACTCGAAGTATAAATTGTTACTCCCTTTGTCTTACTTTTTCATCAACATTTGATTTCCTTCTTTTCTGCCTTCTTAATTATTACTTCAAAGCTAAAAAATCTGACACAACCTTGAAACAAATGGTAACCATTGGATTGTTCAACACTTTTGGCACGATTCCCTTGCCATGTTGGGCTCACGTGAGAGCACATCACAGCCAGAGAATCCCGGGAGACCTCCACCAGACCTCAGACAGCCTCCGCCTCATGGGATTCACCCAAGTCACGCGTGATATCGGAGTCAGATCTCCGTCCAAAAGGAACAGAACCAAATGACACACTCAGAAGTAGGTGGTAAACCGACTTACAACCTACCTGCCTGGGATCCACCAGCCTCCCTTGTTTCTCCGGCCTCCCTAGGGAGGCTACAGCCGGGTGTGGATCAGTGATGGTCCACAAACATTGACCAGGCTGAACGGCACCCAGGCCATCGGAGATTCCTGGGTGGTCACGGTAAGTTCAGGGTGGCCCCCTGAAACGGCACCTTCGCACTGCCATGGTGCCCAGGTGAGACTGCCAAGTCGGCAGGAGCACTGGCTGGATGTTAGTGCAAGGTTGCCCAGGTGCCAGGTTGCCACTGTTCAGGGCCGGGGGGGGGGCAAGAGAAGAGGCGGGGGCACGCCCATGAAATGAGGGTGGAGGGGGTCTTTGGAGGGCGGGAGTGTGCAGGGCAGGTACGTAGGGGCCTCCTGGAGGTTTGATGGGGGGGGGGGGGGGGGGGGGGGGTCCTTGGGTGGTGTGGGGTAGTGCTCATTTGTGTGGGGGGTGACATTGCCTACGAGTGGGGGGTGTGCATGCTCACTTAGAGATCAATGCACCCTTTCAAAATGGCGGGACGATCTCACAGTTCAGCTCGCCAGTGCTCAAGTACAGGCTAAACCGGTGAGAAACTCCCCAGGCCCCCAAAAAATGACTAAATATCATTGAATAGCAGTGGGGAACACGCCGACACAGCCAGCAGGAACCTCCCTGAAAAACACGGCAAAACTTGAGAATTTTTCTGGAGAATCGTGCCCTCTATATCATGAAAAACGTAGATGAATGGCAAGAGACCAAGGAGTATTTAATTGCATGTTCTACAGCAGACATAATCATGGGAAACCAGGTAATTCACAAATCGAGTAGCATAGAATGGATCGGATAAATGATTCCATTGTTTTCATATCAAGGATTAAACAGCCAACAAATGGTTGTGAGGAAATTAGTCCCATTTTCTAATTATTCAAATCAAAAATTATCTTGACCATGCCACAAACTGAATGCTCAAATTTTAAAGTTTTCTGGTGCCAACTTCCACCATTATAAATTCATCCACCAACAGTCATAATAGAAACTGCCAATGCAAATTTGTTTCACCAATTACGCCCTCCAACCATGATGGTACCGTAATCCCCATTTTAAAAATATATATACACACACACGCGTGTGCGTGCGTGCGTCCAAGCTACTTAGGCAGAAAAGCTCCAATGCTGGAAACAATTCTACTTTTCTACCTATCAAACTGGCTGAACCGTTGTTGCTTAATTAAGAAAATTATAAAACCGCTGTACTTTATAAAATACAAGTACAGAATGAATGACATTAAGTGGAAAGTAATTACGGGCCTGTGCTATAGTCAAATTAACTCATCCTGTCCTCAAACACACTTCATGTCAGAAGTAAAATAAAAGCAAATTACTTGGACGTGTAGGTTTTGACTCCTCGTCTACAATTCAATGTGAAATTCACAAATAAATTTGTTTTTAAATACATTTGATGCGTTCCGCACTTACTGGCCTCCTCTTTCCACTAGAGTCTGACAGAGATATTTCTTTGCATTCCTATGTGTTGGACACGTCTCCAAAGCCAAATCAAAGTCAGAAATAGCTTTGTTTAGACTTCCTTTCGTTGCATAACTAAAACAAAAGGGAAAGAATTGTTAACAAGATCCATGTAGATGAGCATTAATTGATAAATTAATCACTAATCTCACATCTCAAATTAAAATATTTTAAGAAATAAAAGATAGTTATTTGGACTCTCCAAATTAACATGAGCCACGCAGCATAGTTTCTCCTGGAAGGGGTTTAACCAAAACGATTACTCTAAATTAAATAGTAAATTCCTGCCATCAAAGCTCGAATGAAATGCATGACAGCATTATGTATAAATCAAAAGAATTATTCTCCAAAAGTTGTAAACATTGGGAAAGGAATCTCAATGCCGCTCACAACATGATTTGCCTCACCACCATTGTAGAAATACCAGAACCAAACTATATGCACAATTGTGATTTGTTTTTCTTCCCTACCCTTCCTCACTTGGAGGGCTATTCATACTAGGTGTGGCTATGTATCTTATGGCAGCCTTTCTTCAACCAGCTGACTATTCAAGTAAAAAGCACGAACAGCAAGAGTCAGTGGGCTATAGAACAATGGAATTCTTACAACTGAAGAAAATTTTATTTTCAGTCATTGTACATGCTCCAAAAAAGAATTGTGAAGTAGCAATTAGAACCAGAAACTCCGGCCCCTCCAAAACAGGGACCCCAATGCTAATTGCAAAACTCCTGCAATGTTATTCTGATTGCGGGATAACTAACTCAGCATAGACCAGGGATCAGATATGGTTCTTTTATGATTTGTATGGTTTGCCACAACAGCACATGGTATATTTATTCTTTGAACTACCAGAGGACCTTTATCTGTGACTCCTAAAAAAATTTATCGGTATTAGTAGACAAACATTCACAATAATAAAATAATTAGTAGCAGTAGGAAGCTATCCGGTACCTCGAGCCTGCTCTGCCATTCAGTAAGATTATGGTTGATCTGATTGTAGCCTCAACTTCACTTTCCTATCTGCCCCTATAACCCTCAACTCACTTGTTAGTTATTTTTGATCTAACTTAGACTTGAGCAATTTCAATGAGCCAGCTTCCACTATACTCTGGGTAGGTGAGCAATTTCAGACTAAAAGGACGATCCTTTAAAACTGAGATGAGGAGGAATTTCTTCAGCCAGAGGGTGGTGAATGTGTGGAACACTTTGCCGCAGAACGCTGTGGAGACCAAATCACTGAGTGTCTTTAAGACAGATAGATAGGTTCTTGATTAATAAGGGGATCAGGAATAATGGGGAAAAGGCAGGAGAATGGGGATGAGAAAAATATCAGCCACGATTGAATGACAAAGCAAACCCGATAGGCCGAGTGGCCTAATTCTGCTCCTCTGTCTTATAGTTCCAACGGCTAAAAACCCTCAAGAGAGAAATAAATTTCTCCTTATCTCAGTCTTAAATAGGCGACTCCTAATTTTTTTTAACTGTGTGCCCCATGAGGGGAAACATTCTCTCAGCATCTACCCTGTCAAGTCTCCTTTGGATCTTATATGTAATAGTGTATCACCGATCACATACTTACAGTGCACCACGAGCCACAAGAGCTTCAACATTATTGCTGTCAATTTCCAGAGCTTTGTTGTATTCATTCATAGCATCTACATGACGCCCTGCTTTAAAATGTTCCACCCCAGCTTTAACACTGTGGGAAAAGGACAAATCCAAGTCAGTACACAATCAAAAATTCATTTAACTTATTTCTTCAAAACGTTTCACGTAAAACTCAAATAGCTTTCCCCGATTATGCTGATGCATTTCACCTGCCGAAGAAATGGCCAACCACAGAGAAAATTTGCAAGGTGCTAACTGTTTTGTGAATATTTGTGTTGCAACCAGGAATCAAACCATATTTCGTGTATTTTGTGAAATGGCTGAACTTTGAATAGTGCAGCTTTTCAGTGTTCACATTCATTTTTTTTTTTGAAAATGTTTTTATTCAGGTTTTTCATATTATACAAGGCAAAATAAACACACCGGCGTAGATCGGATACGATTTACAAAAGCCAAACACTGGAGGTAACCCCCAAGTCGTAACCCCCCCCCTTACCCCTCCCCCGTTCTTTTCATTTTACTTCAAAATATTTTTGTTGAATTTTGACATCTGTACACTGTACAATAGGTGAGCGAGACGGCTCCTATGCACAATTTTGTTATTGTTGCTCCAATGGCTTTGTTGTGTTGGGGGTGGGGGTGTTCTAGTCCCCACCTGTCTCTTTCCATGACCCTTCCTGATATTTCCCTGGGTTCTTCCCTTTGTCCCCATCTGCTGTGTGTGGACTTGTCTGCCCTCAATGTCCCCCAACCAGCTCCCTCCCTTCCTATCCAGTACTGGCCTGAAACAGATCTTCAAACAGGCTACAAACAGGCTAATGAATGGCCTCCATGCTTTGTGGTAGCCCTCGTCCGACCCTTGGATGGTGTATTTGATCTTTTCCAGATGGAGAAATTACGACAGGTCTGCCAGCCAATCTGAAGCTGTGGGTGGTGCTGCTGATCGCCAGCCAAGCAGGATTTCCTGACATACAATTAGGCAAAAGCAAAGGCAAAAGTGTTGGCCCACTTCCCCATATAAAGTTCTGGCTGGTCCAATACCCCAAAGACTGCCACTCTCGGGCACGGCTCCACCCTCGCCCACACAACCTTGGACATCGCTTTGAAGAAGGCTGTCCAGAAGCCGACACGTTTGGGACATCCAGAACATGGTTGGCCGAGCCTCCCTAGCACCGTTCATACTTATCCTCTACCCCCGGGATAAATCTGTTCATTCTGGTTGTGGATAAATCTATTCATTCTGGTTGTGGTTAAGTGCGCTCTGTGCACCACTTTGAACTGTATGAGGCGCCTTGCGCAGGAGGAGGTGGAGTTGGCCCTACTCAGTGGTTCGCTCCAAATTCTCCATAATGTTCAACTCTAGCAGTTACTCCAGCATTGACTTTCTTGGGGTCCTAGGGTACCCCATCGTCCCGCTCGGTCGGTAGCTTCAGTCGTTCTGACAGCTTGTCCAGGATGGGTGTAGACACACACACACACACACAATAATAATAACTGTCTATTTCTTAGAAAAAGGCCTTGGGGGATGAAGATCCTTGAGTTGGATGATCAGCAATGATCGTGATGAATAGCGGAGCAGGCTCAAAGGGCCAGAAGGCCTCCCCATGCTCCTATCTTCTATGTATCTACGTGTCAGTATGGATCTGAACGGGAAGATGGAACCTCGACAGTACATTCACCTTGATCATCTGCATCCTCCCTGCCAGGGGGAGCAGGAGTGCATCTCATCTCTGTAGGTCCTTTTTAACATCCTCCGCCAGACTGGTCAAATTCCATTTGTGGATCTGTGTCCAGTCTTGGGCTATCTGAATCCCCAGGTAGCGGAATTTGTTTTGGGCTAGTTTGAATAGTAGACCCTCCCTTGTTGGGTTCACTGGGAACATCTTGCTCTTGCCCAAAATGAGTTTGTAGCCCGAGATGGCCCCAAACTCTTCCAGAAGCCTCATGATTTCCATCAAGCTGTTCCGCGGGTCTGAAACGTAGAGTAGTCGTCATCCGGGAGACACTGTGCTCTCTGCCTCCTCTTCGGATATCCTTCTAGCCTTTTGCATCTCGCAGCGCAATCGTCAGGGGTTCAAGTACCAGGGTGAGACAGCTGGCATCCCTGCCTGGTGCCTCTGTGCAGTTGTATTCACGGCTGGTGCTCACTTGGGGGCGTTGTAAACTCTGTCTCTATCCCAAACCGCTCCAGTACCTCAATGAGGTACCTCCATTCGACTCTGTCAAAAGCCTTTTCAGCGTCCAAAGAGACGTCCACCTCTGGTGTTCTCTCGCTAGATGGGGTTAGTATTACATTCGACAGCCGTCGAATGTTTGCAGTTAGCTGTCTAACCTTGGCAAAGCCTGGCTGGTCCTCAGAGACCAGTTCTGGTACGCAGCTCTCCAGTCTCTTGGCCAGGACTTTCGCGAGCATTCTCACAAAAACGTTAAGCAGCAAAATGGGTCTGCATTCCGGGTCAGTGTCTTTTTTGGGTATCAGCGATATGGTGGCCTGCGTTAGCACAGGAGGCAGGGAGCCCCATAGCTAGCGAGTCTGCAAACATCTCCCATAGGTGCGGAGCCAGAGCTCGTATGAATATTTTATCAACGTCCATCGAGAATCCAAAAGGCGATTAGCATTCTCTCCATGTCCATAAAATGTCTTGTCTAGCGAAGTTGGTGCCCTGCCTTCCTGGTGGATAGCAGGTTAAAGTCCATTTGCAGCTTTTTACTCCCCGACAGAATCTCTGCGGTCAGCGTCTCTGCATATTTTCTGTCGGCCTCCAGGATGGAGTCGATCAGTTGTTGTTTCACCGCCCTCTCTTCCCTTTCTCTGCGAGCCTTGTAGGCTATAATCTCTCCCTTAATCACCGCCTTCAGTGCCTCCCAGAATGTGGAAGGTGAGACTTCCCCATTCTGATTGTTAGTTATATACTCGCCTATGGCCTGTGCTGTTTTCACCGTGCAGAACACCGTCGGCCAAGAGGTCAGTGTCCAACTTCCAATTGGGCCGTTGGGTATGGCTCGTAATGTGGAGCGTGGTCAGAGATGACTATCGCGGAGTACTCCACTCTTACTGTTTCTGGAAACACCGATTTCTCTACTCTGAAGAATTTGACACGGGTGTAAACCTTGTGCAACGGCAAAAAGAACAAGAATTCCTTCTCACCAGGATGTAGGAACCGCCTTGGGTCAACTGCCCCCATCTGCTCCATGAATGCTCCCAGTTCCCTGGCCATGCCTGTCTTTTCTCCCATTTTGGGGTTCGATCGGTCCGTCAACGGGTCCTGTACGCAGTTAAAGTCCCCTCCCATGATCAGTCAGTGTGTGTCGATGTTGGGGATTTCCACCATGGCCTTCCTGAAATCAGTCATCCCAGTTGAGCGCGAACACGTTTACCAGGACTACCTCGTTCACCAGGACTGCATCATTTTGGATGCCGCTGACCATGACACACTGTCCCCATGGGTCCTGTTACATTCTGGTGCTTGGCCAGTCAGAATAAGTGCACCAGAGAACGTCTAGTGCATGACTAGTTAAATATTTATTGTTAAACAGTAAAGTGGGTTAGATAACCATAAGAAAATTATCAAAATCTACTGTTATAAATTATCTAAGAGCTACAATGTGACAATCCACTACAACGATTATCTCCGGCCTCTCGGAGGAGTCCCATGGGTGTTCTCTACTACCAACTGTTGGTTGGAGGTCGCATCTATCACTATTTACATGATTGCTTATGCATTTCAGATATGCATATCACATCCTCTTTCCTTTGGAAATGCATAATAGTTACATAGTATTTGAATTTAATATACAAAGTATATGATATACATAATGCCCCCACTATTCACATGTTTAAAGTTCATCACAAATTCAATCTGTTTGTCTTTTTTCTGTGTTTTGTCTACCTTCTAAGCATTGGTTGAACTTGTGAGCTTGCTTGATTTTCAACTGTTTGTTGAAGATGGTTCTTCAGCTTGTTCTGTTTCTGTATGCCGAGATAGCGTTTGTTCAGTTGTCTGGAGATTGCTTTCATCATCTGATGGTTCCGAAACAAAGGGTTGCTGAACATTCAGCAACTCTCTCCTGTTTCTTATTAGAACTTGCCAGTCATCGGTAACGATGATGTATGACTGAGGACCTCATGATTGTATTAGCGTTGCACACTTCAACTACCCATTTCCATCAGGATCTTCTACCCCGACTGTCATTCTTTGCAAACAAAGAAAGTACAGCACAGGAACAGGCCCTTCAGCACTCCAAGCCTGCGCTGACCATGCTGCCCGTCTAAACTAAAATCTTCTCGACTTCTGGGGTCCATATCCCTCTATTCCCATCCTATTCCTGTATTTGTCAAAATGCCTCTTAAACTGTTGCAATATCTTGTGGATTTATCACCATACCTCTTTTGCCTCCTTTTTTGAAATGAGCTTCTTCACAAGTTTTCAATTCGTTGGTTCATGTGGAATGTATGTTAAGGTTATTCTGAGCTGTCAAGGCCTCAACAATTGTGACGGTGATAATCCATTAATCAATGGTGCTGCTTTATAGCTAAATAATGCGAGATATGGATCTTGCCGGCTGACCATAGCTTTTTTGAGTAGCTGCTTCACAATATGAACACTTTTTTCAGCCTTCCCATTGGATGGCGGATAAAGAGGACTAAGTAATATGTCAGAATCATAGCTCTGTGCGAACTCTGTCCATTCATGACTGCTAAAATGTCCTTGGTATGTTTGATGATACATCTAGCTGATGAGTTCACTAGTGTTTGCTAGTTGTACCATCTCTGGAAAGTTAGAAAAATAGTTGATCACTAACAGATATTCTTTTCCCGCTGGATAGAACAGATCCATTCCCACTTTCTGCCATGGAGTCATAATTATTTTGCCCACTTACATTTGTTCTTTGAAACTTTTTTGTTGTTTGTACTGAAATTTCTGATAATTTGACGTTTTCAATCATGATTTTAATATCTTGAATGATGCCTGGTCAGTAAACAGTTTATCTGGTTCTTTGTTTGCATTTTTCTATGCATAAGTGCCCCTCATGAATCTTCTTTAGAATAGTGGATCGTAAATGATTATGGTATGACAATCCTGTTTTGCCCGAGCAAAAACCATTAGCTGCACTTAGCTTTCATCTAATGTTATAATATTTGGAACAGGATCTTTTTGGCCATCCCTATGAGATATGTTATGGTTCTCTGCAACATTTCATTTTTGTTGGTTTCGTCCTTGATTAGTTTTGACTTCTCATCGGACACGGGAAGAGATTGTGTCACAAGATTCACGTATACTTGCACATCCTCATCCATATATTGTTCTTTGGTCCTATCCGTAGTTCAAGAAAGTGCATCAGCTACTACGAGATGTTTTCCTGGCGTATAAATGAGATTGGAGTCGTACCTCTGTAACTTCATCATCATGCGTTGTATTCTTGGTGACATCTCATTTAGATTTTTCGTTACTATGGCCACAAGTGGTCTATGATCAGTTTCAACTAAAAATGTCGGTCGGCCATATACGTGATCATGGAATTTGTTTAATCCATTTGTCAAACCCAAGTATTTTTTTTCTATTTGAGCATATCTACGCTGTGTCAGTCATTGATCTTGAGGCATTGGCAACTGGAAGTCAATTTTCATCATTGCCTTGCTTCAATATCACTGCTCCCAAACCCATCTTTCGATGCATCGGTCAATATTTTTGTCATCTGTCGGGTCAAAAAATGACAGCACAGGAGCTGCTGTCACTGCTTCCTATAACATTCGCCGCTTTTGCTCATGTCTTTCCTTTTTGTATCCTTTTTGGCTGTTTCCCATCTTTTTCGCTGATAAATTAGGAATAAATTTTCTTACGAAATTTATCATTCTAGCATCCTGAAGACTTTTTGTCTGTTGGATGTGGCATGTTTAATATCGCCTTTATCATCTCTTGGTCAGGTTATATACCGCTAGCAGAAAATTTATCTCAAGAATGTGATTTTTTTCAACACAAAACTGTCATTTCGCTTTATTTAAATTCAGACCATGCTTTTTGATGTGTCCCAGTACTTTGGTAAGCTTTTCATTGTGCTCTTCTCTTATTGAACCCCAAACGATAATATCGTCTACATGTACTTTGATGCCTGGAATTCCTTCTACGTGTGCTATGGAAAATTTCAGATGCTGAAATAATACCAAATGGCATTCTGAGAAAACAATATCGCCCAAATGGAGTGTTAAGGGTGCACAGCTTTGTGCTAGTCTCATCCAACTGGAGTTGCCAAAAACAACGATGCATCTTGTTTGCTAAAACATGTCGCTCCTGACATCTCACACGTAATCTCCTCTTTTCAGAACAGGATAATGCTCTCTCTTTATGTTTACATGGAGATCTTTGGGATCCATAGATTGTCAGGTCATGGTTTTGTTTCTTCACACAAATCAAAGATTTACCCAATCCGTTGGTTCGTCAATTCGTTTTACTACCCCCAGATTTGTCATTCTCTCCAGTTCATTTTTTAGTCGTTCCTTTGATGGAGCTGGTACTCGCCTTGGTGCGTGCACGACTGGTTGTGCATTCTCTTTTAACTGGATCCGATAAGTGAATGGCAAAACTCTGAATGCTTGAAATATTTCAGGAAATGCTTTAAACGATTGAATCCACTGATGTACTTTGTGTGGTTACAGCACAGTCAACACTGTATATTGTTTTTACTAATTTGTGTGCCTCACATGCTTCCACTCCTAGGAATGGTTCACGTTCTTTATACAAAATCCCAGTTCACATACTCCCGGAGTATTAATTCATTTGCTGTTGCAATCCTTCAAAAGTACTGTTTTATTTAAAATATGGTTTAATTTTCATTTCTTGCATATCCAATGAACTTAAAAGATTGGCCCTCACTCCCGTGTTGAGTTTAACATTAATTAATGTTTATTAATCATCAGAGGAACTGTCCAGTTATCTCCTTGAACACTTGTATTTGCATTGCTATTAATGCAAATTAGCTTCGAAGCCTTTTCAACTTGCATGTCATTACAATGCTTATCTTCACTAGATATCAGTCATAAAAATTGTCTTAGAGATTTATCTAATCAATTACGTTGATTAATTTGGGTATTTCCTATTTTTTATTCAATAAACATTGCGTGATTCTTGCCTTTGCATTTAGAACAGACTTTTCCAAATGCTGGACATTGCCTTTGTAAAATGGTGGTATCGATTACTCAGTTAAAATGGCCGCCACTGCTGGGACCATGTTTTACCTTAGGATGTATTAAAACACTAATGGTGGCCGCCGCATCACCGATCTTCGCGCCAAACTTTTATAGGTTTAGAGTGCCAATAAGCTGGCTCGGCAAATCTTAATTGGCATTGTCAAGCTGGAGTTCATTCCCCCTCAACAATATCTCCTGTCATTGCTAATCCCGAACACGATATGATCGGGGATCATTGACGCTTGAAAAGGTACATGTCTGAGCCCTTAACCTCAAGTCTGTTAAGGTGCTGTCGAACGATTGACCAGCTTGCTGTGTACGCATGCGAGAAACATACCGCTTGAATGTTTCGTTTTTTAGGGTGTGCAGTGCCCATCAAGTTTTTACATGACTTAACCCAAGTTATTTCTATAAGCTTCATTATCGAATGCGAAGACGTTAAAGATTTAGAACGCCTGTGGAGCTGCTACGGTGAGCAGAAACGCTATTCTCCGTTCATCAGGCTGTGCCTGAAGACCTGGAGCTGCTATGTAGAGTGAGCTGTTGTTTAAAAGCGCGCCAATTCGCATCTACACTACCAGTGACTCGAAGCTGGTGTGGTGTCTTCAAACCTTGATGTCTTCAAACCTTCCATCATCAACTTCGATGCCTAGTAGTGCATCGAGTCATATCTGTCCGTACTCTACGTGGTTAGTATGGATTTTTTGGTTCTTTCTTCTGTTATCTTTGTCTTTTATATCTTCAAAACCAATCCTGGTATCTTGTTAGATCTTCAAAACAACTCCTGGTACCATGTTACAGTCTAGTGCTTGGCCACTTGAAATAAGTGCACTAGAGAACATCTAGTTTGAGACTAGTTAAATGTTTGTCAAACAATAACGTGGGTTAGATAACCATAAGAATATTATCAACATCTACTATCTATTAATAAATTATCTAAGAGCTGCTACAAATGTGACTATCCACTAAGACGACTATCTCCAGACTCCCTGAGGTAATAGTATCGCGTGGTTGTTCTCTACTGCCACCTGCTGGTTGGAGGTCACATCTATCACTATTTACATGATTGCTTCCGCATATCATCACAGGTCCGTTACCGTCCTTGTTGCTGTAAATACTGTCCTCTGTCCCTTGTCCTGTAACATGAATGGTACGCCTGTCCCACGCAGCCCTTCCTCACCCGCAGTTGCGGATATTGGAACATCTCCCTCAGGTGCGTCTCTTGAAGGAAGAGTGTCTGCTTCCAAACTTCTCAAATGGGCAAAGACTCTGGATCTTTTCACTGGGCCGTTAAGACCCCTAACGTTCCAGATGACAATCCTGGGAAGGGGTTTTTGTCCTTCCCCTTCCTGTGGGATCAACCATACTTACCTGGCGGACACGCCCTGGCATTACCCTTTGTTAGGGGGCCGTCCAAAATGGCCAAAGTGACCGTACTCACGATGCGTTTGGGCTCCTGCACTTTGGGGTTTCCCTTTGTTTAGGGGGCACCCAACACGGCCGCCAACTGTGTGTCCGCCTCACAAATCCACCCCTGCACTCCAGGGTTTTGCTTTATTTTTTAGGGACACTCCAAAATGATTCCTCTCCTTGCGGCACCATCCTGTTCCTTCTACCTGCTGAAACCAATCGGAGACCCATCTTCTTCTCATGTTCCCCTTGAGTAGCTACTCAGCCCTACCCCACATCCCCCTGCTAAGCCCAGCCCCCCGCCCTGTATCCTTCCCCCTCCCCATCATCCCCCTTATGTTCCCTGCCCCTATCCCCGTGGTTCCCCACCTCACATCCCCCCACCCCGCCACGCCCTCCCTACCTGCCGGGAGGTGCGCTACCCCACCTTGCTATCATACTTCCTATGCTGGCTTTCCCCACTTGTGTGTTGGCTCCTGGGGCTGATCTTACCCCTGTCCCATGCCTGCTAACTATCCATTACTATCTCTCCCTCGCCCACTACTGCGTTCGCTGCCCTCGCTCTTCCCGGTGGTCTGATCTTTCTGATCAAAGCGAGGCAGTACAGTCCCGCGCAAACATAATGTATGCGCATCCTAATTCTTTTTTCCCTCTTTCCTCCTCTGCTTCGCCTTCAGCCTTGCCTTGCCTGCCCCTTGTCCAGGTCGCTCTTCCAAACAAACCCACCTGCCTCTGCCGTGTGTTGAAGTAATGTGCCTTATTTTGGAACGTGACCCAGAGCCTGGCTTGGAACAACATTCCAAATCTCACTTGTACAAAGCCGCTTTCACCTCGTTGAACTCGGCTCTGCGCCGTGCCAAGTCTGCCCCAATGTGCTGATAGACCTTCCCAGCTGCTTGCCTTCGTCTACGTCGCCCACCACAGGATCCTCTCACAATCCTGATAACGATGCAATTTCACAATGATTGCCCTTTATTGCTCCCCCGCTTTGGGCTTCGGTCGGAGCGATTTGTGCGCTCTATCGATCTCCGGTGGGTTGGGCAAGCTGCCCCTCACAACTAGGTTGTCCAACATTTGGGCTACATAGCCCGTCGAGTCCCTGTCCTCGATCCCCTCTGGCAGGCCCACAATTCGAATATTCTGGTGTCGGGACCTATTCTCCTGGTCCTCGACTTTCTCTTTCAAGCTCCTCTGGGTTGCTCCTAACCGTTTGATGTCGGCCTCCAAAGCGACAATCCTGTCACTCTGGTCCGTCGATGCCTTCTCCAGCTCAAGGATCATCTTCCCCGTGCCTCCATTTTTCTTCCCCAGACCATAGATCGACGTCTGCATGGCATCAGGAATGTCTTCCACCCATCTCCAGGTTGGAGGGGGCTGTTGTTTGGGTCGGTCTCCCCCTCTCTGGTGTGACTAAGGACCCTTCGCCTTGTGGATATACCGATTCCTCCATCCGATGTTCGTGGCCTTTTCCTCCGCTCTTGCCATGTCTGCGGCCTCTCAAGCTCCTGTTTGCTGGCATGATGATTCTGTTATTTCCCTTTTAAATTTTGGGCGACATGCTACCGAATTTTTAGGCTAATTTCGACGAAAAGTGCCTATTTGGCTATGTTCTGGAGGACAGCTGCCTGATGTGCGTCTGTTCAGTACATCATCGTCACCGGAATTCCCAGTGTTCAAGTTTAGATAACAGGCTCTTCAAGATCTGTTTTGCTGCTTTATTACATGTACAATTACTGCAGTGTTTTGAATTTTTTTTCAATTATAATAGTTTAGTTCCAATTGTTGGGACTAAATTTTCATTTAAAAAAAAATCCCATTTAAAGTCACCGCAATACGATCAAGACTGAGACAAGAAGAAGCGGACACGTAGAATGAACACTGATCAAAAGCAGTTAGCACTGTACTGATTAACTTACAAAGTGAGCTGGGTAAATATTTGGTGTAGAACTAGATGGAAGATAATCAGAAGTATAGCAGAACATAATTGTTTCTTCTTATTAGAAGATAGATAAAGCATTTGTGAAATTTAATTACTTAAAAGGTGAACATAATAGATGGAATTTAATGTTGATGGGGGTATTGCTTGCCAGCTAAAGAACCAGTGGCAGCCCCACATCACCTTCCTTGGCGAAGACTCGCCAGAAATGGCCAGTACGAGGCCTTCCTGGGATTTAGGACCCCAGGATAGGAAACCTTGCAACCAAGTCCCCAAAGAGCACTAGCCAGAGGCCAGCAGCTCTCTATTGCCTGTCAGTGTCACCAGGAGTAGTATTTACTGCTAGACACCCGCTCAGAGGCCAAGGATCAATAAGGGACACAAATGAGTGAAGGCAGGACAGGGGTTATGGATCAGACAAAAAGGGGGATGGTTACCAGGCTCCTGCCATTCCAGGTCCCGAGATCAGAAACACACTGCCCTTAAACAAGGAACAGCACTCCATCTGCCACACCCCAATGCCCACAAGCAAATTAGCTTGGCGACTCCCCCATTCACTGGTGGTGGAATACCAGCGACAGTGGGATGGGGCCTTTAAATGAGCCTCAATTAGCATCAGGCAGGAAAGTCATCCTTGGGCCTTTTCACCACAGGCTTAAGCAGGCACAGAAGGGAGGTGGTGGGATCCCCACTCTGCTACATCCCTCCAGATTAAAAACTTCAGCCACCTACAAACTCAGCGTTAGAGGGGGCATTAAATTCCACTCTACGGGTGTAATATCTTGGAATACCACACAATTACGTTCACATAATTATTTTGCTCAGGAAATTAAAATGGTTAGGTCTATTCCAGGATTGTGTAAATTGAATATCTTCCCCAAAGGGAATGAGTTTCTTGGCCTTTCTTTGCCTCATATGTCTATCTTCTTAGGATTCATCACAAAAATTGGCAATCTCACACAGGAAATAATAATAATTATTGCTGGTGTGATAAATGGAAATGTATTAGATAGTGTTGATAAAAAGGTCCATTGTTTGGAATACAGCAGAGACCATTCTACTTTATTTCTGTCTATGCTTTACTTGATTCTGCAGGTTTGATGCAGTTAATGGAAAAAATGTGTTCTATTTCCCATATAGATTCCCCTCTGATCAGCACGAAAATGCAACTAAAATTTAAAAGATATAATCTGTAAATTAAATTAAAATCAAATAATGAAAAGACTACCCCATCCCTGCAATTTCAAAAAGTGCGATGAATGAAGTTGAATTGTTGGGTCTATAGTTAGATGCAGTCTCATCAGAATAAAATATTTAAAATGCTTTTAGGAATGATTCATAGATTTATGAAATTTTAAAGAGAACAGATGTTTTGCACTGTACTCCTTCATAGGGAACATCATGAATGGGCAGACTGGCCTGCAGTCCACTGTTCCTATTCAGGATATTATACAAGTTGAGCTGGACAGTATGTTTGTGCTCAGGTGATCTATAAGCAGCAATCCTAAAACATGACAGCAAGGGGAAACCCAAAATATCCTGTTTAATTGTTTTCATTAGAAGATCTCTGGCTGTAATCAACCAGTACATTTTGCAAACAAACTTACAAATTTTTTTTTTTTGCTTATCTCACTGGCATCATACCCACAGATTATTTGTTACCTGCTTTAAGATCAACTGGTTAACGTCATCATAATTACAGCTTCGCTCTTAACCAGATTGCAAATACCTACCACTTTAATGCCCAAGATGCTGACTGTTTTTTCCTTAAAGCTGCAGCATAATCATCCCCGACAAAGTTTTTGCTGTTAAAAGAAGGAAAGGATCATCAGACTTCATATTTGAAAATAATGGCCATGTTATTTTAGGGCATAACTGACACTTGAAAGACAAAAGCCCAATTCACTTGGAAGAATGCTCCTAAAATAACTCAAGTGCAACTCAATGGAAGAAATTTCAAATAAACAAATAAGAGAATCATAAACTCTGCAGAACTATTATGTACGATATCGCCACCGGGGTTAGCGGTTTCGTTGTGTAACCTGTACAACTTCCTGCGATTAGAGAAGGTAAAGTATGAGTTATGGGGTCCTTCAGGAGGGTTTGAGGAAAGGTGGGGGATGTTTGTGACCGTGTTTGAGGGGCTGTTCGTTGTGGGGGAGGGTGAAAAGGGGGAAAAGACTGTACAGTTGTATGTTTCCCGGGGTATTTATTTGCTGTAACTGTTTTGATGCATGTTTGTAATAAAATACATTTGGAAAAATATTATCTAGGAACAGTGACTGGATAAATGAGGCGCCTCTTTTTTTTTTTACAACTCATTAAATCAGAAGTCATTGTATATTTTGTACTGCTGTCAAACCATTTTTGCTTCGCAGTAAAACAGCAAGTGCAGGAGGTTGGATGACAAAATTGTTCACATTTTCAGCTCCACATTAGATATCACAGTAAGAATAATTTGGGACTTCACGCAAGTTGCAGGTTTAGGGGGCAGAATGGTAGCACAGTGGTTGGCACTGTTGCTTCACAGCACCAGGTTCTCTGGGCTTGGTCACTGTCTGTGCAGAGTCTGCATGTTCTCCCGGTGTCTGCGGTGGTTTCCTCTGGGTGCTCCGGTTTCCTCCCACAAGTCCCGAAAGACATGCTGTTAGGCGATATGGACATTCTGAATTCTCCCTGTGTACCAGAACAGGCACCGAATGTGGCGACTCGGGGCTTTTCACAGTATCTTCATTGCAGTAACTTCATTGCAGTGTCAATTTAAGTATACTTGTGAAATTAAAGATTATTAACTGGTGACAAATTTTTTACATTTTAAAGTTCAAAAAACTCACAGCAAGATCCTTCTTTCGACCAACTGACTCTTTTCCAACATTCAAAATTAGATGATCAGTTACAGGAACATCACGTGTTTAAATATGTATTCCCAATATTCTACCTTCATTTGGTCATAAAGAAATGAGATACTGACACTATAATTTGGTACTGCTGATCTTTAACATTTTTAAACGGTACCTGTGGTTTCACAGCAGCATTAAATTCTTAATATCAACTTCGTTTAGTGATTCTGCAGGACTACATTGCAACATTGGGACAGAAATTCCGAGGAGTGGCAATTATAGTCGGCTTGCCACTTTGTTCCTTTTATCCTGCCTGACCTTCCGATTTGGGCCGGCTAAGAAAAATGTACCCCTTTTTACAGTACCAGCTTCTGTAAATCCAATTAAATGTTCCAGCCACCTTGAGTAGCCAGGGAGGTGTGGGGGGAGGGGGGGGGGGGGGGCACACGATGGGGTGCTGTGGTGGGTCACCCAGGAGTTCAAAGTGTTTTTAATTCTTTGAACTTTTGCCTGGGAAAATGAGAACCATCTGAACTCTGCAATTTAAATCATTTGGATGGTTCCTGGTGCAATGTAATTGGCAGGAGTCTCCTGGGCAATTTCCGTGCACTCTCTGCATAGGGACTTGAAGGGAGGTCCCACTGCACATCTTCTGGGGCACCTGTGTGTATGACATCCCAGGGAGCGGAGGTTATGGGCAAATATATGTTCGCTGCTCCCAGCGGCAACTTAGCTTGATTGAATTATTTATTTCACAGGGTCCTGGATAAGTCACAGCTTCCTGCAGCTCATCAGGAAGAATAGTCATTAATTATCAATCCTCACCCACAAAGTTTGTTCTCTCGACTCTGGTTCAATCCCCTTTCCATCTACTCAACCAGGTTGAAACAAAGGGTGCAATTCTCCGCAAATGCGGAGAGTCATGAAGGCTGCCATGAAACTGGCAGTGTTTCACGGCAGCCTCCACGCCCCCTCCCGGGACCCGATTCTGCTCCCCGGTCGGGGCTAGCAGCGGGGCCCCGTGAACCTCGGCATCGCAGGCTTAGCCAACTTCGCTAAGCCCGCGCGCCAAGGTTAACGGCGGCTGACGCAAACGATGACGTCAGCCGCGCATGCGCGGATTGGACGGCTCCAATCCGCGCATGCACGGATGACGTCATCACGCATATGCGTGAAACCCGCGCATGCGCGGGCCGTTATGCCCCTCAGCCGCCCCGCGGACTCATCCAGCGGGGCGGCGGAGGAACAAAGAGTGCGCGGGGTTCGGACCCGCTGCCCACGATCGGTGCCCACCGTAAAAAACGGCGAGCAGCGATTCGTGTCGTGGGGCGGCCGTGGGGGGGGAGGGGGAATAGCAGGAGGTCAGGAAAAATGTCGGGTAGGCCCTCCCGCTATTCTCCGACCCGTTGTTTGCAATCGTAGCTCCCTAAACTTAGCTTTAAAATCCACATCATACTGATCACTGAATCCACTTCCTTACGCCGCATCACCAACTCTGCCCGTAATTTGTCACATCCTGATCATGCCTTTGCCAAATCCAGATTTGAATATTCTAACGCGGGCGATCCCAACCATTTCACGCGAGGTCACCATCGCACGCAAAAGAAACTCCATGGACCTCGTAACAATCATTTTTTCTGTATAAAAATTAGTTATACTATTAAACAAAGTGCAGTCACAGAGATGATTGGCCCAATGGCCTTCTTTCATGCTCCAGGGTAATAAGAGTAATGATCCATCACTTTTTTCCAATTTGATTACAATTATCGCCCTTCAAACAGTCCACTTGGAAAAAAGACACCTTCAATATTTAATGTAAAAATATTATGAATCCATTTACAAAGAGCATGTATATTAATTTTGGTACAGATGCTGAGAAAACCATACCCAGCCCACCAGATCTCTCAATAAAATAGAAAAGTATGAGACTCAGAAAAACCCATTAGAATATTGGCATTATTTACCAATAGTTCCAGAGGATTCCCCATGCCAGGTACAAAGATCTCCTCCAACCAATGATCCCTCTAATCTTTGCCATCCCTGCACCTGTTAAGGACCTTTCCTGTTGATTCCCTTAGTTCCTATTTCTTTTATTTTGTCTTTATCAGTTTTGGTTCATGGATCGTTAATGGAGACATACCTTTAAATCGAGCAGAGGAAGTTAGGAACTCGATCAAAATAGCACACTGTGTTATTGAGTTTTGCATTTTGGGCAGAAGAACCAAGACATTAAGGCACCCAAGAGGTTTATTTAAATTGGTTGGCTGGTTGCCAATGGATTAGCCAGGGACAATATTCTGCCCAGCAACCAACAGCAATTGATTGTCAGATGGGGCTTTTCAGAGAGAACTTAAGGCGGTACGGTGGCACAGTGCCCAAGACCTGGGAAAAAGACTTGGGCGATCGTCTGTATGGAGTTTGCACATTTTTCCCGGGTCTGTGTGGGTTTCCTCCGGGTGCTCCGGTTTCCTCGCACAGTCCAAAGATGTGCAGGTATGTTGGATTGGCCACTCTATATTACCCTTTAGTGTCCAATCGTTAGGTGGGGTCACGGGGGTGAGACAGGGGAGTGGGCCTAGGTACGGTGCTCTTTCGGAAGATCAGTGCAGACTTGATGAGCCAAATGGCCTCCTTCTGCACGGTAGAGATTCTTGTGGTTCTATGGTTGATTCTAAGCTACTGGACTCTCAAAGTGGAAGCAACTCTGTCTCTTCTCTGTTGCCTACTTTCTGAAGGCAGTGGTTTCTCTGCTCTGTTTTGCCTTGCTGCCTGAAGGCAGAAGCTCTTACATCCTGAAAGAAGCTGTCCCTCTCTTCCTTGAATGCCTGCTATTTCTGTGAGTCTACAGTGAAAACCATTACAAGCTGAAGGAAAAGATAACATCCATCTGAAAGCCCAGACTGAAGAAGAAATTAACTGGAAGACATCCAGTCATCATTATTTTACGCCCCCCGTTCCCCTCTGTGTACATATATGAGGGTGGAGTGAGTTAAGGGGTTGGAGGATGGGTTAGCACGTAGTTGACCAGTTGTATTTGCTACCTATTTAATTAGTTACTGCTAACAATAAAAAGTTAACTGTTTAAATTTACTAACATGGTGACTGTCGTTATTGGGCACCTGCTGACCTCAGGTATTTTAAAATAAAAGTTAATTTCATCCAGGTCAAGTGGGTCAGTAGGTCAAGCTGGAATTAATCATTCACTGGCCAAGGCTGTCATAACAAAATTCATTCTGCACTGTTATGTGCACCAATATCAAGGTAATGTGCAGATGTGCGCAACCAACAGAATTAAAAGAACCCTTATGTGAAACATATGTACCATAGTGCCACCGCTGTTGGGTCTGTCCTGCCAGAGACCGAGCTTAATGAGGAATAAGGATGGTGGCATCTGGGACATTATCAGTGAGTATGACTACGACAAACAGTTGCTTAACACAACTGTGAGACAGCTCTCTCATTTTGGAACATGCCCCCAGATGTTAATGAGGAATACCTTGCAGGGTTGACAGGGTTTGCCGTCATTTTTTTGTAGCAGTTGAGTGGCTTGCTGGGACATTTCAAATGGGATTCAAGACATTATTGTGGCTTTGGAGTCATATGTAGGCCAGATCAGGTAAGGACAGCAGGTTTCCTTATCGAAAGGACATTAGTGAACCAGCTGGGTTTTTATGACAATCGATAATGGTTTCATGATCATCATTCAACTTAATTCTAGATGTTTTATTGAGTTTAAATGTCACCACGTGATGTGGTGGGATTCAAACCCAGCTCCCCAGACGATTACACTAGATCTCTGGATTACTAGTCTAATGAAAATACCACTCTGCCGTCGGATGGATCTCCAGAAAGAGATCAAACAGATCAGACTTCAATGCCTATCAAGCCAGCCCCATAAAAATCAATACCGTGTAAAGTCAAGCAACCTGCTACTGCACTGATTGGCAAGTTGTTTCATGGGCAACAGGCTACCGTGCAAAACTAAAAAAATACACACAAATGCAATCATAACAGCAGTAAGATATTTGATTCCCTTCGCATTGCTCCAAAACCTTCAGGAGTTAAAATGTTCATTGAATAAGCCAGTTGCAAGACCAACATCCATTGCTCCCTGAGGTTTGTCTTCATAGAATTTACAGTGCAGAAGGAGGCCATGCGGCGCATCGAGTCTGCATCGGCTCTTGGAAAGAGAACCCTACCCGAGGTCAACACCTCCACCTGTAGCCACCTGGGTTGACCACTTCCTCACGCAAAAGGAAGAACGCAAAGATTGCAGGGTAAAATGGACATTGGCAAAGAAACAAGCAGTCTGCAGAATCCCCTGTATTCTAGCTGCCACAGAAACCCGACAGAATTGTAACTAACGAGCTGCGCATATTAATGAAGCGATTCACGGTGTTTCCCAGACACAATGGACACAACAGTTAAACATTCTATGGAAGGTCAGACATTCCGGCGCCAGTAGAGTCTAAGACAAAGGACACCAATAAGGTGTAAGGAACCGCCCGTTGATCGAGGAACGGCCCCGTTATTGGGGAAATTCAAATCAATCGATTGGGAAGAGACCCAATCGATTGCAGGTTTATAGAGGGTCCGCCCTGAAGGATGCGAAGCCCCTGGGACCTATAAAAGTCAGGTCCCAGGACTGATTCGTTCTCTTAGCCAGCCTCTCTCAGCCAGCATTCCGTTCTCTTAGCCGGCCCTCCCAGCAGAACATCTTAGCAGCTCTCGAAGAACCTTGAGAAGGAGAGGCCTGGTCAGCAGCCGCCATCAAGTAAGTGTCATACAACGCACGCTACGAGAGTAGACACTCCTGACCCCTTTAGTCCACACCAACTGGAAGCCTGCGGATCCAGGACAAAGCAAGAGGCCATTGTTCCCTGATCCAGCAGCTCCCTTATTCCAGATATGTATTGGCCTGTTAGTGGTAGGATTAGCCTAGTCTTGTAGTTTTATATGCATAATTAGTAGATAACTGTATTGTAATAAACGTGTCTTGTTTGAACTTACTAACTAGTGTATTGAGTTATTGGACTGAGCTTGAACTTGAAACTTGTGGAGGTATCTTAACAATACCTGGCGACTCTAGAGCTAAGGAATAAAACAGAGCCAAATTGAGTGTAAAGCACACTCACCCAGAACGAGCAACACACCCTATCCCCATAACCCAGTAACCCCACCCAACACTAAGAGCAATTTTAGACACTAAGGGCAATTTATCAGGGCCAATCCACCTAACCTGCACATCTTTGGACTGTGGGAGGAAACCGGAGCACCCAGAGGAAACCCACGCACACACGGGGAGGATGTGCAGACTCCGCACAGACAGCGACCCAAGCCGGAATCGAACTTGGGACCCTGGAGCTGTGAAGCAATTGTGCTATCCACAATGCTACCGTGCTGCCTGCCTTACAGTATTATGGGATGCTGCCAAACAGCAAAGGCAAACTGGACCAGCAGCATTGCATCCTTCGCCAATCCAGGCAGCCTCTGCACAAACTAATCTCTTTTCCTCTTCTATATACAAACACTAAAATCTATCTCAGATTCACATCCTCAACAGGTAGTGGAGCGTTGTTAATCCTTTGAACCCTGCATCTGTCCACAATAAGATAACTGATCTATGGAACTGCATCAGCCAGTAATATCCCTAGTGACTGTCAAGCAATAGGAAGTCAATCCAAAATCATTTTACTAAGAATCCCAAGATGCACTCCCCCTTCATCCTTCTCATGATACCCAGTTCAAAAGCCCACCCAAATCCTCTCCTTGCTGGAGACATCACCAATCCACTTCAACCTGCCCAAAATTACATCACCAGCATTTTGGTCCATTCATCGCACCATATTCACTGCACTTGCTCTCTTTCTTTCAACCCATTATATTTAAAGTATTTGTCTGAAATCCCTTCCATTGCCTTCTCTAATCCTGATTCTACAACCTCAAATAGCATTATAGCACCTCTAAACTTCTCCATTGCTTTGGTGCAATACGTTGCCACACCAATGATACCAGCTTCATCTGCCATCATAGTCTTATTTTCTGAAATTCCAATCTAAACCTCTTGCTTAAAATGTTGACAAAACCATCTTTTCCATTTAGCTTTCCATGGTTAGAGTTCATTTCCTTATACTCAGCACCTTGGATAATATTTCACATTAAAGATGCTATATAAACAAAGTGCTGCTGTTTAAGTAATCAAAACAATCTTAAAACACTTTGTCTATTGTCATGGAAGAAACAAAATTAAGTTTTTAGTTAAATTGGATGGGAAGATGAAAGATTGTTAAACATTTGGGACAAAAAATATGTTGCAAGTTACAACAGGCATTGCTACTCTTGAAACGCAGCCTCAGGCCTTACCTCTGCAATCCTCTCATCAGAGATGGTGATTCAATTTCACTAATTCCAAGTTTGCCCAGCAAATATTCAACAGTTGATGGATTAGCAAAACCAAGTGTGCGATATAAAATTTTGTCATATGTTTCAGCAACAGGATTACCCAGAGTTAAATTACACCTGCAGACATAAATAAAAAGGTTAACAGCAGCAGTAGCAATTGATTTCACAGTGTGGATGTCAACATTGTTGTATTAGCTAGACTAGGAATATGCTAACAAAAATGATCAAGTGCTCTTAAAAGGTTTACATCAAACAAGAGAAGCAAATGAGATATATTGAATGTCAACAGTGAATTGCTAAATCACAAAGTCAAAACTAAATTGGTTGACATAGACTTCTACAGTGTAACAGTGCCTGCACTTTAAAACTACTAACTTCTTAAATCCCGATCAGCACTTTGGACATCAAGGTTGCAACAGCGGCTATCTGTAAATATGGTCCAATGAGGAAGGCTATGCACAATACCGAGGAGTGCCCCCTCTACAGACTAAACTGCACTGATCATCTAAAACTCAGTAAATCAGGAGAATATAGCATAGTTTTAGCAATTTGTTTTCACCAAATAGATTTCAGCGAGGTCAGCCTGTTTTTCTGTTTGGCAGTTCAGAATGCTGGGAATTTGTGCAAGGAAAGGAACAAGCAAGGCTCTCTCCAAATAGAACAGGCGTTTGGCAAATTTCAAACAGATCCTGGTGTTGAAGCAGGTCTCTTGCGAACAGAGCAGACACGGCATTATTATGTGTGTTATACAGTTGGAAAGGATAGAACACTGAAGACAGAAAAGGGGAGTGATTATGGATTGATGTTGTTGAATTATTATAAGATGTTGGAGAAAGGGGTTTTGAAGGATTCGGCACCATCAGGACTGTCGTGAACAGAGGGAGAGGGGCCTCATAGACGTGTGCGTTGTCTGTGTTAATTGTGTTCACACAACTCGAGCCAAATGATTAGGTGGGAAATGAGAGATCCAACAAAATGGAGGCAGAGTTCGAAAGAATGAGATTACATGTCATGCCACATTTGTGTAAGAAGTAATAAGACTGCTTTGATCTACGGCATATGGTGTTGTAGCAACTAATTGGAGCGGAATTTTCCTTTTTATTTCAAATATCCTTGGCCAGTTAATTAATGGTTGAATTTTGATTTGAGTTTATTTGCTACTGTAGTTTAAAAAGTGAAATCTTGTCTAGCAGCTTTCCTTTCGTTAGTATAGTGGGGATTATTTTCTTTAAAAAAAAGTTATCAAGCTGGACAGGGATCATAATATATGATACTGATAGATCCTGGGAAATTATACCCATTGCACATTCGGCATTCAGTAAAGCCATATGTCTAGACAAAAATATTAAGATCCAGTCCAAACATTGAGGGGAGGCTGAGCCCCTTCAAATAAAAAATAATGTAACAAAAGACAATAAAGACAATTCAATTAAGAAATTGAAATTATGACACACAAATAACTCATTGAGTTTTAAAAATTATGTAAAATATATTTTAATATTGAAAATCCCATGGTAAATGTTTGTATAATGAGTTTCAGAGCAGCACACAGCAAAATCTCAATTAGATAAACGTCACACACATAAAAAAGGATCATATAACTATCAGCGTCCTATTTATCATATGAGTTGAAGGGAGGGGAGGGGGAAAGAGTTGCACAATGGTACCGGTAGTATGCAGGAAGATCTTCACCACTGATGACACCCAATTTCCAATGTGAAAGATGAGTTGGAAGAGCTGAAGGATTCAAAGTTACTGCAAGCCTTTCATGATAACGATCAACATCTTTTAAAACAGCTGTAAAACAGATCGAAGAGATGGATGTATGATAACTGAGGCATATTCCAATCAACACCAATTTTTCAATAAATATTATTGATCATCAATACCTCTTATGAGATCTCCTACTTGAAAGTAAGACAAAGGATCTTCATGTTTCCCATGTGAAGGCACATCTCTTACAGGACAAAGTGCCTGCAATAATTTTAAACATGTAATTAACATGTGGTTCAATTTTCACATTTTCGCATTTTGCACATCCTCAAACAACTTTAAATCATGAAAACAAGTTAGTTTAATTGTCAACTATAGGTAATTCTGTGAAGTTAGTTTTAATATTCTCCCTTAAAAATGCAGTTAGAGGTAGCACGGTGGCGCAGTGGGAAGTACTGCAGCCTCACGGCACTGAGGTCCCAGGTTCAATCCCAGCTCTGGGTCACTGTCCTTGTGGAGTTTGCACATTCTCCTCGTGTTTGCATGGGTTTCGCACCCACAACCCAAAGATGTGCAGGATAGGTGGATTGGCCATGCTAAATTGCCCCTTAATTGGAAAAATGAATTGGGTAAATTTAAAGTGCAGTTACAACTTAATAACACTATTTTCAAAATCTTAAACTCTTATAGCAATAATACATGCTGCAATATCTTACTGTTATTTCCAACGATTCAATGTCCCGCCTAAGGTCTCCTCCAAGACTGATTAATGTCATGAAGAATCCAAAATCACGAATGGATGAAACTCGCCCAATCACTATATCTCCACGTTCAATATCACGGAAAAAGTACTGTCTTTTGTCATCATTTGGAACCTCCATTAGCTGTTCGAGAGGAGGCATAATTGCATAATAATCTGAAAAAGAAAAAAGGGCTTCAAGATATATGAAAGTGCCTGGGGTTCTACAATAAATCTATAACAAATTCAAAATCACACTATCATTACAACAAAATCTATCTGCAATGAGCATGATTTATTCCAAAATGTTATTTCATTTAAATGTCTCTGAACGATCATAGGACATCCTGAAAGGGGAGGGTGAACAGCCAGAAGTCGTGGTGCACATAGGTACTAACGACATAGACAGGAAGAGTGATGTGGTCTTGCAGAAGGAGATCAGGGAGTTAGGCAGTAAGCTAAAAAGCTGGACCTCTAAGGGTTGTAATTTCAGGATCACTCCCTGTGCCACGTGCCAGTGAAGCTAGTAATATGAGGATAGTGCAGCTAAATGCGTGGCTAACTGGTGGTGTAGGAGGGAGGGTTTCAGATGAAAATAAAATGAAAATCACTTATCGTCACAAATAGGCTTCAAATGAAGTTACTGCGAAAAGCCCCTAGTCGCCAAATACCGGCACCTGTTCGGGGAGGCTGGTACGAGAATTGAACCGTGCTGCTGGCCTGCCTTGGTCTGCTTTAAAAGCCAGCTATTTAGCTCAGTGTGCTAAACCAGCCCCTCCCAGATTTCTGGACCACTGGGATCTCTTCCGGGGCAGGTGTCATGCACAAGAAGGACAGGTTGTATCTAAACTGGAAAGGTACCAATATCCTGGCTGGGAGGTTTGTTAGAGTCACTCGGGAAGATTTAAACTAGTATGGCAGGGGGGTGGGAACTAGAGCAAGAGCACAGAAGCTGTAATAACTGAAGGGGAAATAGAGAACAACATCACATTGTCTGCTCAAACTTAGTGGTTTGACGTGTATTTGTTTCAACGCCAGAAGTATAGCAGGTTAGGCAGATGAACTTAGAGCACTTATTAGTACTTGGAATCATGATGTTGTGGATATCACAGAAACATGGTTAAAGGAAGGGCAGGATTGGCAGCTGAATGTTGGAGGATATAGATGCTTCAGGAGAGATAGAGGGGGATGTAAAAGGAGTGAGGGGGTAGCATTACTGATTAAGGAGAATATTATAGTACCTCGGGAGGGCTCACAATGAGGCAATCTGGGTAGAGCTCAGGAACATGAAGGGGGCAATCACAATGGGCGTTTATTACAGGCCCCCGAACTGTCAGTGAGAGATAGAGGAGCACGTAGGTAGAACGATTTTGGGTGCAAAACTAACAGGGGTTATGGTAGGAGATTTTGTTGTCCCCATATTGACTGGGTCTCACTTAGCGCTAGGGGCTTGGATGGGGCATGTTGTTTACATGAACTTCAGTAAAGCCTTTGACAAGGTGCCTCTTGGCAGACTTGTACAAAAGGTGAGGTCACACTGGATCAGAGGTGAGGTGGTAAGATGGATACAGAATTGGCTCGGTCACAGAAGGCAAAGGGTAGCAGTAGAAGGGTGTTTTTCTGAATGGAAGGTTGTGATGAGTGGTTTTCCAGAGGAATCCGTGCTGGGGCCTTTGCTGTTTGCAGTATACATAAATGATTTGGAAGAAAATGTAGTTGGTCTGATCAGTAAGTTCACGGATGACACCAAGGTTGGCGGAGTGGCAGATGATACAACAGGACATAGATAGGTTGGAGACAGAGAAATGGCAAATGGAGTTTAATCCGGCAAAATGTGAGCTAATGCATTTTGGGAGGCCTAACATAGAGGGGAAATATACCGTAAATGGCAAAACTCTTAGGAATATAGAAAGTCAGAAAGATCTGTGCGTGCAGGTCCACAGATCTTTGAAAGTGGAAACACAAGTGGACATGGTAGTCAAGAAAGCATACGGGGGGAGAAAGAATTCTCCTTCTTCTCCCCAGTATACAACGTGTTCTCCAGAATTGACTTCTTTGTGGTGGGGAAAACGGTGCTTCCAGGGATAGACAAGGTGGAATACTCCGCAATTGTGATATCAGACCACGCCCCACACTACATGGACGTGCGGCTGGAGACGGGAAGGGCCCAGCGCCCCACATGGAGGTTGGACGGTGCCTTACTAGCTGACAAGGCCTTCAGCGAAAGGATAGCGCGGGCCATAGCGGAGTACACGGAGAACAACCAAAACGGGGAGGTATCATCCTCCACGTTCTGGGAAGCGCTTAAGGCCGTAATAAGAGGGGAAATCATTGCCTTCAAAGCGCAAAGAGATAGGGAGGAAAGGGTGGCTGGGCAGAAGCTGGTCGACTCCATACTGGAGGTAGACCGTAAATACTCCGAGGCCCCGACCGTAGAGCTCCTGGCGGAGAGAAAAGAACTACAAAGGAACTTTGACCTGCTCTCCACCAGGAAAGCAGTGCACCAACTCCGCCAGGCGCGCGGGACCCTGTACGAACACGGAGACAAAGCCAGCCGCCTGTTGGCACACCAGCTGAGAAAGCAGGCAGCCACCAGAGAAATTGGGCAAATCAGGGGTACCAGAGGCATGTTGGAAACAGAACCAGAGAGGATTAACAAAACCTTCAAGGCCTTCTACCAAGAGCTGTATACCTCAGAGCCCCCAACGGGGAAGGCTGGGACGAACCGGTTCCTTGATGGACTGGTCATACCAGTCGTGGGAGAGGGAAGGAAACGTGACCTGGAAGCACCACTAGCACTGGGAGAGATCATGGACAGTATCAGCTCCATGCAGACGGGGAAGGCGCCGGGACCGGACGGATTCCCGGCGGACTTCTACAAAAAATTTGCGACAGCGCTGGCCCCGCACCTGCGGGAGATGTTCACAGACTCGCTAGCTAGGGGCACACTGCCACCCACGTTAGCACAGGCCTCAATCTCACTGATACCTAAGAAAGACAAAGACCCAACGGAATATGGGTCATACAGACCCATATCTCTGCTGAACGCAGACGCCAAAATACTGGCCAAAATCCTAGCCAAAAGGCTAGAAGACTGTGTACCTGAGGTGGTCACAGAGGACCAGACGGGCTTCGTCAAAGGTAGACAGCTCACCTCGAACATCAGGCGCCTGCTGATCGTGATAATGACCCCCTCCGGGGAGAGAACACAAGAGGTGATCGTCTCCCTGGACGCAGAAAAGGCCTTCGACAGAGTCGAATGGAAATACCTCATAGAGGTACTGGAGCGGTTCGGGCTTGGAACAGGGTTCACCGCATGGGTAAAACTCCTATACAACGCCCCCATGGCGAGTGTACGGACCAACAATACCAACTCCCAATACTTCCAGCTGCACAGGGGCACCAGACAAGGATGCCCACTGTCCCCACTGCTGTTCGCACTAGCAATCGAACCGCTAGCAATTGCGCTCAGGGCAGCAAAAAATTGGAGGGGGATCCGAAGGGGAGGCAGAGAGCACAGAGTCTCACTCTATGCAGACGATCTGCTCCTCTACATCTCGGACCCACAAAGCAGCATGGACGGAATCATCGCGCTCCTGAAAGAGTTTGGAGCCTTCTCGGGCTACAAACTCAACATGAGCAAAAGCGAGATCTTCCCAGTCCACCAGCAAGGGGGGGGGGGGGGGGGGGCAGCACTAAAGGGGCTGCCGTTCAAACAAGCCCGACATAAATTCCGCTACCTGGGGATCCAAATAGCCCATGACTGGAAAGGGATCCACAAATGGAACCTCACCAGCCAGGCGGAGGAAGTAAAAAAGGACCTGCAAAGATGGAACACACTCCCACTCTCCCTCGCAGGAAGAGTCTAGACGATCAAAATGAACGTATTGCCCAGGTTCCTCTTCCTGTTTAGATCCATTCCGATCTACATCCCCAAGGCCTTCTTCATAGCGCTGGACAAACTTATCATGGCGTTCGTATGGGGGGGTAAAAATGCTAGGATCCCAAAGAAGGTCCTACAAAAAACAAAATCCAGGGGGGGGCTAGCCCTCCCGAATCTACAATTCTACCACTGGGCGGCAACAGCCGAGCGAGTAAGGGGATGGATCCAGGAGCCAGAAGCCGAGTGGGTGCGTGCGGAGGAGGCCTCCTGCATGGGGACCTCCCTCCGGGCCCTCGCCACGGCAGCACTCCCATCCCCACCCAAAAAACACTCCAGCAGCCCAGTGGTGACAGCCACCCTCCAATCCTGGAACCAACTGCGGCAGCAATTTGGCCTGAACAAAATGTCGGACAAGGCTCCCATCTGCAACAACCATAGGTTCAAACCAGCACTGACTGACGCCACCTTCAAAAGGTGGAGACAGGACGGGGGGACACTGACAGTCAGGGACCTATACACGGACGACAGGATCGCAACACTGGACGAACTGACAGAGAAATTTCAGCTAGCTGGGGGGAACGAGCTACGGTACCTGCAGCTCAAAAACTTCCTACGAAAGGAGACAAGGACGTACCCACAACCGCCACGACAGACACTACTGGAAGACCTACTGGACGCAAGTATCCTAGAGAAAGGGAACTGTAGTGACATGTATGGCCGACTGGTAGATAGGGACGACACCGTACTGGACGCAACAAGAAGGAAATGGGAGGACGACCTGGGGATGGAGATAGGGTGGGGACTCTGGAGCGAAGCACTGCATAGGGTCAACTCCACCTCCACGTGCGCAAGGCTCAGCCTGACGCAACTAAAATTGGTACATAGAGCCCACTTAACGAGAAACCGTATGAGTAGGTTCTTCCCGGAGGTGGAGGACAGATGTGAACGGTGCCAAAGAGGCCCGGCCAACCACGCCCACATGTTCTGGTCTTGCCCCAGACTTGTGGAGTACTGGACAGCCTTCTTCGAGGCTGTGTCCAAAGTGGTGGGGGTGAGGGTGGAGCCATGCCCGATAGTGGCGGTCTTCGGGGTTTCAGACCAGCCAGATCTATTCCTGGGGAGGAGGGCGGACGCCCTTGCCTTTGCCTCCCTGATCGCCCGCCGTAGAATCCTGTTTGGCTGGCGGTCAACAGCACCGCCCAGAGCTGCAGACTGGCTGTCCGACCTCTCGGATTCTCTCCAAATGGAGAAAATCAAATTCGCCATCCGAGGGTCGGACGACGGCTTCCACAGAACGTGGGAGCCATTCATGCAATTGTTCCGGGACCTGTTTGTGGCCAACGTACAAGAGGAAGAATAGTCGGGGGAAGGTAGCCGGCGGGGAGGGGGGGGGGCTACGGGCTCGTTACGGGGGTTTGATGGCTAGCTAAGGCCCAAAACCAAACTAAATAAATGCCAATAAACATGTTGGGGAATGTAAAATATGTATGCCGGCAAAGAGGGGGAGGCCACAGTTATTACTACGAGGATGCTCACCTGTAAATACATATGTTAATTTTTGCGTGTTTTTTTTTCTCTCTCTAACAATTTGTAATTTGTTCAATATAAAACATGAAAACTGAATAAAAAACATTTATAAAAAAAAGAAAGCATACGGAATGCTTGCCTTCATTGGACAGGGCAGAGTATAAAAACTGGCAAGTCGTGCTACAGTTGTATAGAACCTTGGTACAGCCGCACCTGGAATATTACGCACATTCTGGTCGCCACACTACAAGAAGGATGTGGAGGCTTTGGAGAAGGTGCAGAAGAGGTTTACCAGGATGTTTCCTGGTCTGGAGGGCGCTAGCTATGTGGAGAGGCTGAATAGACTCTGACCGTTTTCATTAGATTGACGGAGGTTGAGGGATGCCCTCAAAGAGGTCTACAAGATGATGAGGGGCAAGGATAGTGGATGGGCAGGCACTTTTTCCCAGGGTTGGAGGGGTCAGTCGCCAGGGGACATCGGTTTCAGGTCCGTTGGGCAAAGTTCAGAGATGTGCGAGGCATGTTTTATTTGCACAGAGGGTGGTGAGTGCCTGGAACACGATGCTAGGTGAGTTGTGGAAGCAGATACATTAACAGTGTTCAAAGGCATCTTAACAAATACATGGGTAGGATGGGTATATAGGGATATGGCACAAGGACTGCTCAGGGTTTTGGCCAAGGTTGGTATTCTTGACCGATACAGGTTTGCAGGGCCACTGGTTAGGGACAGACTGCCACCTACATTAGCACAGGCCTCAATCTCACTAATATCCAAGAAAGACAAAGACCCAACGGAATGCAGGTCATACTAAACGCAAATGCCAAAATAATTGCCATGTTCTTAGTTCAAGGCTGGAGAACTACGTTCCAGAGGAAGTCGTAGAGGACCAGACAAGTTTTGTCAAAGGGAGACAGCTAACATCGAACATCAGATGCCTGCTGAACGTGATCATAACCCCATCCGGGGAGAGAGCGCCGTCTCCCTGGACCCAGAAAAGGCCTTTGACAGAGTAGAGTGGAAGTACCTCACAGAGGTACTGGAGCAGTTCGGGCTTGGATCAGGATTTACCTCCTGGGGAAAGCTCCTGCACAACATTCCAATAACGAGCGTCCGGACAAACAACACCAGCTCCCAGTACTTTTTTGAATGCTGCCACCTTAGTACGGAACTAAAGTGCTAATGTAGATTGCATGCTCAAGTGCGACTTGAATCCACAACCTGACTACTCAGTGGCGATTCCAGAATGCTGTTAGGCACCCGTTAACTCACCTCAAGCTGTCAGGAAAATGTGCAGGGCCTGGAAAGAGGAGCAGAACAAAAGCAAGGAAAAAACTGGAATAACAAACCGTCAGAAAATTTAAGTTGAAAAAATTAGTAATTGAAAGTGATCAAATCAGCGTTAATTTCTGAAAGCAAAATTAAAAAAAAAGAAAATTTCCAAAAGTTAAAATTAAGAAAACACTGCAAAAATAGATGACAAAGAAAAGTCTAGACAATATCATGTGCTTGCAACCAGATCACCTTCAGTCTCTTCATCATTCAGTTCAGTGCTGGTCGTTGACTTCCACGATGGAGCAAAGAGAAGATCGGCTTTTCTTGCAATAAATTGCTGTATAGCAATATTATCAATTCTTCTATCCCTTCTGCAAAACAGTAGTGAGGTACATTAATAACATTATTCTGTGATGTTGTCTGATTAGCCATAATGTATCTGAATGATTCATTGGTACACTGATGTACTATGAAATTTAGCAAACTGACTGATCATTCAAAAATATCCAATACTTGAACGCATGCAAAACAGAAAAGCTATTATTGCATGTAATCTTAAATTGCATTAATCATGTTTCAGTATATTGTACACCACGTTGGTTCAATATGTGAAAGAAAACTTATTTTTTGGCCTGATCATACAAAATTTTTGACCTGACAATACTGTAATAAGTCCAAGGACACAGAAGTCCCGTCACCAGAATTCTTTTTATTTACAAACCCAACAGCTGAACAACCATGTCCATTCAGTCTGCTGTCTACACCTGGAGTGCAGAGGGTCCGTCTTTTCCAATGTGAGCGCCTGAGGACTGATTTGCCCCTTTCCTCCAGCAGCATGTTTACAGGTGCGGCATCATTCACAGTGTCCATATCAGAGTCCAATGTCCTCACCAGTGGTATCGGAGGGGCGTGTATAGTTTGTCAGGGAGGACTCTCCACGGTCTTTGGTATGATGGTCTGAGTCAGCTCCAGAGGAGGAAACGAATCTGAGGCCCACACCTAGTTCAGGTGTTTCTTTATTACATGTTTTCGCACATGTATCTCATACAACACAGGTCCTGTCCTGGCCTTGACAGTTCCTGCTACCCATGTGAGGCCATTCGCATAATTTCTGACCCATACATTTTCATCCGTATTGAACAAGTGTTTTCGTGGCCCCTGCATTGGGCCTCTGGGCGTCGCTCTATTCTGCCACCTAAATTCGGGAATAGTAGACTCAACCGGGTTCGGAGTCATCTGCCCATGAGTAGCTCCACCGGTGCTATTCCCGTTGTGGTGTGTGGGGTTGTTCTGTCGTCAAATAGCCAGCGTGACAGTTTGGTGTCCAATGATGCTGCTGACTGTTTCTTCAACCCGACCTTTAAGGTCTGGACGGCTCTCTCCGCCAAACCATTTGATGCCGGGTGGTATGGTGCCCTCCTTATGTGCCGAATGCCATTCGACTTCATAAATTTTGTGACGTCCTGACTGGCGAAAACCTATCCATTATCCGAAACTAACACCTCCGGGTTACCATGAATTGCGAACGAGGTGCGGAGTTTTTCAATGGTAGTTGTTGAATTTGCAGAGTTCATTTTGTAGACGTCCAGCCATTTGGAATAGGCGTCTACTGTTATAAAAAACATTAAACCTATATACGGGCCTGGCCTGCAGAATCGACATGAAGTCGCGACCATGGTCTACCTGGCCATTTCCATGGGTGCATCGGGCTGCCGGTGGCACCTTCTGGCCTTGTTGGCATTCTTGGCACCGGCCTATCAATGCCGCTTTGTCTGTGTCCAGGCCCGGCCACCAGACATGGCTTCTGGCCAGCATCTTCATTTTTGAGACTCCAGGGTGCCCATGATGTAGTTCAGCCAGTATGGCTTGACGGCCTTGACTTGGAACTACTACGCGAGCCCCCCCCCCCCCCCCCCCCCCCCACCCCCATAGCAGGATCCCATCTTCCACGGTGATCTGCTCTCGTCTGCTCCAGTAAAGGTGGAATTCCGCCTGGACCGGTCTTTCCACCTTCTCAATTAGCACGTGTTTTACTTTTGATAAAACCGGGTCCCTTTGGGTCCATAAACAAATATTTTGTGCGGCCAATGGGAGGGTGTCCGGGAAATGTAACGTCATTACCGGTTCCTCTACTCTGGGTACTAATGGCAGGGCGTCCGGTAATGGCAGCCTGCTTAGTGCATCGCTGTTTGCCACCCGGGTTCCTGGCTGATGCTCCAGTTGGTACTGGTACGCCGCCAGTAGTAGGGCCCAGCGTTGGATCTGGGCCGAAGCTATTGGTGGTATTGCTTTGTCTTCTTTCAACAAACCCAGCAATGGCTTCTGGTCTGTAATACAAGTACTGGTGAAATTTCTTCATCACGAATATTACAGCCAATCCTTCCTTTTCGATTTGGGCGTACTTTCGTTCTGCTGCTGCCAGTGTCCTGGAAGCAAACGCTATAGGTCGTTCCTGTCCGTTTTGCCCCGTGTGCCAAGACTGCATCAACACCATATGGAGACGTCGCACGTGAGCACCATCTCTTTCCTGGGGTTGTAGTGTACCAAGATGTTCTCTGAGGAAAGCTATTCTTTTATCTTCTTGAAAGCCTCGTCTTGGCGGGTGGACCACTCCCAAGCATGCCCCCTTTTTTAGTAATTGGTGTAGGGGGTCCAAGATGGAAGCTCTGTTCTGTATGAACTTTCCATAATGTCACCAATCCTAAAAAAGACCTTAACTCCTGGACTGTGGTGGGGCCGGGGCATCTTTAATCGCCCTCACCGAATCCTCCAAAGGGTGTAGCCCTGATTTGTCAACCTTGTACCCCAGATAGGTTACTTGAGGTGCAAGGAAAACACATTTCTCCCTATTTAGGCACATGCCTGCTGCTGAAAATCTCATGACATCCTCCAGGTTTTGCAGGTGTTCTGCTTTTCTTTTTCCTTTTCAAAAGAATGCAGACTGCAGCTGCACCTAGGTAAAGATTTTCAACATGTTTAGTGTTCTGCTGATCAATTAGTGTTTAACTCACTGCCATTTCTCTTCCTGGACAGCCTGTCTTGAAGAAATTCTGCTCTTCTCTCAAACAGGATTTCAGTTTGTTCCTTTCACCTTGTTCATCTTCATTGCTTTCTATTCCGTTCATGTTTGATCAGGTTTACCTTTGTTTTCACCCTGCCCCACTTCCCTCTTGCTCTAAACCTATTGTATCTCTTTATTTGCTAGTTATAATGAAAGGTCACCGATCTGAAACATCAATTCTGCTTCTCTTCCCACAAATGCTGCCCAACTTGAAATATCGCTAGCATTTTCAGTTTCCAGCATCCGCAGTATTCTACTTTTCAATGTCTTATTTAAGGTCTTGTTCACCAGAGTTTTGAAACCTTTCCATCTGGAGGACTTGTTGTAAATATTAAAAGAGATTTCCCTGTGCTCACCTCTGACGATGTCAACTACCTGACGGAAAACTGCACAATAAGCTTTTTCTTTTAGCATGCAACAGTTGAAGGACCTTGAGCACTATCTGGAGTCCGAGTTCTCCAGCTCTCAGCATAGCCTACAATATAGGATTTAGTCAGTCCAAAGCTCCTCAAAGATAATTCAGCAACAAGATGCTTATCAAAAATGTGACCCAACAAACAAGGTAAAAAAAAAGAGCCCATAAAAATAACACATAGTCAAAGTGAAAACACTTAATTACAGAACAAAGATCCAATAATATCCTACTTCATAGTAAAATGAAATTACCACTAATCATTTTATTTTTTACTGAACATGATGTTACAGCTTTCAATGTCCAGCTCATCCCTTCTATCCGAGTTTGCTCAGGTCGAGTCTGACATAGTTTGCATGCCAAGTGTAATGAACCTTGTGGGATGGCTGTGGATAGTGTTGCATCAAAGAATAATTGCTGAAAAGGAGCGGCAATGACAAAAGAGCAGTTGGCATACTATCCAGGTCACTTCTGGCATTGGTCATGGTGACAGCATATATAAAAACAAAAATAATTGGGGTTACCAACCGTGTAAGTATATGGAAAATTAAGCTACATCCAGGGTTGACCTAGTCCAAGAAAACCAACTACTTCTCCCTGGACCTTATCACCTACATATCAATTACCAAGCCCCAGGATTCCCTGCTCGATCCTCAGTGGACTCACATGGCAAGTGGTGCCTTCTCCTCAAGTTCCAAACTGTTGTCATTATTTCCCCCCGCACCCTCCCAGTTCTAAAAAGCAGACTTTGGATCCATCACATCTAGCAAATAGCTCCCAGAGACACCAAAAATCCTGTCCATCCTTTCCCCTTAACTGTCTGCAGCTCGCAAACCAGGTTCTTGCAGTACCACAACACCAACCACAAATGGCATCTTCCAATGACTGGGGCCACGATGCACTATCCTTCAATATCTCTGAAACTTTGACAGTCATTCAGACCATCTTCCAATACATGTCCTCCACGATCCAGTTCAGAACGACAGTCCTTGCCACAGCATCTTCAGCAATTACATACTTTCCCACTACTGCACTGAGACTCTAGGGTCTCTCAACCATCTTAAAGGATTAATGGGAAGATAAAAACCTTCAACCCTGCTAGGAACTCCACACCCTTGCCACCAATTACACAAAAGTCATTGTCAATTAAGTTAGACTGTTAATAACTTTGAAGCCCTATTCAAAAAGCACAGCTTTGCGTGCTAGCAGCTTCTCAAGGATAATTTGAGATGGGCAACAAATGCTGGCAGAGCCAGCACCACCCACATCCTGTGAAAGAATAAAAACGTCCTATCTTTAAAAAAGATAGTTTCCTTCCATATCACGGTATCTTGTATATCTCACATCTCATATGCTTCAGTCCACCTCCTGCTGAGACACTTATCTTTGCTTCCGTCACCTCCGGGCTCAATTATATCAAACCTCCCCCATGCCATGGTCTCCCATTCTCCTCAAACTCAAATTCATTCCGAACTCTGCAATTATTTAATCTCATATAAAGTCCTACTCATCCATTGCAGGTGAACATGGGGCTGGTTTAGCTCACTCGGCTAAATCGCTGGCTTTTAAAGCAGACCAAGCAGGCCAGCAGCACGGTTCAATTCCCGTACCAGCCTCCCTGGACAGGCGCCGGAATGTGGCGACTAGGGGCTTTTCACAGTAACTTCATTGAAGCCTACTCGTGACAATAAGCGATTTTCATTTCATTTTTCAACATGCTGACCTGCACTAGTTCCAATTTAAAAATCCTGCTTTTGTGGTCAAGTCTATTCATTATTTACCTTCTTCGTCAATGTAACCTCCTCCAGAAATAGAATCAGCCTCAAACTCTGTAGTTGGATTCTTTGACATCTTTGCGTCATTTGCCACCTAAGGCAGATATTAGGATCTGGGTCCAGAAATGAGACCCCAATGTAGCAGGTAATTTAGGAGTTAAACAGATTGAGGGGAAAAAAACCTACTATCACAGAGTCAGAGGTGTACGCCAGCACCTCGCGTTGTTACATTGTCCTAGTTAGCCTTGAACTCATTAGAGGGAATGCACAGGATTCTCAGATCCGTTGTTCCTCAAGATACTCCTATCTGGCAATTCGGCATCTGCGGGAGCTGAAGGATCAGTGAGCACTGGTCGTGAAATCAACACCTTCCAGAGGTTTATGTATCAGCAAACTTGTTAATAAAGTGTTAAAGACAAAAAAAAAGATACTCCTGTCTGACCAGCTATTAGCCCATTACAAAGTCTGATGGCCTCTTTGCCCATCAATGAGGTTAGTTGTTTATCAATAGCATGGCTCTGCTCTTTTGTATAAATGGGAGTGGGCAATCAAACAACCAAGATAATGCTGATGGCTCCAAGCCTGGAAACCCCAGCAGTGAACCTTTGTTTGTGGGGCTGGGCAAAACTTAGAGAGAGAAAGAGAAAACTGCTGATCTGAACAGTTGCACGAGGAGACTTTGGGAATCGATTGAGAAGGTCATGAAAGTCGCCACCAAGGCAAAATAGCTTTGTAAATGCAAATATTGCCTTTGTCTGACTGTGAAAGTGGCATGGGAGCTGCATGTTCTGTTAGTGTTGTTGTTTAATGGGAACTGATGAGTTAAGGCTAAGAAACTGAATGTAATCTGTTATTGTTAGAGTTGAAGTTTAAAATTTTTTATTTTAATAAAGTTGGTTTATAAAATGACCACGCCCTATTTCTTATATTGTCACTCCTGGAGCGAATTGATCTTTCCGCACCATTCCTTTCCTGAATTCCACCAATTCACTCTTCTCCTTTAAGACATTCCTTAAAACACATCTCTGATCAATCTTTCATTCATCCCTCCTCATATATTCCTCTTTGGCTTTCTGTCCATTTTTGATTGGACTTGTGGTGGCTTGGAATAGTTATTCAGATTAAAAAGGTACTAGATGAATGCAAGTTGTTGTTGCTTACTGCCACTGTCTTAAATAGCACGGTAGCATTGTGGATAGCACAATCGCTTCACAGCTCCAGGGTCCCAAGTTTAATTCCGGCTTGGGTCACTGTGTGTGTGGAGTCTGCACATCCTCCAAGTGTGTGCGTGGGTTTCCTCCGGGTGCTCCGGTTTCCTCCCACAGTCCAAAGATGTGCAGGTTAGGTGGATTGGCCATAATAAATTGCCCTTAGTGTTGGGTGGGGTTACTGAGTTATGGGGATGGGGTGGAGGTGTTAACCTTGGGTAGGGTGCACTTTCCAGGAGTCGGTGCAGACTCGATGAGCTGAATGGCCTCCTTCAGCACTGTAAATTCTATGTAAATCATTTGAAGCCAGATCAGTGATGTCTAGTTTCTGGTGCTGGGTATATATATATCTCCAAATTTAAAAAAAGTTAACTTAGCAAATGGAATCTGCAATTGAAAAATAGGTCACTGGCTTAAGCAATCCAAAATATTTAAATACATTTTGAAAATGACCAATAGTGAAAGCATGACCTCAATTAAGTCAATTCCCTTCTCCAACAGCACTTGGTAAAATGCCACCTAGTGGCATCTTTGAGCATAGGAGGACAATATAATTGAAATCCATACAGCTAATTTTCATCTATTCCAATAAAGTTCTGTTAACCATCTTCAAATATTATTAAACTTAGGAAAGCGCACTTCCAATTGGATTTGAAGGAGAAAAAATAATTTGGACTTAGTTTGTCACTAATTTGCCATTCAACCAGAATGGGACACGTTTTAAGATTAAATATTGTGATTGGGGCAGCATGGTAGCGCAGTGGTTAGCATTGCTGCCTCATGACGCTGAGGTCCCAGGTTGTATTCCGGCTCTGGGTCACTGCCCCACTGTCCATGTGGAGTTTGCACATTCTCCTCATATTTGCATGGGTTTCACCCCCACAACCCAAAGATGTGCAGGGTAGGTGGATTGCCCCTAATTGGAAAAATGAATTGGGTAATCTAAATTTTAAAAAAAATATTGCAATTGATTCCATAGGCCTGACTCTTGTCAGGATTTGGAGCTGCCTGCAAGTCAATGAAAGCATGCCCATGACTCCACATACACAAACACAGGCGCAAAATAAACAGGCTCGGGCCTGTGGCGGCGCCCTTTGCGTTTTGTGCAGCAGTCGAGTTGCGGCCGGCAGTAAAGGACTCCCCGCACTGCTGCTGGTTAAAGTAGGTGTGGGCTGACAGTGCAGCCCGATTAATAAAGGGAGAGATCGCGGTACCTGTGGTGAAGCGCGGTTTTCAAGAACTCGGCCGAGACGCTGTGAATGTCTGCGTTCTCATATTGTTCACTTTTCAGAAGGGACAACAAGGTGGGCCCGTGATAACCCACCGACTGGCGCATCAGGTCCTTGTTCATATTCAGCAGCAATTTAGCTCCGGCTGGCGAGGCCCCTCGACATACTGCCTCCAGAAGCTGGCTGAGGTGAAGCGAGGGCGAACGTGGCACGGCCCAACAGACGGGTGAGACCGGGCAGACATATCAACCCGAGTACCGGAGACTCGACACGCGCCTGCGCGCTCGCCGCCTCTCCCCACCCCGCATGCGCGCTTTCCGCTGCTGCGAGTTTGCGCAGTCACCTTCTCTCCTCTCGTTGGCCCAGCCAGTTTGTGAAACGGAAAATCCGGTCTCACCTATCTGCCTGGCCTCACCTATCTGCCTGGCCTCACCTGTCTGCCTGGCCTCACCTTTGCTGCCTGGCCTCACCTTTGCTGCCTGGCCTCACCTGGCTGCCTGGCCTCACCTGTCTGCCTGACCTCTCCTTGCTGCCTGGCCTCACCTGTCTGCCTGGCCTCACCTGTCTGCCTGGCCTCACCTTTGCTGCCTGGCCTCTCCTTGCTGCCTGACCTCACCTGTCTGCCTGGCCTCACCTGTCTGCCTGGCCTCACCTTTGCTGCCTGGCCTCACCTTTGCTGCCTGGCCTCTCCTTGCTGCCTGGCCTCACCTGTCTGCCTGGCCTCTCCTTGCTGCCTGACCTCTCCTTGCTGCCTGACCTCACCTGTCTGCCTGGCCTCACCTGTCTGCCTGGCCTCACCTGTCTGCCTGGCCTCACCTTTGCTGCCTGGCCTCTCCTTGCTGCCTGGCCTCACCTGGCTGCTCGAAAAGCAAAATACTGTGGGTGCTGCTAGATACCTGAAATGAAAGCAGAAAATGCTGGAAAAACTCAGCAGGAGCAGGCAGCACCTAGAAGATCATAAGAACTAGAAGCAGGACTAGGTAATTCAACCCCTTGAGCCTGCTCCACCATTCATGGCTGATCTCATCTCGACCTCAGCTCCACTTTTCTGCCCGTTCTTCATAACCCTTTAACCCATTATGAATTTTTAAATGTCTAGCTCCTCCTTAAGCGTATTCAATATCGCGGCATCCACTGCACTCTGGGGTAGTGAATTCCACAGATTCCCAGCAGTTTAAGAGAAGTAATTTTTCCTCGTCTCTTTTAAATCTGCTATCCTAAAACTATGACCTCTCGATCTAGTTTGCCCCACAAGATGAACATCCACTCTATATCAACTTGGTCAATCCCTATCTTGTATACCTCAATTAGATCTCTCATTCTGTGTAGACCTATACTGCTCAATCTCTCTTCATTAGACAAACCCCTCATCTCTGAAATCAATCTCGTGAACCTCCCCTGAACTGCCTCTAATGCAATTACATCCCTCCTCAAATAAGGGGACCAAAGCTGTACACAGTACTCCAGGTGCAGTCTCACCAATGCCTTGTAGACGGACTTCCGGTGGTGACCATGGAGTGGACGGTCACACATTTAGCAGCTCTCGCCTCGAGTGGTCCTTTAGGGGCTTTTAAGCTGGATTTCCGTGGGAATTTCTCACCATAAGTTGATAAAAGTGAGAAGAGAAGGAGGCGACCCCCAATTTATGGAACCCCGCTCAAAAAATAGTCGGAAAAGAAGAAATCAAAGGATGGATGGAAACAAAACTCGGAAAGCAGCGGGTTTAATGACAATGAGGCCAAGTTCGGCTGTGTCTGCCCAATGGACCAATTGGTCGAATACTTGGATGGGAAATTCGCCCAACATCGCAAGGAGTGTTCCGAGGACCTGATCCAGGCGGTGGCCTCGATTAAGAGGTGGTCGACCAGGTGGAGGAGAAAGTGAAGACTCTGACAAGAGATTCAAAAGCTGCAGGAGCAGGTGACGGATCGAGAGGAGGAGTCCACAGCAATGGCAATGGAAATTGGCATTCTACAGGAGCGGCAGAAACAGCTGTTGGAGAACGTGGAAGACCTGAAGAATCGTTCTCGCAGGCAGAATATCCGGATCGTCGGTTTGCCAGAGGGAAGGGAGGGATCAGATGTCGGTGGGGAAGATGCTGGAGAAGCTGATGGGGGATGGTTCATTCTCCAAGCTGTTGGAGATGGACCTGGCCCATATGTCTCTTATGCGTAAGCACCAGGGTTGTGAGTCCCCGAGGGCGATTGTGGTACGGCTGCATCGTTTCCTGGATAAGGAACGTAGTATGAAGTGGGCTCAGCAGACGAAAGGGTGAACCTGGGAAGAGTCAGAGATCCGGGTGTATCAGGATTTGGGAGCAGAGCTTGCAAAGAAGAGGGCAAGTTTTAATAAAGTCCCTGTTTGTGGAAGACATAAAATTTGGACTGCTCTACCCGGCCCGTCTCTGGGTAACCCATGAGACCCGGGAGCTATACTGTACTTTGGCTCACCGGAAAAGGTGGAGGTCTTTATGAAAGACAAGAGCTTGGTGGATGCATAAGGACTTTAAAACCTAAACTGTGGTGGACTGAGTTTTACATAAGAAAGGGTGGGGGGGAAAGAAAAGTTTTGTGCGGTTCTTTCTTTGTCTGGAAAAATCTCACCCTTTCAATTTTGTAATTTAAGTTGTGACCTTCGGGAGGAGAAGGACTTTTTCTGCTTGATTTGATTTTGATTTGTTGTATATGCCGAATTGCAGTGAATAGGGTTTTGAGCTGCGATGTTTTTTTCTCTTCTGTTGGAAAAAAGATGGTTGAGTTTCTGTATGCATAACTTTTTATTCTACTGATATACCTTCAATTCACCGTGAGGCAAAGAGAGCAAGTGAACAGTAGGCTTTATTAGTCATGAACTTGCCTAGCCAGAGTCAGTAGTACAGAATGGATGCCGCCTACAAGAGGCCGGTTTATATATGCCCCGCTGTGGGCAGAGCCAGAGGTGGAGCCATACCGGGATTACAGTATACGTAGAAGCAGTTCATATCACCACTTCCAGGTCATAGGTCACAGGTTACAGTATTATGCATGCATTATGGTGAATACATTCACCACATATACCCCCTGTTAAAAAAAATCAAGTCCAGCGGGGGTGATGTGGGGTCATTACATATTCAGTCTATCTGGAGGCTGGATCGTTCTCTTCGACCTCCGCAGCTCTGGTGGCGCAGCGGGCACAGTAGTCACAGGTGGTAACTCCAGGGGCGTTGTGTCCGGAGCTTGAGCCTCAGTCCGGGGTGTCGGAAATGGTTGGGGTGCGGGGGCAGGGTGGGGGTGATGGGTGGCGGCAGTGTCGGCGCGGGACAATACAGGACACCCAGGGGAGCGTACGGGGCGCTGTGGGTGGCGGCGGGGAGGGGGGAATGTAGGCAGGGGGCGCGTTGGTGGGGGAACCAGCTGGTGCCAGGTCCCATAGGGAGACCGTATCTTGCCGTCCGTCCTGGTGCGCGATGTAAGCGACCTGGGGGTTGGCGTGCAGCAGCTGGACCCTCTCGACCAGGGGATCGGTCTTATGACTCCTCATGTGCCTCCAGAGAAGGACTGGCCACGGAGTTTTCAGCCAAGATGGAAGCGAGACCCCGGAGATGGACTTCCTGGGGAAGATAAACAAACGATCGTGAGGGGTCTTGTTCGTGGCTGTGCAGAGGAGCGATCTGATGGAGTGGAGGGCGTCAGGGAGAACCTCCTGCCAGCGAGGAATGGGGAGACTTCTAGACCTAATGGCCAGAAGAACGGCCTTCCATACCGTTGCATTCTCCCTCTCCACCTGCCCGGCTCCCTGCGGGTTATAGCTCATAGTCCTGCTCGAGGCGATGCCTTTCTCAAGCAGGTACTGATGCAGCTCATCGCTCCTGAACGATGTGCCCCGGTCACTGTGGACGTAGGCAGGGAAACCGAACAGCGTGAAGATGCTGTGCAGTGCCTTTATTATGGTGGCTGACGGCATGTCGGGGATGGGGAAGCGGGAGTACTCATCGATGACGGTGAGAAAGTATATATTCCAGTTGGTGGAGGGGAGGGGCCCTTTGAAGTCAATACTTAGGCGCTCAAAGGGCCGGGAGGCCTTTACCAGGTGGGCCTTGTCTGGCCGGTAGAAGTGCGGTTTGTATCCGCGCAGACTTGGCAGTCCCTAGTCATGGCCTTGACCTCCTCAGAGGAGAAGGGCAGGTTGCGGGCCTTAATGAAGTGAGTAAGACGGGTGACCCCTGCCTGGCAGAGGTCATTGTGGATAGCCCAAAGTCGGTCATCTTGCGCCCTGGCGCATGTGCCGCGGGACAGGGCATCTGGGGGCTCATACAGCTTCCCAGGGCGATACTTGATATCGTAGTTGTAGGTGGAGAGTTCGATCCTCCACCTCAAGATTTCATCATTTTTTATTTTGCCCCGTTGTGCGTTGTCGACATGAAGGCTACCGATCGTTAGTCGGTGAATAGGGTGAACCTCCTACCAGCTAGGTAGTGCCTCCAGTGCCGCACGGATCCACTATGGCTTATGCTTCCTTCTCGACTGAGGAGTGTCGAATTTCGGAAGCGTGGAGGGTTTGTGAAGGGCGGGCACCTGACGTCCAATATTAGACGGCTTCTTAATGTCATAATGATGCCAGCGTTGGGGCGCGTTGAGGTGGTAGAAGCCATGGATGCGGAGAAGGCTTTCAACTGGGTGGAGTGGAAGTACCTAAGGGACATTTTCGGCAGGTTTGGGTTCGGAAAGGGATTTGTGGATTGGGTCCGGCTGTTATAACAGGCTCCGGTGGCAAATGAACCAACCGAGTCCGGTCAGAGTATTTTAGTCTCTGCAGGGGGCAAGACAGGGATGCCTGCTCTCCCCATTATTGTTTGCCCTGGCCATAGAGCCCTTGGCAATGGCCCTCAGATCATCAAATGGCTGGCAGGGGATAGTGAGGGGGGGGGGGGGGGCGCACAGAATCTCTCTATATGCTGACGATTTGTTGCTCTATGTCACATCCGGTGGGGGAATGGCCGAAATCATGGAGATACTAGGAGAATTTGGGCGATTTTCAGGTTACAAGTTAAATGTGGGAAAGAGTGAGATGTTCGTCATCCATTTAATTTCATTTTCATTTTTCATCCAGCCACGGGGGCAGGAAAATAGACTGAAGGAGTTGCCGTTCAGAGTGGTTGAGAGGAGTTTAGATATCTGGACATTCAAGTGGCTAAGGATTGGGGCAGCTTCATAAGTTAAATCTGGGCAAAGAGCTGGATCGAATGAAAAGGGATTTTTGCAGATGGGACATGCTCCCGCTGATGCTGGCGAGGAGTGTCCAGACAGTAAAGATGACAGTCCTTCCAACACTGCTGTTCTTTTTTCAATGTCTTACAATTTTTATCCCAAAGGCTTTTTTCAGGAAAATGAACGTGGCGATATCGGGTTTTGTGTGGACGGGTAAAACTCCAAGAACTATTACTGGGCGGCCAACATATCGAAGGTCAGGAAGTGCGGAGTGGGGGAGGGGTTGGCGTGGGAGCGATGGGAAGAGGCATCCTGTAAGGGTATGAGTTTGGAGGCCTTCCTGTCAGTGCCCCTGCCGTTTTTGATGGCTCGGTACTCTACAAGCCCTGTGGTGGTGGCAGCCCTTACGGTGTGGGGGCAATGGAGGCAGCTCATGAGACTGGAGGGGACGTCAATGTGGTCACCGATTTGTAACAACAAACGGTTTGCCCCGGAGGGGCTGAATGGGGTCTATAAGGGATGGCGGCGGGCAGGGATTGAGACATTTGGGGACCTATTCATTCAGGAGGGTTTTCCTAACTTGGAGGCATCAGAGGAGTTTGAGTTGCCAGGCGGGAACGGGTTTCGGTACCTCCAGGAACGGGATTTTGTCCGGAGACAGGTTCCTGACTTCCCTCGCCTCCCCCTGAGGGAGTTACAAGGTAAGGTGATGTCAAAAACAGAGTTTAGAGAGGGAGGGTTTTGGAGATATACAAGGAGTTGATGGAGTGGGAAGGGGCCCCTATCAGGGAGGTGAAGAGGAAGTGGGAAGAGGAGCTGGGTGGGCAGATAGAATTCGAGCTGTGGGAAAAAGCCCTGAAGAGAGTCATTCATCCTCGTTATGTGCCAGACTTAGCTTGATCCAGTTCAAGGTGGTCCATAGGGCCCATATGATGGTAGCCCGGATGAGCAGGTTCTTTGAGGAGGTGGAGGACATATGTGGGAGGTGTGGGGGTAGCCCGGCAAACCATGTACATATGTTTTGGGCATGTCCAAAATTGAGGGGATTCTGGCAGGGATTTGCGGACGTTATGTTAGAGGTCCTGGAAGGAAGGGTAACTCCGAGTCCAGAATTGGCAATATTTGGGGTATCGGAAGATCCAGGGGAGGGAAGCCGATGTTCTGGCCTTCTCCTCCCTGGTGGCCCAGAGACGGATTTTGCTGGGATGGAGGGACTCGGAACCCCCGGTCAGGGGTGTGGGTCAGCGATATGGCAGGGTTTCTCAGTCTGGAGAAAATTAAATTCACTTTGAGAGGATCAATTCAAGGGTTCATCCTGAGATAGCAGCCGTTCATAGACTACTTCAAGGAAAATTGAACGTCAGCAGTAAGGTGGGGGGAGGGAAAAGGGCTGGGGGAGAAAACAGGAGGTATAGAACATAGAACATGACAGCGCAGTACAGGCCCTTCAGCCCACGATGTTGCACCGTCCTGTGAAACCCTTCTAAAGTCCCTCTACACTATTCCCTTATCGTCCATATGCCTATCCAATGACCATTTGAATGCGTTTAGTGTTGGTGAGTCCACTACTGTTGCAGGCAGGGCATTCCACGCCCTTACTACTCTCTGAGTAAAGAACCTACCTCTGACATCTGTCCTATATCTATCTCCCCTCAATTTAAAGCTATGTCCCCTCGTGCTGGACATCACCATCTGAGGAAAAAGGCTCTCAATGTCCACCCTATCTAATCCTCTGATCATCTTGTATGCCTCAATTAAGTCCCCTCTTAACCTTCTTCTCTCTAACGAAAATAGCCTCAAGTCCTTCAGCCTTTCCTCATATGATCTTCCCTCCATACTAGGCAACATTCTTGTAAATCTCCTCTGTACCCTTTCCAATGCTTCCACATCCTTCCTATAATGTGGCAACCAGAACTGCACACAATACTCCAAATGCGGCTGCACCAGAGTTTTGTACAACTGCAACATGACCTCATGGCTCCGAAACTCAATTCCTCTACCAATAAAAGCTAACACACCGTACGCCTTCTTAACAACCCTCTCAACCTGGGTGGCAACTTTCAGGGATCTATGGACATGGACACCGAGATCTCTCTTATTACAACGGGACAGAGAATACAGTTTCCGGCAGCTAGGGAATAGAGCGGGGTGAGTAGTGGGTGTTGTTCTGTAGGTTGTTTTTTTTTTCTCTTTTTACGTGTGTCGGCCCGCGTGGTTGTTTAAGAGATGTGAATGTGTGAAACTGAAAATTACAAATGCTTCAATAAAATCTTTTCTAAAAAAAATAACAATGCCTTGTATTGCAACATTTGTCTACTTTTATGCTCTATTCCTTTAGCCATAAATGCCAAAATTCCATTTCCCTTCCTTATTGCCTGCTGTACCTACATACTAGTTTTCTGTGATTCATGCACGAGGACTCACAGATCCCTCTGCACAGAAGCACTCTGAAGTTTCTCTCCATTTAGATCATTAGTTGCCTTTCTAATTTTCCAGCCAAAATGGATAACTTCACACTTATCCATGTTAAATTCCACCTGCCAAATTTGGCCCACTCACCGAACCTATCCAATGTGAATTGAGAAACGTAACATATTGACCTGAAAAGGTAACCAAAATTAGCTCCCATGCTCTTCTCAAAATAGTACCATGGGATCTTTAACGTCCACCTGAGAAGGCAGACAGTTTATTGGTTTAAGGTCTCATCCAAAGGACTTCACCTCACACGGTGAAGCTCTTTCTCAGAATTGCGCTCGAGTGTGAAAATGAATTAAAGCCGCCATAGTCCCAAGGACCATAAGTTGCTCTCCCCTTTTGAGAAAGAATTTTAAGCTGTCAACCATCTCCACCCAGGCCCCGTTGATGCAGACAGGGGCGTGTACAATACTTTGCTTCCTGAAGTCAATGACCAGCTCTTCAGTTTTGCTGACATTGAGGGAGAGATTGTTGTTGTTACACCACTCCACAAAGTTCTCTATCTCCCTCCTGTATTCTGACTCACCGTTTAAAGATAATATTGTGGAGGAGAATGTTGAGACCCAGGCTATTAGAATAGATGGCATTGAGGTGCGTAGGGAAGAAGTGTTGGCAATTCTAGACCAGGTGAAAATAGATAAGTCCCCGGTGCCGGATGGGATTTATCCTAGGATTCTCTGGGAAGCCAGGGAAGAGATTGCTGAGCCTTTGGCTTTGATTTTTAGGTCATCATTGGCTACAGGAATAGTGCCAGAGGACTGGAGGATAGGAAATGTGGTCCCTTTGTTCAAGAAGGGGAGTAGAGATAACCCCGGTAACTATAGGCCGGTGAGCCTAACGTCTGTGGTGGGTAAGGTCTTGGAGAGGATTATAAAAGATACGATTTATAATCATCTAGATAGGAATAATATGATTAGGGATAGTCAGCATGGTTTTGTGAAGGGTAGGTCATGCCTCACAAACCTTATCGAGTTCTTTGAGAAGGTGACTGAACAGGTAGACGAGGGTAGAGCAGTTGATGTGGTGTATATGGATTTCAGTAAAGCATTTGATAAGGTTCCCCACGGTCGGCTATTGCAGAAAATACGGAGGCTGGGGATTGAGGGTGATTTAGAGATGTGGATCAGAAATTGGCTAGTTGAAAGAAGACAGAGAGTGGTAGTTGATGGGAAATGTTCAGAATGGAGTTCAGTTACGAGTGGCGTACCACAAGGATCTGTTCTGGGGCCATTGCTGTTTGTCATTTTTATAAATGACCTAGAGGAGGGCGCAGAAGGATGGGTGAGTAAATTTGCAGACGACACTAAAGTCGGTGGAGTTGTAGACAGTGCGGAAGGATGTTGCAGGTTACAGAGGGACATAGATAAGCTGCAGAGCTGGGTTGAGAGGTGGCAAATGGAGTTTAATGTGGAGAAGTGTGAGGTGATTCACTTTGGAAAGAATAACAGGAATGCGGAATATTTGGCTAATGGTAAAATTCTTGGTAGTGTGGATGAGCAGAGGGATCTCGGTGTCCATGTACATAGATCCCTGAAAGTTGCCACCCAGGTTGATAGGGTTGTGAAGAAGGCCTATGGTGTGTTGGCCTTTATTGGTAGAGGGATTGAGTTCCGGAGCCATGAGGTCATGTTGCAGTTGTACAAAACTCTAGTACGGCCGCATTTGGAGTATTGCGTACAGTTCTGGTCGCCTCATTATAGGAAGGACGTGGAAGCTTTGGAACGGGTGCAGAGGAGATTTACCAGGATGTTGCCTGGTATGGAGGGAAAATCTTATGAGGAAAGGCTGATGGACTTGAGGTTGTTTTCGTTAGAGAGAAGAAGGTTAAGAGGTGACTTAATAGAGGCATACAAAATGATCAGAGGGTTAGATAGGGTGGACAGCGAGAGCCTTCTCCCGCGGATGGAGGTGGCTAGCACGAGGGGACATAGCCTCAAATTGAGGGGTAATAGATATAGGACAGAGGTCAGAGGTGGGTTTTTTACGCAAAGAGTGGTGAGGCCGTGGAATGCCCTACCTGCAACAGTAGTGAACTCGCCAACATTGAGGGCATTTAAAAGTTTATTGGATAAGCATATGGATGATAAGGGCATAGTGTAGGTTAGATGGCCTTTGGATTTTCTCCATGTCGGTGCAACATCGAGGGCCGAAGGGCCTGTACTGCGCTGTATCGTTCTATGTTCTATGTTCAAGATCCAGCCCACTACGGTCATGTCGTCAGCAAACCTGGAGGTGGAGTTGGAGCCAAATGTTGCTACCCAGTCGTATAGTAGGGGGCTAAATATGCAGCCTTGCGGGGCCCCGGTATTGAGGCCTATCATGCAGGAGGTGTTGTTGTTTATTCTTACTGATTGTGGTCTATGGGTCAGAAAGTCGAGGATCCAGTTGCAGAATCAGGTTCCAGGTCCTAGGTTTTGGAGCTTTGCTATGAGCTTGGCTAGCATTATGGTGTTGAAGGCAGAGCTGTAGTCAATAAATAGGAGTCTGATGTAGGAGTCCTTGTTGTCGAGATGCTCCAGGGGTGAGTGTAGGGCCAGGGAGATGGCATCTAGTGTGGACTGGTTGCGGCGTTATGCGAATTGCAGTGCATTTAGGCATTCTGGGAGTATGGAGTTGATGTGCCTTATGACCAACCTCCCAAAGCATTTCATTACGATCGATGTCAAGGCCACCGGAGGGTAGTCATTGAGACTCATTGCCTGGTTCTCCTTTGGCACTAGTATGATGGTTATCTTCTTGAAGCAGGTGGGGACCTCAGAATGGAGTTGGGAGAGTTTGAAGATTTACATGAACACATTTGTCAGCTGGTTCACACAGGATCTGAGTGCACGACCAGGGGCCCCATCCGGACCCGTCGCCTTCCAAGGATTCACTTTTAAGAAGGCTTTTCTGAATTCGGAAGCTGTGATGGTGGGTGTGTCCGGGGCTGGGGCAGTCGATGCGGTTTGATGGTTTCTTGCTCGAACCGAGCATAGAATGCATTGAGTTCACCGGGAAGGGAGGCGCTGCTGCCGGAGATTCTGCTCGGCTTCGCTTTGTAGTTAGTTACGTTGTTTAAGCATTACCATAACCGACGAGAATCTGTAACGCTCGTATGTGACTTTAGCTTGGTCTGATATTTCTTGACATCCCCAATGACTTTGCGGAGGGCATACCTGGATTTCTTGTAAAAGTCAGGGTCGCCTGACTTGAATGCCTCAAACCTGGCCTTCAGCAGGGAGTCAATCTCCCGATTAAGCCATGGTTTCCAGTTGGGGAACGTACGTACTACTTTCTTTGATACAAGGTCGTCTACACATTTGCTGCCACAGTCTGTGACGATGGTGGCATAATCGTTTAGGTTGGTCGGTGAGTTCTTAAATATGGACCAGTCCACTGACTCCAAGCAGTCACTTAGGAACTCTTCTGTTACCTCTGACCAGCACTGCACAATCTTCTTAATCAGATTCTCCCGCTTAAGGTTTTGCTTGTCTGCCGGGAGAAGGAGCACTGTCTTACGGTCTGATTTTCCAGAGTGTGGTCGGGGGATGGATCGATAGACACCCTTGATTTTTGTGCAGCAGTGATCGAGAGTGTTGTCGTCCCTCGTGGGACAGGAGATGTGTTGGTGGAATTTTGGCATTACACTCGTGAGGTTGGCTTTGTTGATGCCCCTGGTCATGATGAACAAGGCCTCCGAGTGTTCTGTTTCATGTTATTTATACTGTGTACAATTCACCCAGCGCCTTCTTCACTTCTGCCTGGGGTGGGATGTAGACCACTGTGATAATGGCTAAAGTGAACTCACATGGAAGGTAGTATGGGCGGCACTTCACACGGTCAGGTATTCCAGGTCCAGGGAGCTGTAGGTCGCCAGGGTCACCACATCCAAGTCCCATTGGGGGTTGATGAGGGAGTAAACCCCTCCACCCTTTGCTTTGTCTGATGATGTCGCCCAGTCCGTCCGGTTATTGAGAAGCCGTCAGGTTATATGGCACAGTCCTGTGAGGCAGGAGTGAGCCATGTCTCTGTGAAACAGAGCACACAGCAGTCTCTTATTTCCCACTGAGGTAAGTCTAGCGTTAAGTTTATCCAGCTCGTTTCGATTGCTTGGCTGTTTGCTAGGAGTATGCTAGGGAGAGGAGTCTTGAAACTGCATTGCTCTAGTCTCACGGGGCTAGGGAGGTTGTGCAGCAGAAATTATGAATTACAATCCAGTGACCAGAAGGCCAACAGTCTGAAAAGTGAGTTCAGGTACAGAATTGGACAATCTAAATTAAACAGCAGTCAACGGCTTGAGCAACCAGGCCTGATGGAAATTTAGACAGGCCAAGTAAACACAGACACTGGTCAGAGGTGAGCAAAGGTTAGCCTGGACTTGTCCTGGAAGCTGGGACCAGAGGTGCTCGTCCTTGACCAGATAAGAACATTATTTTGTGTATTGGCCGGTATTGGCCAGACTCACCGGCACGTTCCAGTATCGGTCAGACTCAGAGCCACCTCAGTTTCTATATATGGAAATGGCTATGTGCACTGTACACCTGAGGATTGACCCCGAGGGGGCTCCTGGCATCTTCCATATATGGAATCGGTAATCCCATTGGATGTTGACCCTCCTCCCCGGCCGATAACCTCATTGGCTGGGAGCCAGAGAACCTTCCAGCAGGCCGGGAAAGAGAGAGGGGAGGAAAGAGAGAAGAGCTATCTAGAGGCCACCAAAGACTCCACCCCGGGCGAAGACCTGACTCCCCAGCGAAGACTCGATCACCCAGAGAAGACACGGCGACGATGGAAGAGGGCGTGCAAGACCAACCTTCAGAGTCAAGATCATCGGAATCAGCTGAGCTCAGTGAAGACAAAGAGTCATACCCGGTGCAGCAGACTGGCCAAGCTCAACTTCACGGGTAGTATCAGAGTCTCAGATAAACAGTACGGTGTTGATAAGTTATATTAAGGATTAAGAGTTGTTTCGTTAATGGAGTTTGAATAATAAAATTCTGTAATAAAATTGTGTTGAATCATGAATCCACTCTTGCCGTTTGTTCATCTCATGAATAAGAATATCTGGGTAAACGATTTTTAGTATAAACTGGTCGAAGTGTCTAATGTTTCAAACAATGCCACTAAAAAGTCAGTCACTCTTGATGGAACAAGGCTGATATTTTCCCTGGTCTTTGGTGCATGAACAGTGAGAAATTAGTTTGTTTTTGCCTTAACAGTGATTTCTGTGCAGATTCAATGAGAAAGACTGCAACAGCACACAACTGTGCATGGGCAGTTTATATTTGATAACTCAATAAAATGCTTATTTTTTTTAAAAGAGAGATGCAGGATCTGGGCTGTTCTCCAGTGGGTCATGTCCCTCGTGGGCTGGTTTGTGGGATCCTGCTGTGCACTACAGCATGTAAACATGCTTTCATATCATTCCTGAGGTCCCTAGAATTGAATTTCTAAAATGTGAGGCTGTGTAAAAGGATTGTTTATAATCCCCGAATTAGTGTTTGTGCCTTTATTTCCAATGATGCAGTAAAACAGCCAGAGGCGACATATTAAACACAAGAGGGAGACACACAAGCTCGGAGAGTGGCCCTTCAGTCTTTAGCCACTAGCAACCCTTTGGGGAACATCTCCCTCTGTCCATTTACATTTTAATTAAACATATTAAAGGCTCATTTGAAATCTGTAAAAAAACTGTGCATGTGCAGATGTCAGAAATTACAGCTGCTTTTTCCAGAATTAATGGAAAGTGCTGACAACTTCGTTTTTATTACAGCAAAATCAGAGCCATGTCTGGCTTCTGCAAAACCATGGAAGATCAACTATACTAAAATATTACAAATTTTACATTTGTAAAAAATTCCTGTTAACTTCTTCCATTCAATCTTTTCGTTAGGTATAATTATAATGTGACAAATTTACATGAGCAGTTTTCACTCCCAGATCAAAGCAAATTACTGCGGATGCTGGTATCTGAAACCAAAAGAGAAAATGCTGGAAAATCTCAGCAGGTCTGGCAGCATCTGGAAGGAGAGAAAAGAGCTCACATTTCGAGTTCAGATGACCCTTTGTCAAAGCCCACACCTAGATATTCATTATACAGATATTTATTACAGAAATACAAAAATAATTACTTCAAATTGAGGTTTAATTACATCTGGAAGTTATTGTCCATTTATTCTGGCAAAGCCTGAATAATTCCCCCTTTGGTGAGGGATGAAGAATCGGAGGACATCGGTTTCAGGTGTTTGGGATTTCGAATGCACTGTCTGGGAGTGTACTAAAAGAAATTTCAATCATAACTTTCAAGAGAAAATTGGATGGGAAGCTGAAGGGAAATATTAGCAGGACTGCAGATGAAGCATTGGGAAGAGCTAAATTGTCTTGCAGAAAGCTGGCACTGGTTCATAGGCTAAATGGCCTCCTTCTTTGTTCTAACTGTTCACCAAAACCCCATGTGTGCAGTTCCATACAAAATTCAGTAATAACACCTACATCTCCGTGAATTTCGTCTCTGCTCCACTTGTCTATTCATTCTCATATTTTTGATAAAAGTTTTCAAGTTGACCTTTCCTATTATAGTTAGTAGGCACGCTTATAATGGAATCTGCGCAAATACACTATTTGTGTCACTTATATGATTTGGCTGTTCGGTGGAAAATGTAACAAATAATTGATCTGTTTGTCAGCCCTGCTGCGTTTCTATTTATGGGGTGTTCTTCACAGTGTCCAGGCAAAGATTCTCAACTAATTGGACTATATTAATCCAGGACATTTGAATTCATTAAACCATTCATGACTCAACCTGCCTTTCCCCACTTCCACTTTGGGTCTTCAGCTCAGTTTTTCAGTGTCATTACTTTGCTGGTGATGGTCTTCTTTTACTGTTTGCAGGATTTATTTCATGACTCAATTGTGCAATTTTATAAACACTAAATGTTGCAATGACTGATAAAGGAAAACATGGATGGGTAACTACACAAGTTGGCGGCTCAAGCGTGGGTAGGGTTTGACCAAAGAAGGTAAGAAAGGGGATGCTAAAGAAGGGTTGAAAAAGGCAGAGAAGGAGCAATGAAAGAGCTGAGAAGTGGTAGGGATCCATTAAGAGAAGGGGAATTGAGAAGAAAAGCAAATGGAGAGTTTCTGGTTATCAGCTATTTTACACACCTGGCAAAGTATGCGTGTTTCTCCATCTCTGTGCCTGCTAGAAGCTGGTCATTAGAATTCGCTAACAATGAACATAATAGGTGAGAATCAGGTTGATTTAATTGCCAATGTATCCAGTAATCAGATGAGATAGTTGGAGATAATTTGCTTGAAAATGCAACTAATTTCTTTCCAAAAAATGTAACTCAATTTAAAGAAGGAAGGCGTTTTGGGGTATTTAACCCACCCCACTCAGTGGAAATGGTGGGGCTTGATGCAGCTAGAATAACTGTGAAAAGATTAATGTACCCCAGTCCTGCTTGTTGTTCACCTGCTGGGTCCTTTTTCAAGCTAAGTGTACCGTCTGAATCAGTTTGAATTTCATCAATATACTATCTACTAAAGGGCAACACGGTGGTGCAGTGGTAGCACTGCAGTCTCACGGCGCCGGGGTCCCAGGTTCGATCACAGCTCAGAGTCAGTGTCCATGTGGAGTTTGCACATTATCCCCGTTTTTGGGTGGGTTTCGCCCCCACAACCCAAAAAGATGTGCAAGATAGGTGGATTGAACATGCTAAATTGCCCCCTAATTGGAAAAAATGAATTGGGTACTCTAAATTTTAAAAATATATATACTGTAGATACTATCTACTAATTGAGGTCTATCATATTCCAATGGCATTTTACTGAGTGAGGTGCCCACTGTTTGTGCCACATTCAGTAAAGCCAACTGCTGTGAAAGAGTTTACCTCAGGTTAGAATTTGCCTCAGTGGGGCTTGGAGCACCAGGACTGCACCTAGCTTGGACCTGTGCTGTACCAGGCAGGTGTCACTTGCAATCCATCGTCAAATTGTCCCCAATGTCCTTCATAACACACCTTGGTAATTTTCACCTGTTTTAAGTTAACTTTCTGTCTCTCAACGTGTTTTGGGCGGTATACAGTTGGTAGAATGTAAATGAGTCTTGGTGTTTAAAATCCGCTCAGGTCTTCCAAATGCACCAACAGGCATCCTGCCCATTGTTAAATAGCTCAATGTCATTTCTGAAATTAATAGAACTCAAAATAAAAGCCATAACAGATGTGCAATCAATATTGTATTTTTTCCCCTAAGAAATATACTTTTTAAGAAAATACACTGTTCAAAAACACTCAATGTATCTTTTATTTTAATAAATGTATTCAGATTATTCATTCAGCATTCCTTCAAATATTTTTTGACCAGAAACTGCTACAAGCTAAGGAAAAAGCTGACTCAGTGGTCCTAATGTTCAAGGAAAATTAGATGCACTGCATATATTTGGATTATGCAATATAAAATGTTATTTTGAATCACTGCCATTGGTAGCGGTAAAGTTTTTTTGAATGGATAAATTCAATAATGTCAGTTTCGAATGTGTGTTTGTTGGACTTGTTATGGGCCACGGTTTAGAGAACCACAAAGTTTATCATGGAGTTCATCTGACCCACAACTTTTAATAGATTGTGGTATGGGAGCACACGGCCCACTCTACAGGTGTGGTACAGCAGAAATGGAAAAGTATTTTTCAAAGCAAAACAATGTTTATTCTATGAACTCAAGTTAACCTTTTTAAAACATACAGTGAACATCTAGGCAACCATTAATTCAAATACAACCCCCAAAGAATACAACACTAAGTAATCTGTACTTTCTTTTTCACATCCATAAGACTTTTAAAAAAACTTTTAACAGAAGCACATCAGGTTTAAATTCACTACTGAGAACAGTTATCACTCTGACTTCACCAAATGATCAAGTGATAGTCTTTACATGGCAGAGAGAACAACATTACACATTCTGTGGCTGACTGCAGCTCCAACACTGAAACAAAACCAAACAAAACAGACACCCAAACTTTTCTCAAAGTGAAACTAAAACCTGACAGACAGCCCAGCCCCACCCACACTCTGACATCACTGCAGCAATAAACACCCATTTCTTAAAGTTTCACCCACTACAGTTATTCTATAAAAAACACCCATTTCTTAAAGGTACTCTCACACGACAGACTTTTTTTTCAAACCTTTATCTTGAATATTAAAAATTTCAGTTACTTGGGTAGAAATGGCAAATGAAAAATGTTGAGCAGTTTGTGGGAATCTAATGCCCAGATTTCACAGAAATGAATTACTCTGAAAAACAGGGGTGGGATACTCCGACCCTACCCCCCCCCCCCCCCCCCCCCCGGCCGGGTCGGAGAATAACCGGGGCCGGCGTCAATCCCGCCCCCGCCATGTCCCGAATTCTCTGGCACCGGAGATTCGGCGGGGGCGGGAATTGCTGCGCGCCGGTTAGTGTGCCACCCCCCGGCAATTCTCATGCCCGCGATGGGCCGAAGTCCCGCCGCTGTCATGCTTTTCCCGCCGGCGTGGATCAAACCACCTACCTTACCGGCGGGAGCAGGCGGGCTCCGGGGGGGCGATCTGGCCCCGGGGGGTGACCTACGGTGGCCTGGCCCGCGTTCAGCAGGCGGGCCTGTGCCGTGGGGGCACTCTTTTCCTTCTGCCTTCGCCATAGTCTTCACTATGGCGGAGGTGGAAGTGACTCCCTCCCCTGCGCATGCGCGGGGATGACGTCAGCAGCCGCTGACGCTCTGGCGCGTGCGCGGACTTCCGCCGGCTACCGAAGTGCCTTCGGCCCCGGCTGGCATCAAAGGCCTTCCACGCCAGCTGGCGGAGCGCCAACCACTCCGGCGCGGGCCTAGCCCCTCAATGTTAGGGCTTGGCCCCTAAAGGTGCGGAGACGTCCGCACCTTTGGGGCGGCCCGACGCTGGAGTGGTTCACGCCACTCCATCACGCCGGGACCCCCGCCCCGCCTGGTAGGGGGAAATCCCGGCCCAGAAGTATGTTGACATTTTTTGTCATAACACCAAAATAAATGGGGACAAGGCAACTGATAGTAGAAGTATGAATTTATGTTTGGATAAAGTTGGTGCAAAAACTGTCAGAGGGGAACAGATTGACCTTGAAGTGAAGAACCCTTCATAAGAGATCAGGACGTTAGCACCCAGTATGGACAAATATTTTTTTTCCACTGTATCTTCATTGCATTTTTGCTTTAATTTCTGATCAATTGTAGCTTGTTTTTTCTCCTTATTTTCTCACACTTTGCTTTGACTCTATTTCACTCCAGTCCACATTACCTCATCTTTTTTTTTTAACCTCTGTTGATGTAGGTAGCCTGAGATGTTTCCAACACTGTTTGTTGGTCTGTAAAGAATGGATGGGATTTTGCAGCTGATCCCACCAACCGCAACCCACTCCCTCGCTGCTGGATGTGAACAATGGGAAACCCTTTGATAACGACGGGACCGGAAGATCTGCAACAGGGAGTGCAGAAAATCCCACCCAAAATCTCAAAAATTCGTAGATTTCAACTGAAATGGTCTAGCAAGCCATTCAGTTCAAGGGAAATTAGGGATGGGCAACAAATTCTGGCCCAGGCATGCCCACATCCTAAGAATTAAAAAAAACTTGGTACAGAGATGGGATTATGGTCCAAGCAAAAGTTGATTCATTTTTGGTTAAGTTGTGGATCTGGTTTGTTTTATATGGGATGTTGTGGATTGTCTCTGTGGTAGAATTTGTTATAGCAGTCAAAATGTAGGCAGGGTTTTCAGAACAGGTTGTTGGATGTGGGTTTGCCTGAAGCCTCAGTGAGATAATAAAAAGATTACTTCCTTCAGCTTTGTAGTTACAGAGCAAGGAAAAACTTCAGGGAAGTTACATAATTGTAATAACTTTCAGGTATAAATGCGGTTGGAGGTGTGTGCTCCACACATTCACTTATAACTACATCACCTGGTGAATTTTTGAATTGAATCACGAGTCTCAAGAATCAAGAATCTCCCATCAATTTGCAAATCGATTAACCCATCCGTGATTCTGCTGTTGCTCCCCATCTTCATGGCATTTTGAAGCCTTGTTCACATTTTATGGTGGAGGTCGACAATGATCTGAATGAATGACCAAACAGCTTTGAGGAGCTAAAAGGCCTACTATCGTCCCGATGCCTCTAAAAGGTACAAATGCATAAGGTATTCATATTTACTTTACAGGTGATGATCTGCCCTGTTGTGCACAAGCAACATTTCTGTTCATTGAAGAAACCTAAATTAGGTGGATTTTTTCGAATAGCTTGGATGGAATTTCCAGATTGACCAACAAACTCAGCTGCGGGTGGGATTGCTTGACTCAGTTGAGGTCCAAACCGAACTATTGAGGGGGCTTGCTGACCTGAAACGTTAATTATGCTCGATTCTCTCTCTCTCTCCCCACAAATGCTGTCTGTTGGGTTCCCTGCATTGGACTTTCTTTTTTTCATGCAGATTTCCAGCCATCCGGACAAGTAATCTCGATGCGCGCACTGCGCTTTGGGGATGGGTGGGTGACTTCCCTGCACGCAGCACCGCATCCCCGGCACGTTTCGGTGCAGTCGGAATCTGCTGCTGCAGCTGCTGCTGCAGTTGGCATCGCCCACTCGCGCGCGCGCGCCCACATACTCACCGCGCGTTCGCCGCAGTTGCGCGGACTCGGCGCGGAGGGCGGCCCTGCCGTTCCGGCGAGGCATCACTCGAGCGCGGTGTTTGCCGGATGATGGAGTTTTCCTCCGAGACACCGCGTCTCCTCATGAGGGGAACCCCAGATAAAGGACTACAATTCCCGGCGTGCTCGGGGGCCCGAGCTCATCGGATTGACGCAGATTAGTACCCCCCGCCCCAATACAGCCCGCTGCAGAATTTCTCAAGGAAGAAACAGACGTTCAGTGGAAGGGGAGAAGAGAGCGGAGACTCGATGGTGACGGGCTGAATTTTAAAGGAGCATTATTAACGGGTGCTATTTACCCAGAATCTGATCAACCCGGTTCGCCGAGTTAACACCAATACACAGACAACGACAACGAATCCAAGACCAGCGGGCGAAAGGGGGAAAACACAGACAGTTCGGAAACACTGCGAAATTAGAGTGACGAGCGGCGTCCTTGCCTCCGGGTGAAAATTAAACCGGTGAAAATTTGACCGGATTATGTCGCGCGAGTGAAACAGGACGAGCGGAAAGGGCGAGTCGGCCGCAGCAGGTATCCATCCATCTATCTATCCATTTATCTATCTATCTATCCATCCATCCATCTACCTATCTATCCATCTATCTATCTATCCATCCACCCACCTATCCATCTATCCATCTACCCACCTATCCATCCATCCAACCATCTCTATCTATCCACCTATCTCTATCTATCCATCCATCCACCTATCTCTATCTATCCATCCATCCACCTATCTCTATCTATCCATCCATCCACCTATCCATTTATCTATCCATCCACCAACCATCCATCTATCCACACCAAGATACTCGGCTGTTGAAATCTGGAGTTCATTAACTATAATGCATTTGGCAAACAAAACAAGAAAATATACAAGTGTGGAGGAGGGCTGTTTTGGTTAAGGCCACAATGGATATTTCATTGGCAAGGCATAATAACATAAAAATATAGTGTTTTATAGAGTATAGTACCTCTTTGCCCGCCTTGCTGTTAATGCATGTACTGTATTAAACACTCGTTAGGCCATAGCTCAAGTACTTTGGGCACAACAGTTCAGGCCATCCCGTTGCAAGTAGGATGTGATCGCAGCAGAGAAGGTACAGCACAGATTTACACTGATGCTGCTAGGAATGGAGAATTTTAGTTATGAGGAAAGAATGGATAGGCCGGGACGAAGGGTAATTGGACTCAAAACGTTAGCTCTTTTCTCGCCCGACAGATGCTGCCAGACCTGCTGACATTTTCCAGCATTTTCTCTTTTGGTTTCAGATTCCAGTTTCCACAGTAATGTAGGCTGTGGTTGTTTTCTATGGACCAGAGGAGGTTGTGGGGAGATTCACTTTAGTTGTATAAAATTTTGAAGGACTTGGATAGGGTGGATAGGAAGGATCAATTTCCATCAGCAGGGGATGAGTATTTTTTCACACTAGTGGTCTCACTATTTGGAACGTTAGAAAGTGGAAGCCCCCATTGCACGAAACAAAAACACAACGTGTGAAGATCTGAAAGGTGGGATTAGACTGCATATCTTTTTTTACAGTTTGCATGAACATAATGGGCCAAATGGCCACTTCTGTGTTGTAAGATTTTGTGTTTCCATAATTCCATAATTCTATAAATTAGAATAAATTTAACTGGGATGCAACATGACAAAGAAGGTCAGGCATCGTAGCACATATGCATGTGTTAATCTCAGTTTAAATCTGGTCTTTTAATGTACTATATTGTACCCATTTTGTTTTGGTGCAAGATTATTTTGCATTTACAATACAGTTGAGAATGATGGACACTCAGAGTGAGCAGGGTGACCCAAGGCCAAAGAATTGGCAATGGGCTAAGCCTAGCCGGGCAGTTAAATAATTTTTTAAAACCTTGAAATTACTGTTAAATTCCAGAATTATGGATATGTTTACTGTAATTAAACTATATTAAGAAACAATAAAATTATACTGGAATCCAGGTTACCCTTACCCTTCAGTGAATCACAGAATACTACCCTTGGAATGTCCGCTCTCATGCTGCACCCTACTTTCTGTGTCAGCATGGGCAAGGAGCAATGTGTTTACATAGAAAGTTTGCTTATTCATTTAGTCACGAGGAAGGAGACTTAAAATTTTGAATAGCCTGTTCTTTGGAATATGCTGCCAAATGTGCTGAGTAGTTGAAGCTTTTTCTTGCATGTCTTTTTTAATTTAAGCATAGTTTTAATTTTGCTTGTTTTCTTTACATCTACTTGAAAGCACGTGAACACAACAACAAATCTTGGCTTGATTTCAAAGCATGTGAACATGAGGGATATTGACGTTGGAATAGAATATGCAATCTCTAAGCCTGTGTGTAAATCAGGAAATAGAAATTCCAAGCATTTGGAAAACTATAAAGAACAAGCGGAAACTCAGGTTAGACTTTTATGCTTTCCTTTATATAGAGATTTTAAGGCTGTAGTGTGTGTATGAGCAGTAACTTGCTGATTTTTGTGGCTTGTTACATGGAATTTCATAGCATATTTCGCTCAGAGACAGGTCATTTGGCCGAGCTAGTCCTTGTTGCCTTTTATGCTCAACTCAAAGCCTTCTCTCATCCTTCTTCATTGAATTATCTCAGCATACCCCTCTGTTCCTTTTTCCCTCACATGCTTATTTAGCCTCCCCTTAAATAAGACGGTCCACTTCATTCCCTCCTGTGGCAGCAGGTGCTACATTTTCACTACTGTAAAGAAGTACATGATAAGAAATGGGAAATTTTTGCTTTAACAGAACTTAAAAGAACTATAGAATTTTCTCCGAGCAAAGGCAAGGTTCAATGTCAATGTAAAATCATGGAGCTTTGGTCATTTGGCCCAACAGACCAGCATTGGCTCTTGGAATATCCGCATAATCCAGTTTTCCACAAGTCTTAATGACTTTATTTTCATTCATGACTCTTTATGAACATGTTTCTGTTTCCACAACCTTTTCTGATGAGGTATTCCCAGTCCTAACAACGCTTGGATTTTAAAAAGGACCAAACTCCTCCCTTTGTTGTTTTTGTGATGCAGTTAAATTACAGACTTGCAGTTTATCTTTACTTCCCTTCGGAGCGTTTCTCCTCAATTTCTAGCATCTCTATTAGTTCGCATCTTAAATTTAAAAAAAAATCTTTTTATTGGCATTGCTCCTATTATAAACAGTGTGTGTATATATCACATTTTTCTTGTCAGCACTAATTTCCTAACTTTTTCACTTCTCGTGAAAAATGTTCCAATTTTGTCTCTCGCCTTATAATTTAAAGCTCGCAAAATGGTGTCATTTGAGTAATTATCTTCTGCACTTTCTTTTCAACCTTGACATCCTGAAGTTAGTTGTCTAAATGTGCATGTGATGATTTTTTAGAGATTTCGTGCTCTTGACTTATTTTTCTATTCTTTGCCCAATTGATGAAGTCTGGGATTGCATTTTTGAAGGAATTTGTCTGCCTGAAAGACTAAATGTTTGCTCTTATCTCAAAGTTTTACCATTCAGTGCCTATACCCTTTCCTTCTGCTTAAAATATATGTATGAGCTCATATTTTTCTGCATTAAAGGGAGGACAAAATCAGGACATTTTATCTGCTCAATCTATGAACCTGGATATGTCTTCTTGAAGTCTCTTCACAGTTGACCACACTTGCCATGTGCAGATTTTGATAATGTGCGCCATAGCTAAATCCAGACATGGATAAAGAGGAGCAGTGATCCTCACACTAACCTCTGAGCAAAACAGTGGTCCAAAAATACTTTGTTTTCTGTCCTTTAGCCAACTTCATCTTCACACTGCCACATTGAATTAATACAGTAGCAATTATCCATGTATTTTGTATTGACTATAACATTGTATTAGAGAATTGTATTAGAGAATGTGCTGTACCAAGTTAAATAATTGTTACACCCGAGCAGAGGACCGTGAGACTTGAGGCGGAGTTGGCAATTAAGCCCTCCAAGCCTGCTCCATCATTCGATAAGATCATGGCTGATCTAATGTAATGTAATCTTAACTCCACTTTCCAATCTCCCTCCATAACTTTTGACTCCCTTGTCTATCACAAATCTAACTCTGCCTTGAAAAAATTCAGTGGCTCATGTCGGATATCTATAAAAGACAATCCGACAGCTGAAGAGCAACAAGGCCTTTGGTGCCGATGGAATCCCCGCAAAAGTATTAAAATGGGGCAGAGAGGCATTCTTGACAAGAATCCACAACCACATCACCCTTATCTGGAAGGCAGAGAGCATGCCAGACGATCTCCGAGATGCCTTAATTGTGACCATCTTCAAGAAAGGAGATGGGTCCAACTGTGGAAATTACAGAGGGATTTCCCTACTTTCTGCCACTGGAAAGGTCAGTGTGAGAACACTCTTCAACTGCCTCCTCCCAGTGGCTGAAGAGCTCCTCTCTGAGTCTCTGTGGCTTCTGCCCATCAAGAGGCTCAATGGACATGATCTTCAGCGACAAATCCAGAAAAGTGCTGGGAGTAGCGTCAACCTCTGTACATGGCCGCCTTCGATCTCGCAAAGGCCTTCGACTCTGTTATCCATGAGGGATTTTGGAACATCCTCCTCAAATTTGGCTGCCAGCAGATAATTGTCACCATTCTCCGCCTGTTCCACAATTACATGCAAGCCGTGATCTTCACCAACGGAACCACCACATGTGTGCAAACTGGGGTCAAACAGGGCTGCATCATTGCAACAACGTTGTTCTCCATCTTCCTCGAAGCAACATTCTCGAGTACTTTAGATGGGTCCCCCGGAAACTCCCGGCTGGAGTGGAGCTAATCTACTGCACAAGCGGGAAACTGTTTAACCTTCGCTTTCAGGCCAGAACCAAGACCACCCCAACCTCTGGTGCACAGATGACACCTGTGTGTCTGGCACCTTTGGTGGCCGAGCTACAAACCATCATCAACGCATTCACCGAGGCATATGAGAGAATGGGCCTCTGACTAAACATCAGGAAAACAAAGGTTCTTTACCAGCCCCCTCCTAGTACACAAAAACTGCCCCTGACCATCAAGATCCACGGTGAGCCCTTGGACAATGTGGATCATTTCCCATATCTTGGGAGCCTTCTCGTGGTGCGAGCAGACATTGACAACTAAATCCAAATCGACTCCATTCCACCAGTGCAGTGCTTGGATGCCTGAGGGACAGCGTGTTCAAAGACCGAGACCTCCTATCCAGCACCAAGCTCATGGTCTACAGAGCAGGTGTGAACTCCGCCCTCCGGTATGCACCAGAAACATGGATTTTTAAAAATAAATTTAGAGTATTCAATTATTTTTTTCCAATTCAGGGACAATTTAGTGTGGCCAATCTACCAACACTGCACATATTTGGGTTGTGGATATGAGATCCACGCAGACACGAGGAGAATGTGCAAACTCCACATGGATAGTGGACCGGGATCGAACCCGAGTCCTCAGTGCTTTGAGGGAGCAGTACTAACCACTGTGCCACCATGCCGCCCCACATTAGAAATACGGATAATGTACAGCAGACACCTTAAATCTCTGGAGAGATATCACCAACGTTGCTTCCGCAAAATCCTGCAAATCCACTGGCAGGGTAGGCGTGAGTGTCCCCTTTTAGGCCAGTATTGAGGACCAGCTGCAATGGGTGGGCCGCATTGCCTTCAAGACCGACACAGAACTCCAGAAGCAAGTGCTCTACTCCGAGCTACGCAATGGCAAGTGATTAGTAGGAGGACAGAGGAAACGCTACAAAGACACTCTGAAAGCCTCCCTAAATAAATGCAACATCCCCATCGACACGTGGGAATCACTTGCCTTAGAATGCAAAAACTGGACAAAAAGCATCCACAAATGCGCCAATCACCTCGAGTGTCGTAGGTGAAGCACGCGGAAGCCAAGCATAAACACCAGTGGTAGAGCGCAGAATCCATAGCGCCCCACCCACCCACCTCATCAAACACCACCTGTTAAACCTGTGGCAGAGGATGAAGGATTGGACTATTCCGCCACCGGAGAATCCACCTCCCTGGAGTGGAAGCCAGTCATCCTCGACGCTGAGGGACTGTCCAAGAAGAAGAAAGAAGTACAGCATATGTCCATGCTGTACATATCTTGCGTGCCATACCTTGATTTATGGTTAAGCAATAAATTATTTGTGCAGTTGGAAAAAGTTTTCCAGCTACAATTGCGAGTATGATTAGCATCCAAAACATTGCCGTTGATAGAATTTAGAAGAGTTTATAATGTAACAAACTGAGAAAAGAAATAACTACATTTGGTGGATTGTGAGTTGCTACACAGATAACTATATAATGATTTTGAACAGATTTGTTCATCGGGCAGACATTTCTGTCGTATGTGATAGAGTAGGAAACTTTCCTTCAGGGCAATGTGAGAAAGACAGCCACTCTACAGTGTAGCTCTTCCTTAGAACTGCACTGGATTGACGGCCTGAATTAGGTCCTCAAATCCGAAGGGAAGAATGGTATGTCACTTAGCCAAGGCTAATATGTTAAACGGAGAACATAACAGCGCAGTGCAGGCCCCTCGGCCCTCGATGTGGCGCCGACCTGTGAAACCACTCTAAAGCCCGTCTACACTATTCCCTTATCATCCATATGTTTATCCAATGACCATTTAAATGCCCTTAATGTTGGCGAGTCCACTACTGTTGCAGGCAGGGCATTCCACGCCCTTACTACTCTCTTAGTAAAGAACCTACCTCTGACATCTGTCTGATATCTATCTCCCCTCAATTTAAATCTATGTCCCCTCGTGCTAGCCATCACCATCCGAGGAAAAAGGCTCTCACTGTCCACCCTATCTAATCCTCTGATTATTTTGTATGCCTCAATTACCTCTTAACCTTCTTCTCGCTAACGAAAACAGCATTAAGTCCCTCAGCCTTTCCTCATAAGATCTTCCCTCCATACCAGGCAACATCCTGATTAATCTCCTCTGCACCCTTTCCAATGCTTCCACATCCTTCCCATAATGCGGCGACCATAACTGCACGCAATACTCCAAATGCGGCCGCACCTGAGTTTTGTACAGCTGCAACATGACCTCATGGCTCCGAAACTCAATCCCTCTACCAATAAAAGCTAACACACCGTACGCTTTCTTAACAATCCTATCAACCTGGGTGGCAACTTTCAGGGGTCTATGTACATGGACACCGAGATCTCTCTGCTCATCCACACTACCAAGAATCTTACCATTAGCCCAGTACTCTGTCTTCCTGTTGCTCCTTCCAAAATGAATCACCTCCCACTTTTCTGCATTAAACTCCATTTTCCACCTCTCAGCTCAGCTCTGCAGCTTATCTATGTCCCTCTGTAACCTGCAACATCCTTCCGCACTGTCCACAACTCCACTGATTTTTGCGTCATCTGCAAATTTATTCACCCATCCTTCTGCGTCCTCCTCCAGGTCATTTATAAAAATGACAAACAGCAGTGGCCACAAAACATTTCCTTGTGGTACACCACTTGTAACTGAACTCCAGGCTGAACATTTCCCATCAACCACCACCCTCTGTCTTCTTAGAGCGGGCCAATTTCTGATCCAAACTGCTAAACCACCCTGAATCCCATGCCTCTGTATTTTCTGCAATAGCCTACTGTGGGGAACCTTATCAAACGCTTTACTGAAATCCATATACACCACAGCAACTGCTTTACCCTCGTCCACCTGTTTGGTCACCTTCACAAAGAACTCAATAAAGTTGGTGAGGCACGACCTACGCTTCACAAAACCGTGTTGACTATCCCTAATCAATTATTCCTTTCTAGATGATTATAAATCCTATCTCTTTCCTTTCCAAAACTTTGCCCATGACAGAAGTAAGGCTCACTGGTCTACAGTTACCGGGGTTGTCTCTACTCCCCTTCTTGAACAAGGGGACAACATTTGCTATCCTCCAGTCTTCTGGCACTATTCCTGCAGCAATCTCCTCCCGAGCTTCCCAGAGAATCCTATGTTAAATCCCATCCGGCCCAGGGGACTTATCTATTTTCAGATCCTCGTTATGAACCTCATGCCCTTCTGTAGCCTGTAACTCAGTATTCTCCTCGACAACATTGTCTTTTTCCTGCGTGAATACTGATGAAAAATATTCATTTAACACCTCTCCTATCTTCTCAGACTCCACACACAACTTCCCACTACTGTCCTTGACTGGCCCTACTCTTACCCTAGTCATTCTTTTATTCCTGATATGCCTATATAAAGCTTTAGGGTTATCCTTAATCCTACCTGCCAAAGTCTTCTCATGTCTCCTCCTGGCTCTTAGCTCTCTCTTTAGGTCCTTCCTAGCCAACTTGTAACTCTCGAGCGCCCTAACTGAACCTTCACGTCTCATCTTTACATAAGCCTCCTTCTTCCTCTTGACAAGTGATTCAACTACTTTTGTAAACCACGTTTCCCTCGCTTAACCACTTCCTCCCTGCCTGACAGGTACATACTTATCAAGGACAAGCAGTAGCTGTTCCTTGAACGAGCTCCACATTTCAATTGTACCCATCCCCTGCAGTTTCCTTCCCCATCCTATGCATCCTGAGTCTTGCCTCATCGCATCATAATTGCCTTTCCCCCAGCTATAACTCTTGCCCTGCGGTATAAACTTATCCCTTTCCATCACTAAAGTAAACGTAACTGAATTGTGGTCACTATCACCAAAGTGCTCACCTACCTCCAAATCTAGCACCTGTCCTGGTTTATTACCCAGTACCAAATCCAATGTGGCCTCGCCTCTTGTTGGCCCCTCTACATACTGTGTCAGGAAAGCCTCCTGCACACATTGGACAAAAATGGACCCATCTAAAGTACTCGATCTATAGCTTTTCCAGTCAATATTTGGAAAGTAAAGACCCCCATAACAACTACCCTGTTACTTTCGCTCCTATCCAGAATCATCTTTACAATCCTTTCCTCTCTGGAACTTTTCGGAGGCCTATAGAAAACTCCCAACAGGGTGACCTCTCCTTTCCTGTTTCTAACCTCAGCCCATACTCCCTCAGTAGACGAGTCCTCATCAAACATCCTTTCTGCCACCGTAATACTATCCTTGACTAGCAATGCCACCCCTCCCCCTCTTTTACCACCTTCCCTGAGCTTACTGAAATATCTAAACCCTGGAACCTGCAACAACCATTCCTGTCCCTGCTCTCGCCATGTCTCCGAAATGGCCACAACATCGAAGTACCAGGTACCAGCCCATGCTGCACATTCACCCACCTTATTCCGGATGCTTCTGGTGTTGAAGTAGACACACTTTAAACCACCTTCCTGCCTGCCGGTACACTCCTGCAACCTTGAAACCTTACTCATGACCTCACTGCTCTCAACCTCCTGTATACTTGAGCTACCATTCAGGTTCCCAACGCCCTGCAGAATTAATATGATGAATTATCACAGTCTTAAAAATAATTAATTGGTTTTGGTGTTATTGGTTGAAGGATGTCTATTTGTCATGATAGAAGACCTCTCTGCTCTGGGGGGGGGGGGGGGGGGGGGGGGGGGGGATGACATTTGGACCCATTACATCCACCCGAACAAATAGGCAAGAGCTGAGTTTAACAGTTTGACATAAAGATGACACTGTTAAAAATGCAGCATTACTTGTAGCAGCTGATATATCACCCTGACAACGGCTTTCAGAGGTGCTTGAAACTGCAACGTTCTAACTTGGATAGAAGTTATACCAGCAAGCCAAACTGGCAATTACACATAATTTTGAAGAATGTTGTAGACATCAGTTTCAATAAAACTGCCAAACTGTTGTGAACTATCACCTAATACTATACCAAATGGGAGACATCTAAGAATGCTGAGGGGGATACGAGTGGAAATTGCAGCGGATCTTCCAGTCCTCCTTTAGTGTGGGATTGGTGCTAGAGGACTGGAGAATTGAAAATGTTGCACCTTTGTTCAGCAAAGAATGTGAGGATAAACCCAGCAATTCCTGGCAGTCAATTTAACCTCAAAAGGTGGAAAACATTTGAAAACTATAATCTGAAATAAAATTAATATTTGGACAAGTGTTGATTAATTTAAGAAATCCAACTGGGATTTGTTAAAGGTAGACGATTTTTAACTAACTTGATGGAGTTTTTTAATGTGAGTAGCGTGTTAACATTAGTGTCATGTGTTTTTAAAAGGCTTGATAATGAGCCACAAAATAGACTTGTCAGCAGTGTTGAGACCCATGGAATAAAAGGGACAATGGAAGCATGGATACAAAATTGACTGAGTGACAGGAAATGGGGCACTAATTCAAAAGCAAGCTACTGCGCGGATCCTGGATAAGTGAAATAAAAGCAAACAATACTGGAAATACTCAGCAGGTCAGGCAGCATCTGTGGCGAGAAGCAGAGTTAACATTTCAGGTTGATGACCTTTCATCAAAACAAAAAGATTTCTGGTGCAGAAGCCAAAGAATGGTAATGGGTATGGTAAAAACACAAAGGTTGTACCCAGATGTGCAGTATTTTCCAGGGTTCAGTACTGGAACAACTGCTTTTCTTGATTGGCATTAATGACCCGGACTTCAACTTTAAAATGTGCAGGTGACACATAACATGAATTGTGAAGACCATGGTGACCGATGAGAGAATTCTGTCCCTTGAAGGGTTCAAGGTTGATGAGGAAGTGTTGAATAGACTCAGTACTGAAAGTTGACAAAACAATGGGACCAGGTGAGATGCATCCAAGGATATTGAAGGACACGACTGTGGAAATTGCAGGGCCACTGGCCATAATCTTTCAGTTTTTCTGGACTCTGGGAAGGTACCAGAGGACTGGAGAATTAGCAAACATGATTGAAAAAACATTGTGAGAATAAGGCCAGCTATTATCAATCAGTCAGTTTAATGTCTGGTGGGCAAGCTTCAGTTATTTGGGATAGAATTAGTAGTCACTTGAAAAAATGTGAGTTGGTTAGGAAGAATTGTTTTTTAAAGAGGAATTTAAAAAAAATATATTTTTTATTCTCCTTTTTCACATTTTCTCCCAAATTTACACCCACCAACAATAATCAGTAAAACCCCATATCAATAACAAGGATCCCATCCTCTCACCAAACCCCAAACATTAGCCCGTATGTTCACACAAAATAAATGACAAAAAGGAATTAGGGATCACCCATAGTCACCATTAACACACACAGCCCCGCACCCTCCAACCCTCCCACCCACTCGCCCCAACTAATGTTCGATGTTATCCAGTTTTTGAAAGTGCATAATGAATAATGCCCATGAATTGTAGAACCCCTCTATCCTTCCCCTCAGTTCAGACTTAACCTTCTCAAGAGTGAAGAATTCCAATAGGTCCCCCCGCCACGCCAGGGCACAGGGTGGAGCGGTTGCTGTCCAACCTATCAGGATCTGCCTTCGGGCGATCAACGAGGTGAAGGCTAAAACATCTGCCTCCGCACCCGTTTCCAACCCTGGCTGGTCCGACACCCCGAATATGGCCTCCCGGGGACGTGGGTCCAGTTTCATGTGCACCACTTTAGAAATTACCCTTAAACCCCCCCCCCCCCCCCCGGCCAACGTTCACATCTTCTACTCATTCAAAGAATTGGCTCATCCTCGCCCTCGTGAGGTGTGCTCTGTATACCACTTCAGCTGTATCAGCCCCAACCTCGTGCAGGAGGTGGAGACATTCACTTTCCGGAGCACCTCACACCAAACCCCCTCCTCCATATCCTCTCCCAACTCTTCCTCCCACTTTGCTTTGATCCCTTCCAGTGGTGCCTTCTCCTTTTCCAAAATAGCTCCGTAAACCACCGACGCTACCCCCTTCTCCAGTGCCCCTGTCGTCAGCACCTCCTCCAGCAATGTGGAGGCCGGCTCCACCGGGAAGCCCTGTATCTCCTTTCTGGCAAAATCTCGAACCTGCATGTATCTAAACATTTTCCCCTGCTCCAGCCCATACTTCACTTCCAGCTCCTTCAATACTGCAAACTGACCCCTAAGAAACAAATCTTTTAGTGTCTTAATCTCCTTCTCCTTCCATTTCCAAAAATTTCCATCCCACTTCCCTGCCTCAAATCTGTGGTTCCCCCGAATCGGCATTTCCCTTGACCCTGCCCCCATCACAAAGTGTTGGCGAAATTGCCTCCAAATTCTCAATGAAGCTGTTATTACCGGACTCCCTGAGTATTTCCCCGGGGCCATCGGGAGCGGCGCTGTTGCTAGTGCTTTCAATCCCGACCCCTTGCACAAACTCTGACCCGCTGGGAATCAAAACCCTCTGACCCAACTCCACACCTTATCCACATTCACCGCCCAGTCGTAATATATCCGGTTCAGAAAACACAAACCTACTGCCTGCCTTCTCCTTTGGAGCAGCACCTTTCTAACTCTGGCCACCTTCCCTCCCCATATGAACAAAGTAATCCTTCCCTCAATTTCTCTGAAAAAAAGCCTTTGGCAGGAAAATCAGGAGGCATCGAAAAATAAACAGAAATCACAGCAACACGTTCATTTTAACCGCCTGCACCCGACCCGCCAGTGGGAAACTATGTTTAACTAACTTGCTGAAGATTTTTTTTGAAGAGGTAATACCGAGGTTAATGAGGATAATGCTTTTTACGTGGGTAAACATATCAGTGGACTTTCAAATAAATTCGATACAATGTCACTAACAGACTTTTGAGAAACGTTACAGCTTGTGGAATAAAAGGCAAAATAGTGGCATCGATACAAAATTGGTTGAATAATAGGATAGGAAGAAGAGAGTAATGGTTAATGTATATTTTTTGGGCTGGTGGAAGTTTGTAATGGAGCTCCCCAGGACTTGGTATTGGGACCATTGCTTTTCCTGATATATGTTAATGATTTTGAACTTGGCGTGCAGGGCACAATTTCAAATTTTGTGAATGATACGAGGCTTAGAAGTATTTTGAATGGGAGGAGGATAGTGTAGAATTTCAAAAGAGCATGGACAAGTTGGTGGAGAGGGCAGATAGGTGGCAAAAAGTTCAATGCAGAGAAGTGTGAGGTGATGCATTATGGAAGGAAGAACATGGCAGACAATCTAAAATAAGATCTAAAATTCTTGAGGTGCAGAAGCAGAAATGCAAATTGTCCTGATGAGTGCAAGACTGAAAGCTTTGACAACATTATTTTTAAACCAATTAAGTATTAGTTGGTTTGTTATCTTTTTTCACTTACTTCTCGTTCAGTCTCTGGCATGGTTTAATTGGCGGTATATCCTTTGAGTCACAAAGGTCTGGGTTTAGCTCCCACTCCAGGACTAGAGTACAAAAATCAAGGCTGACACTCCAATGCAGTACTGAAGTAATGCTGCGCTGTTGGAGGTTCCATCTTTCAAATTAAATTTTACCCCAAGGTCTTATCTGTTTTCTTGGGTCAGAGACATAAAATTTATCTTCGGACAATTTTGAGCAAGAGCAGATGAGTTAACCCTGATACCCAAGCCATAATCAGCAACAAAAGAAAAGATTATCCAGTCATTATCACATTGCTGTTTTGGGAGAATGCTGTGCTCAAATTGCTTGTTGTATTTCCAGCATTTTCACATTGACTGCACTTCAAAAATATCCACTGGTTCTAAAGAGATTTGAGATGTTTGGTGGTCACGCTATGTGCCTGCAAGTCTGTCTTTTCTTTCTTTCCCTCCCTGTTAACTCAGTGGAAAGATATGGAAGTCCTTTAGAATGGATCAGTAGAACAGTGAGTTCTTCACCCAGTCTTTACTGTCAGGTTATGACATAGATCCAGTTGTGTGACAAATACCACAGGAGTTGTGTATTTCCTTGTGTGGCGAGGTTTTAAGTGGAAGTAGAAAGTTAGATTGTATCACCGGATAGCGCCTTGTGTAATTTCAAGATAACCTCAAGATGTCACCTTATTCTCCAGATGTTGTGATGTAATAGGAAATGCAGGATAATTAGTCATCTGTTACCCTCCATCATTTTCATAGTTCGCTGAAATTTAATTTACCATATTAACAATTAAATCCAAACACCAATTAAATGCTTTTGCCATATGTTAAAGAGAAAGTAAGAACTGGGGCAGGATTTTTAGCTTCCACTTGGGCTGCAAACGAGGTGCTAAAATTGAAACACGCTACAAGTCGCTCCAACGCCTTTGGTACAAAAACTGAGAGGTACTGAAACAGAAACCCGAATCGTCGAAAGATAGTCATGTTAATAGCTTGAACCCGGACCACCAGCGGCAATGAAAGGATCAATTTCACAGAGGTAGAATTCCCACCCCATCCACAGTGGTGGCCTGACTGAATAGGCCAGTGATCTTCAAAGTCGGGGGCGCGACCCGCGGGTGGGTCGTGGGCATGTGTCGGGAGGGTCGCGGAGACGTCTGTCGCGGCACTTCCGATTGCGCGAATTCATGCGCAACAGCCGGCTTTTAACTATGCCGGCTGCAAGCAGCCTTTTTACAATATAAAAGAAATGCGGCCACACTGCGCAGACGTGCCCGCTCACCGATGAGTGCATTTTTTTTTAATATGGTAAAAAGGCCGCTGGCAGCCGGCATTGTTAAAAACCGGCTGCTGCTTGCTCTGCCCGGTTCGGAAGTGCTTGGTTCTTCTAAACGAAGCTAATACCCAGTTTCCCCCCGGCGACTAGCACCATCGGACCCACCTGCAGAGATCCAGCGCCATGGCCTCCACTTCGGAACTCACCTGTATCCACAGCACACTCATCCTGCACCTGAAGACAAACTCAATGCCCTGATTAAAAGAGCTGGGTGACCATTGAGCCTTTCAGGCCCAGTCTGTTTGCCAAGGCATTGGCTTATATTGACGTCAATAGTTTGATCTGCAACGATGGTGCTGGTAGCAGTGCCCCAGCTGCTACAGCAGTTGTTTTCACTGCTGCCCCTGTTGCTGCCGAAGAGAAAAAACAGGAAGAATCTGGAGAGCCTGATGATGACAGGGGCTTTGGTCTCTTTGATTAAAAGTGCCATGCAACAACATTGTTGCAGTTTACAAAAAATAAATAAAATTTGAATATAAAAGCCGGCTGCTGCGACTGAAGACCACGAATTTGTGCAATCGGAGACGCAGATTTAAAAAAAAATTCTATGTAACCTTCCTGCATGATGGAGTCAGAGAGCTGGTCACGGCCCCTGAACGTCGCCATCACATGCTTTGGGCGTGATTGCGATTCCTCCATTTTGTCAGCAGCAAACAAGGTAAGAGAAAATGGTGGGTCGCGAAGGTCAGCCAGCATGTGTCGTGAAGGTTGGCCGGCGTGGGTCCTGAAGGTTGGCCAGTTGGTAAAAATGGGTCCCCGGAAAATAAGTTTGAAAAACATTGGAATAGGCCATTTTCATTTTAAATCTGAGAAGGTTAGCGAGAGAACATCTCAATTTTTGGGTGCTCACCTCTCTCGCTCACTTACTTGCCCTGTCATCCTGCTGCTTCTTTCAAGCTGGAGGGGTTCTTATTGGCCCTGTAGCATGAAGAGCCAGCTCACAATCTTTTATTTGACAGTGAGTCCACCCTTTGAACAATAATTGGCTACTTGGGGAAAGTAAAATGTGAGTGGCTGTTTCCCCAGTTCAATCTGACAGTGGGGGGTTTAGGGGCCTGCTGGAAAATCTCACCATACTGGTTACTGAAATTCTGTTCTTCACCTGTTTTATATAATTTAAGCATTTAATTTTTTGGTTATGTAACTTAGATAAAAGATGTACCCTTCTGTTGCCATTTTAAAAAAAAATAATCTCATGCTTCCTGTTCTTTTCCCTTCCTCTTCCTCTCTCTCCCCTCCTCCTTCCTCTCCTTCCCACGTCTTAATTGGACAAAGTTTGACATTTGTTTTTGAAGAACTGCAATTGAGTTGGATAAACAAATATTCTCTGGATTTTGGTGTCTCCAAGTAAACTGATTCCTTTGCCTTACAGATTTGCACCAAAACCAAACTATTAGATTTAGCTGTTCAGAGTCACCTCCTACGGTAGTGGGGGGTAGTATATTTTTTTGCTGAACACCAACAAAAACAAATTGCATTTAGATGGTGCCTTTAATGTTGTACAACATTCCAAGGTGCTTTAGGACATTAGGAAGAGTGAGTATTTTGTGGTGGACACTGAGGGAAGAAGCTGGGTTGGGGAGGGGTTGCCGTTCCGTCTAGCTGGGATTAGTTTCCGCTATCTGGGGGTTCAGGTGGCCCGGGATTGGGTGCAGATTAGCAAATTGTTTTTTTAAAAATAATTTTTATTGAAATTTTTTGAAAAATATACATCAACAGAACAATAATACTAATAACAACAATAAACACCCCCCCCCCCCCCCCGTCACCGGTAACAACGCATGTAACAAACCCCCCCCCCCCACCCCACCCAAACCCAATAAACAACAAAAATAAATTGACAATAAGCAAATTAACTTAAACAATACCCCCCTGAGACCCCCCCCCCCCCCCCCCCCCCACTCCCCCCCGGGTTGCTGCTGCTGCTGACCTAGTTCCTTATCGTTGAGCCAGAAAGTCGAAGAAAGGCTGCCACCTCCTAAAGAACCCTTGTACCGACCCCCTCAGGGCGAATTTGACCCTCTCCAGCTTAATGAATCCCGCCATGTCATTGATCCAGGTCTCCACGCTCGGAGGTCTCGCATCTTTCCACTGCAGCAAGATCCTCCGCCGGGCTACTAGGGACGCAAAGGACAAAACATCGGCCTCTTTCGCCTCCTGCACTCCCGGCTCCACCCCAACCCCAAATATCGCGAGTCCCCAGCCTGGCTTGACCCTGGATCCTACCACCCTCGACACCGTCCTCGCCACCCCCTGCCAGAATTCCCCCAGTGCCGGGCATGCCCAAAACATATGGGCATGGTTCACTGGGCTCCCCGAACACCTAATGGACCTGTCCTCACCCCCAAAGAACTTGCTCATCCTCGTCCCGGACATATGAGCCCTGTGCAGTACCTTGAACTGGATGAGGCTAAGCCTCGCACATGAAGCGGAGGAGTTCACCCTCTCCAGGGCGTCCGCCCATGCCCCCTCCTCAATCTGCTCCCCCAGCTCCACTTCCCACTTAGCCTTCAGCTCCTCTACCGATGCCTCCTCCACCTCCTGCATCCCCGACCCACACCCCCGAAAGCACCCTATCCCTTACCCCCCGCGGGGGCAGCGAAGGGAACCCCCTCCACCTGCCGCCTAGCAAACACCTTGACCTGAAGGTACCTAAACATATTCCCCGGGGGGGAGCTCAAACTTCTCCTCCAGTTCACCCAGGCTTGCGGGGCCTCCACCGAGCCCTCCACTTCCCCCCTGTACCGCCTCTACTGCCCCCAAATTTTGAGCGTAGCTGCCACCACCGGGCTCGTAGTGTACCTCGTTGGAGGGAGCGGCAACGGCGCCGTTACCAGTGCCTTCAGGCTCGTGCCTCCACAGGACGTCCTCTCCATCCGTTTCCATGCTCCTCCTGCACCCGTTGAAATCGCAGCCTGTCCAAAAAACTCTCCATTCCCCCTCCCACCACCGGCGGCTCCAACCGGACAGTTCCCTGTAGAAGTTCCTAAAGACCCCATTGACCTCTGCCCCCTGCCGCACCCCATTCCAACCCCTATCCTTCACTCCACCAATCTCCCTAGCCGCGTCCCGCTTGCAAGCTGATGCGCCAGCATCCTGCTCACCTTCTCTCCATACTCGTAGACCGCTCCCTGCGCCTTCCTCCACTGTGTCTCCGCCTTTCTGGTGGTCAGTAAATCAGACTTGGCCTGCAGGCTACGCCACTCCCCCAGCAATCCCTCCTCCGGGGCCTCCGCGTACCTCCTATCTACACTCAACAGCTCCCCCACCAGTCTCTCACTCTCCCTCCTCTTCCCCCCTCTGGGCTCGGATGGAGATTAGCCCCCCCAATCACTGCCTTCAGAGCCTCCCACACCATCCCCACCCGGACCTCCCCAATATCATTAACCTCGAGGTACTTCTCGATACATCCCTGGACCCTCCTACACACCTCCTCATCAGCCAACAACCCCACGTCCATACGCCAAAGCGGGCGCTGGTCCCGCATCTGCCCCATCTCCAGATCCACCCAATGCGGAGCATGGTCTGAAATTGCAATAGCCGAATATTCGGGCTCCTCCACCCTTGGACCAGTCCACTACTCAGGACAAAGAAATCAATACGGGAATAAACCCTGGGCACATGGGAGAAAAAAAGGGTACTCCCGAGCCCTCGGCCTCCCAAACCTCCAGGGATCCACTCCTCCCATCTGGTCCATAAACCCCCTCAACACCACCTCAGACGCCTCAAACGCCACCCTCTTCCCCACCAGGATCGTCACCCCCCCTGGTTCTTCGAGTCGAGCCCTGAATGGAAAACCTGCCCCACCCACTCCTTCCTCAGACGGACCTGGTCCGCCACCTTCAGGTGGGTCTCTTGGAGCTTGGCCACGTCCGCCTTCAGCCCCTTCAGATGCGAAAACACCCGGGTCCGCGTAACCGGCCCATTCAACCCCCTCAGGTTCCACGTGATCAGCCGGATCAGGGGGCACCACGCCCCCCTCCCCCGTCGACTAGCCATAGCCCATCGACTGCTCGCCCCTGGCCAGCACCCATTCGGCCCGTTTCCCACGGCAATAGAACCTCACCCCGACCCACACCAGCTCCTCCCTGGCCAATCCAGCAGCAACCCGGTGCCCCCCCCCCCCCCCCCCCCCAGGCTAGGACCTCTCCTAGCCGCGACGCTCCCTCCATAGTACTCCCGTGGGCCAGCTGACTTCTGCTGACCCCGGCAGCTCCTGCCCTAACTCCGACCCCTCCCGATATGAGGTCACCCGTCCTCCCCTGCATCAGCTCCTTGGCACCGCTTCAGCGCGGGAAAACGATCTGATATCCACGCCCCTTGCCACCAGCTCCACCCCCTTCGTCCCGCAGCGCGGGAAAGCTCGAGCTTTCACGCTGCCCCACTCCACCCCCCCCCCCAACGCAGTTCCCAAACAGCAGTCCCAACCCATCCACCAACCCCGTACAAACTAAAACAGATCAACCACAAACCCCAATACCCCCCTTAAGACCCAACATCATCGGAAAGCGAGAGAAAAAAAAGAAACAAACAGAGTAACCAGCAACAGCATAAACAGTGATGCAGAAAAAAAAAACTCCCACAGCCCCCAATCTCTAGTTCGAGTCCAACTTTTCAGCCTACACAAAGGCCCACGCCTCCTCCGGGGACTCAAAATAGTAATGCCGGTCCTTGTAGGTGACGCGCAGGCGGCAGCATGCCGAACTTCACCTGCTTTCCGTGGAGCACCGCTTTCGTCCGGTTGAACCTGGTCCTCCGCTTAGCCACCTCCGCACTCCAGTCCTGGTAGATGCGCACTACCGAATTCTCCAACTTGCTGCTCCTCACCTTCTTGGCCCATCGCAGCACACGCTCCCAGTCACTGAACCGATGGAACCGCACCAGTACTGCCCGCGGGGGTTCATTCGCCTTAGGCCGCCTGGCCAGTACTCTGTGGGCCCCCTCCAGCTCCAGGGGCAGATGGAAAGATCCTGCCCCCACCAGCGAGTTCAGCATCACGGCCACATAGGCCGGCAGGTCCGACCCCTCCAGCCCCTCCTCGAGGCCCAGGATCCGCAAGTTCTTCCTCCTTGTTCGAAACTCCATCTCCTCGAAATGATCTTGCCACTTTTTGTGGAGCGCCTCGTGCATCTCCACCTTCCACACGAGGGCTGAAACCTCATCCTCGCGCTCAGAGGCCTGCTGCTGCATCTCAAGTATCGCTGCACCCTGAGTTGTCTGGGTCTCCAGCAGCTTACTTGTCGTTACCTTTAGGGATTCTAACAACTCCCCTTTCAGCTCCGTCAAATAGCGCAGAAGGGCCGCCTGCTGCTCCTCCGCCCACTGCCTCCACTCCTCAGGGGCTCCACCGGCCGCCATTTTGTCCACCTTCCCCCGCTTTTCCAGGGGAGCTGCTGCCGTTTTTCTCCTCGCCCCACTCTGAGTCCGCACCATAAATCCCGGGGGGTTTTGCTCCAGACCCCTTTATCCAACGGGAATCGTCGAAACAGCGCCGTTTGGGGCCCTTAAAAGAGCCCACAAGTCCTATTAAAGCAGGAGCTGCCGAACGTACGGCTTAGCTCCGCATAGCCGCAACCGGAAGTCCAGTTTAGCAAATTGAATTACACTAGCCTGATCAGTAGAGTTGGGGGGATCTAAAGAGGCAGAACAGCCTCTCATTGTCGCTGGCAGTCCGTGTTCAAGCTATTAAGATGAATATCTTTCGGCGATTTGTATTTTTATTTCAGTACAGTACCTCCCAGTTTTTCTACCTAAGGCGTTGGAGCAGCTTATATCGTGTTTCATATGGGCGGGGAGAACTCCTCTGATTAGGAGAGGAGTCCTGGAGAGGCAGGTGGGGGGGGGGGGGGGGGGGGGGGGGGGGCTGGTTTGGGGACCAGGAAGTTGCTTGGGTGCGGATGAAGTCAGGACCATGTAGGGGGTCGAGTTTGGAGTTTCTGGTGATGGATCTCTGCCATTTGCCTCAGGGAAATATTCTTTGACTCCGGTGGTCATCTCCACGTTAAAAATATGGTGGCAATTCCATCAGCATTTTAAGTTGAGAGTAGTCAATGTGGGCCCCAATATGTAGGAATCATTTGTTTGAACCGGCGAAATTGGATTCCACATTTGGGGAATGGGAAGGTAAGGGGCTGGAGAGAGTGAGGGACTTGTTTCTGGAAGGACAGTTTGCCAGGTGCGGGGAGTTGAAGGAGAAAGCATGATATGAGGACAGGGGGGCAGGGGGTCGGGTGGGGGCAGGTACGGGGGAGGCAGGCATGGGTGGGGGGGCAGATATGGATGGGGAGCAGATATGTTTAGATACTTTCAGGTGTGGGATTTTGTTCGGGTATTTTTGACATTCCTGGTGGCACTGCCATCCACTTTGCTGGAAAGGATACTCTCCAGTGTGGGGTTGGAGGAGAGCAGCACGTCAGGGATATATAGATAGACCATGGGGGAAGAGCAGGTTCTGGTAGAAGAGGGGAGACCAGATGTGAGGAGGAGTTGGGACCCAATTTGGAGGAGGAAGTGTGGAGTAAGTCCTTTGCAGGGTTAATGCTACGTCATCCTGTGTGAGGTTCAGTTTGATACAGCTGAAGATGGAGTTCAGGGTACACCTCACCAAGGGAAGAATGAGTCGATTTTTTGAGGGCATTGAGGATGCGTGTGAGCGATGCTTGGGAGGGCTGGCAAACCACGCGCACATGCTGTTGTCCTGTCCCAAGTTGGTGGGTTATTGGGGGTCTTTTTTCAACACCATATTGGTAATCCTGAACGTTGATTTGGAGCCCTGCCCATTAGTAACTATATTTGGGGTGTCGGACCAGCTGGAGCTGAGGGCGGGTGTGGGGGTGGATGCTCTTGCATTCTCCTTGTTGCTGGCCCGCCAACAGATTCTGTTGAGTTGGAGGCAGGTGACACCGCCTAGTGCCGCAGCATGGCTAGGTGACCTAATGACGGTCAAGATCACTGAGGGGGTTGATCGACGGGTTGTGAGGGGGACGATCGACGGGTTCTATCGTAGACGGTGGTTATTTTTCTTACAATTTTAAGGCTCTGGTTACTTAGCTGTTGAGGGCGGGGTGTTGTTTTATGTTTTTTCTTTGCAGGGGGTGCGCTTGCTGTAGTTGTTCGCAGGAGCCTTTTTCTATCATTGGCACATGTTTTATTGTGGTTTTGGTTTGTATGAAATGTTAAAAGTTCAATAGAGATATTTAAAAAAAAAAACATTCTAAGCTTCAAAGGAGTATTATCAGTTAAAGTTTGATATCGAAACATAGAATCCCTACAGTGCAGAAGGAGACCATTTGACCCATCAAGTCTGCACCGCCCCATGGAAAGAGCACCCTACCAAGGCTCACACCTCTACCCTATCCCCATAACCCAGTAACCCCACCTAATCTTTTGGACACTAAGGAGCAATTTTGCATGGCCAATCCACCTAACCCATTTTTGGACTGTGGGAGGAAACGAGAACACCCAGAGGAAACCCATGCAGACACGGGAGAAAGTGCACTCTCCACACAGACAATCACCCGAGGATGGGAATTGATTCTGGGACCCTGGCACTGTGAGGCAGCAGTGCTAATCACTGTGCCACCGTGCCGACCCATTGAGTCTCGAAGGGAGATATTGGGACCGGAGGCAAACTTTTTGGCTGAAGAGGTAGGTTTTAAGGTGCATCAGAAAGGAGGAGTGAGACGGAATTGGAGAGATCCAGGGATGGAATTCCAGAACTTGAGGCCTTGACCATGAAGGAACAATCAACAGTGGAGGAAATTGGGACTGCACAAGAAGCTAGAATTGGAGGAGTGCAAATTCCTGAAGAGTTGTATTTTTGGAGGAGGTTGAAGAGGTTAGGAAGGGCGAGACCTTGATGGGTGTGTACACAAGATTGTAAATTTTACAATCCAGGCAATGCTGGACCGGGAACCAGAGCAGATCAGTGAATATAAAAGTGATGAATGAATGGGAGGGTGTTAATCTGGATTTGGGCAGCAGATCTTTGGATGATCTGAAGTTAATGGAGTGTGAAAGGTGGGAGGCAATCCTGGGGTGTATTGAATAGTCCAGTCTGGATGTAATTATTATGGATGAGGGTTCAGCAGCAGATGGGCTTGGGTAGGAATGGAGATAGATGTTATGACAGAGATGGAAGTTGGTTTTTGTGATGGAGACAACCTAGGCTCTGAGGCCCAGTTCTGGGGCAGATATGATGCGATTGCGATCGGTCTGATTCAGCTTTGGGCAGTGTCTAGGGACGGGTTGGGATTGGTGTCGAGGGAAGTTTGTGGAGTTTGTGACAGATGCCAAAGATAATGGCTTCAGGGTTCCCAATATATAATTGCAGCATTAATGTGTTTTCTGTTGTTCCCTCCATCTTTTTGAATGAAAGAGAGAGTCGTGTGAAGATGCTTTGGAGACAGCAGGCCGGATGGAAGGGCTGATGCTGGATGACTCGATGCATTCCTGTATGCAAATTCAGGATGAGAAAAACCAGAAAGGAAAGTATCACCATAGCCTACACCTGTTGAAGCTCTTTCGCAACACCTCTAAGTGAGTGACTCTTGGTAATGCAATCTTGACATCATTGTTGATCCATTGTCTCTGATATATGTGCTGAATATATTTGTAGTTAATATTCTTCTATGTATTTTCCAATGCAACTTAAATCTTCGGGTTTTAAATCCTACAGCTAAGATATTTTAATAAAATTTGATATAAAATCGAATTGGAGGCATTTGCAATAGAATAAAGTTTTCATTGAATTCTTTTTTTGAAAACTTCTCTACTCATTCAGCAAGGTACATTAATTCTGCATATGATGTCCTTCCTTCTCTTTTCTCTTCTCTTCCCCCACCTCCACTCCATGATTCAGTATTTGTCATAATGAGCCATAAACTTAAGCTGATAGAGAAGTAGAGAGTTTGACAAATACATGAGGACCTTTAAGGACTTAAGGAAGGCTTAGATCAAAAGAAAATTCATTATAATGTACAAAAGTGTAAGATCATGCATTTGGGGAGGGAAATTAGGAATTGAAGAACAAGAGCAACAAAATAGTGGAAAAGGCTTTGGAGCTATTAAGATCGAAAACATGTACAGGTAGATAAAGCCATCAAGGAGACTTTTAGCTTTTAATAAATTGGATTGCAAAAGGAGAAGGACAATGTTAAGGTTGTACAATGCAATAGGTAGACCACAATTAAGGTTATGGAAGCATAGTGTTATTATTTAACTTCTGAACTAGAGGCCCTGACAAACGATCTAGAGACAGGAATTCAGATCTCACCATGGAACCTGCAAAATTTAATTCAGCTAATTAAATAAATCGAGAATGCCAATCAAGTTTAATGACCATGAAACTAGCAGGTTGACGTAAAAACCCATTCAGTTTGCTAATGTCCTTCAGGGAAGGAAATTTGACACACTCATCTGATTTTTCATATATATGAATCACAACAATGTGATTAGCTCTTAATTACCCTATGAAATAGGCTAGCAAATTACTCAGCTCTATCAACATTGGGGTACAAAACTCTAATAAGAACAAAACCAGATGGGCCACCTGACATTGACTAGATACATCATAGGCAAACCCAGCCCTGTTGACCCGACAAAGACACCTTCACTAACCCCTGGGAACTTGGGTAAATATTGAGAGAGTTGTCCCAGACCAGCAAGCAACAGCCTGACGCAGTCAAACGTCACAGAGTCATACATTTCAGCCAACATCTCAAACTCCACCCATCATCACCCCTGGGGTATGTCCTTTCCCAGCAGTACGACAGCCCCACCAGAGATTGTGACATAATAGGATCTTAGAACTTACAGTGCAGAAGGAGGCCATTCAGCCCATCAAGTCTGCACTGGCTCTTGGAAATAGCACCTTACTTAAGCCTGCACCTCCACCCTAACCCAGTAGCCACACCTAACCTCTTTGACACCATGGGAATTTAGCATGGCCAATCCACCTAACCTGCACATTTTTGGACTGCGGGAGGAAACCAGAGCACGCAGAGGAAACTCGTGTAGACATGGGGAGAAAGTGCAAACTCCACACAGTCACCCGAGGTGGGAATTGAACCTGGGACCCTGTCGCTGTGAAGCAACAGTGCTAACTATTTGGGACCAACGACTGTAGTTCTATTAATTTTAAAATAGTTATGGAAAGGGACAAAACTGGTCCACAAGTGCAAGTTCTAAATTGGGACAAGGTGAATTTTGATGGAATTAGGCCGGAGCTTGCAAGGGTTGATTGGAGTAGCTTGTTTGAGGCAAAGGCTGGCAGGAGTTGGGAACCAGCAAGTGGGAGGCCTTTAAAAGTGAAATAGCTAGAGTTCCAGGTCTATATGTTCCTGTTGGGGTGAAGGACAAAGGGTGACAGGAGTGGGGAACCCTGGATGACAAAACATATTGAGGTTTTGGCCAGGAAAAATAATGAGGTATGGCTCAGGTACAAGCAGCTGGAATCAAGGGATTTCTTGGAGGAGTGCAGGGGATACAGGAGTATAATAATAATAATCGCTTCTTGTCACAAGTAGGCCTCAATGAAGTTACTGTAAAAAGCCCCTAGTCACCACATTCCGACGTCTGTTCGGGGAGGCCGGTACGGGAATTGAACCCACCCTCACCAACTTCGACAGATGCACCATAGAAAGCATTCTTTCTGCTTGTATCACAGCTTGCAATGGAGCCTGCTCTGCCCAAGACTGCAAGAAACTACAAAAGGTCATGAATGTAGCCCAGTCCATCACGCAAACCAGCCTCCCATCCATTGACTCTATCTATAATTCCCGCTGTCTCAGCATAATTAAGGACCCAACGTACTGCGGATATACTCTCTTCCACCTTCTTCCGTCAGGAAAAAGATACCAAAGTTTGAGGTCACGTACCAACCGACTCGAACAGCTTCTTCCCTACTGCCATCAGACTTTTGAATGGACCTACCTCGTATTAAGTTGATCTTTTCTCTACACCTTTCTAGTAATCTTTTCTCTACACCTTTCAACTGTAACATTATATTCTGCAGTCTCTTCTTCCTTCCCTATGTACGGTATGCATTGTTTGTACAGCATGCAAGAAACAATATTTTTCACTGTATGCTAATATATGTGACAATAATAAATCAAATCAATAGGTGGTATTGTAGCCAGTGAGAAAGGTTATCAAAAATTGCAGTAGGATCTTGATCAGCTGGGGAAGTGGGCCAAGAAATGGCAAATGGAGTTCAATACAGCTAAGTGTGAGGTGTTGCATTTTGGAAAGTCAAATCAAGGTAGGACATTTGCGGTGAATGGACCTTGGGGCGTGTCGTGGAACAGAGGATCTTGGAGTTCAGGTGCACGGATCTCTAAAGGTGGAGTCACAGGTAGATAGGGCAGTGAAGAAAGCTTTTGACATGCTGGTCTTCATCAATCAGGGCATTGAGTATAGAAGTTGGGAAGTTATGTTATGTTGCAGTTGTACAGGAAGCTGGTGCGGCTGCACCTGGTGTACTGTGTTAAGTTTTGGTCGCCTTGCTATTGGAAAGATGTTATTAAACAGGAGCGAATGCAGAAGAGATTTACAAGGATGTTGCAAGGACTCAAGGGACTGTGTTACAGGGAGAGATTGGACATACAAGGACTTTATCTTTGGTGCACAGGAGACTGAGGGGTGATCTTATTGAGGTGTACAAGATTATAAGAACATAAGAACTAGGAGCAGGAGTAGCCATCTGGCCCCATCGAGCCTGCTCTGCCATTCAATGAGATCATGGCCGATCTTTTTTGGACTCAGCTCCACTTTCCGGCCCAAAATCCCTTTATTCTTCAAAAAACTATCGATCTTTATCTTAAAGACATTTAATGAAGGAGGCTCAACTGCTTCACTGGGCAAGGAATTCCATATATTCACAACCCTTTGGGTGAAGAAGTTCCTCCTAAGCTCAGTCCTAAATCTACTTCCCCTTATTTTGAGGCTATGCCCCCTAGTTCTGCTTTCAGCTGCCAGTGGAAACAACCTGCCCTCATCTATCCTATCTATTCCCTTCATAATTTTACATGTTTCTATAAGATCCCCCCCGCATCCTTCTAAATTCCAACAAGTAATCCATCCCCTTCAACTCTGGGATTAATTTAGTGAATCTCCTCTGCACACCCTCCAGCGCCAGTATGCCCTTTCTCAGGTAAGGAGACCAAAACTGAACACAATACTCTAGGTGTGGTCTCACTAACACCTTATACAATTGCAGCATAACCTCCCTAGTCTTAAACTCCATCCCTCTAACAATGAAGGACAAAACTCCATTTCCCTTCCTAATCAGCTGTTGCACCTCATGAGAGGCATGGATAGGGTGAATGCACTCAGTCTTTTTCACAGGGTTGGGGAATCGAGAACTAGAGGGCATAGGTTTAAGTTAGAGGGGAAAGAATTAATGGGAACCTGAGAAGCAACTTTTTTACTCAGAGGGTGGTACATATGTGGAATGACCTACCGGAGGAAGTGGTTGAGGCAGGGACATTGACATAATTTAAAAGGTATTTGGACAGATACATGGATAGGAAAGGTTTAGGGGGATATGCACCAAATGCAGGATAATGGGGTTAGCTCAGATGGGCTTTTTGGTTGGCATAGACCAGTTTGGGCTGAAGGGCCTATCTCCATGCTGTAGATTCTATGACACTCGTTTCAGCCCCTGCACAACACAACAGGAGTTCCTCAGGTCTGTGTCAACTGTTTCAACAATGACCTTCATGGGGATGTTCGCTGATGATGGAGCGTTCAGCATTTTTAACTCCTCAGATAAAAAAACAATCTTGCCTGCATGCGATAAGAACTTGACAGTATTCTAGCTTGGGCTGATGAATGATAAATAATATTCACACCACACAAGTGTGCCGGGGATGCCAGCAGAAAAATGTCTAAACATCTCTCCGTGATAGTCAAGAGTTTTACCATTGCCAAATCTCCCCATCAATCTTCGTGAGGGGGAAAAGGGATGGATCACTATTGACTAGAATCTGTCTAAATACTGTGGCTACTCGACCAACCATATAAATGCTGTGGCTACAAGAGCAGGTCAGAAGTTGGGTATTCTGTGGCAAGTGACACACCTTCCCATTCCCCAAAGACTTTGCACCGTCTACAAATCACAAGTCGGGCGTACTCTGGAAGCTCAATACCGTTCAGGATAATTCAGGCTGCCCTTGTGAAGGCTTTTAAGAGTCAACAAAATTGATGTGGATCTGGAGTCAAATGTCGGCCAGACCGATAAGGATGGCAGGCTTCTTTCCCTGAAGGAAATCAGTGAAGCAGAACCTATCAACAATCATTGGACTTTTAATTCCAGATTTTTATTGGATTCGCATTTCACCAGGTCCCCAGAGCATTATCCTGGTCTCTGGATTACTAATCCAGTGACATTAACATTGCGCCACTGCCTGCCCTCAGGCAACACATTTACCATTTATTGCCTCCACTACTCATGAACCTTAGCTACAGTGTGCATCATCTACACGATGCACTGAAACGTATTTCTCCCCCAAACTCACAACCTCCACTGCCTGAAAAGACAAGGCAGAAGGCATATGGAAACCTGCAAGTTCTCCCAAGTCACACATCACCCTGACTTTATCACTAGTTTTTTCATTCGTGCTGGATCAAAATGGTGGAACTCCCAACTTAACAGTGCTGTGGGTGTACCTAACACCGCAAGAACTGTTGTGGTTCAAGAAGGTGGCTTAAAACCACATTCTACAGGGCAGTTAGGCATGAGCAATAAATGCGGGCCTTTCCATTGATGCTCGCATCCCCTATTATGAATAAACAACAAGTACTATGTGCATTTTTGGATGCAATGTTGTAGAATCACAGAATTGTTACAGTGCAGACAGTGGTCAGTGGTCATTTGGCCTATCTGCAGCGCCTCTCCAAATGAATATTAGTAATTAATGTCATTCTCCTGCCGTTTCACCTTCTTCTCTCCAAGGAGAACAGTCTTAATCTCTCCAAGCTATTCTCATACTGATGTTTCTTATCCCTGGAACTCTGTTTGTAAACCTCTTCTGAACTTTATCCAATGCGTTCATATTTTTTGTACAGTGTGATGCCCAGAACTGTAAACAGTACTCCAGCTGATATCAAGCTATGTCTTGTGTAAATTCAGCATAACCTCCTTGCTCTTTGTCACATAATGGTTGAGTCAGAAATTGTTACAATCTTTTGGGGTTGATGTACATTGGACACAGAGAAAAGTAGCTGGCTTTGGTGAGAGGTCATGGATATGTTTCGGATTACTCTGTAAGTAGGCTGTCACAGGCATAATGGGCTGAATAGTGCAGTAAATAGAATGTCAGAATACTCAACATTCCCTTGAACCATAGGAACATGCAGCTTTGAATTGCGATCTCATCCAAAGAACAAGATGGAACAGCTTGCATAAGTGGAACAGGGTCTGCTGGATGCATCCTTGCATTAACTTCTATTGATCTGGACTACTTTTCATTTATAGACAACAGCATCCTGTGGACAACGCTGGTTTCTTCTCATTCATGACCTTCAGTTGGTTGACACCTTTGGCCTTCACAGCTTATAAAAAGGGGGAGCTCCTTCTCGAAGATGTTTGGCCCCTGTCAAAATACGAATCTTCCGAAGTCAATAGTAGAAGGTATGCATATGACATCCTAAAGCTCACAAAATCCCATCTTTCATTACTTCCTGCGACACCACCTTTTAAAAATGTGTTATTGGGTGGCTCTTTGTAGATATGAATCTTAATGGAACAGAAATCATAATCTACAAGTACATATTTTTATTGTGATTCTTTAAAAAAATATTTTAAAAAATTTTATTCAAGTTTTCACGTTTTCACAAAAAAGAAACAAAGAGAGACCCCCCCAGTTGCTGCTGCTGACCATTTGTTTTCACCGTTCTGCCAGGAGATCTAGGAATGGTTGCTATCCCCTGAAAAACCCCTGCACTGACCCCCTTAGGGCAAATTTCACCCTCTCCTTTCATTGTGATTCTTGTACAACAGAATTGATCTCTGAACATGTTTGCATCACACTATTTGAATCTAGATGTGTTTTTTATACAATACTGTAGCAAGACATATCCTATTGGGTAGTTTTCTATTATTGCCTGTTCTTCCACTTTTTAAAATAAATATATTTTATTCGGGCATTTCGAAGCAGAAAAAGTATACAACATTACAAATAACCAACACACACTCTTTCTCTCCCCCCCCCCCCCCCCCCCTTTTTTGCTGTCTCCTCAATCCTCCTTAAAGAAGTCAATGAATTGCTTCCACCTCCAGGTGAACCCATTAACTGAACCCCTCAGGGTGAACCTGACCTTCTCCAACCTCAGGAATTCTGCCAGGTCACTCACCCACCCTCGGAATTAGTCCGCAAACTCCTGCCAGACGCCCCAGAATGTGATTTGTGGGCCTCCCTCTGCATCCTATTCTCTGCCCCCTCAAACAAAACCTAATCGTCCGCTACTACCGTTATGTGCCCTATGTATTACTTTAAATTGATGAAGCTTAGCCTCATACACGACGAGGATGCAGTCACTCTCCGCAGGGCCTCTGTCCACATCCTGGCCTCCACATCCCATCCCATCTCCTCCTCCCACTTACGCTTTATATCCCCCACTGGGACCCTTTCCCATCAGCTTTCTCCCCCCCCCCCCCACCCCCCCCCCCCCCCCCCCCCTCTCCCCTATCTCCTCCTCCGACAGCACTTTGTCTTGCAACCCCAAGGGCGGTAACCCAGGAAAAGACGGCATCTCTCGCTACTAAATCCTGAACCTGCAGGTACCTGAAACCGTTCCCCCCGGGCAGCTCGTAGTCTTAGAACATAGAACAGTACAGCACAGACAGGCCCTTCGGCCCTCGATGTTGTGCCGAGCCATGATCACCCTACTCAAACCCACGTATCCACCCTATACCCGTAACCCAACAACGCCCCCCTTAACCTTACTTTTTAGGACATTACGGGCAATTTAGCATGGCCAATCCACCTAACCCGCACATCTTTGGACTGTGGGAGGAAACCGGAGCACCCGGAGGAAACCCACGCACACACGGGGAGGACGTGCAGACTCCGCACAGACAGTGACCCAGCCGGGAATCGAACCTGGGACCCTGGAGCTGTGAAGCGTTTATGCTAACCACCATGCTACCGTGCTGCCCTTCCTCCAGGTCGTCCAATTTCGCGAAACTGCCCCTGACAAACCAGTCACACAACTGTAATGCCCCAATGTCACCCAATGGGTCCAAAATATATAACAGGTCGTCCTCATACAGCGAACCCCTGTGCTCGACACTCCCCTGCACAATCCCTTTCCAATCCCTCAATGCTCTCAGCACCACTGCCAGTGGCTCTATTGCCAAGACAAAGAGCAACGGGGAGAGTAGGCACCCTGCCTCGTCCCACAATACAGCCTAAAATATCCCAAACTCACGCGTTTTGTCCGCACACTTTCGAACAGTGCCTTGTACAGCAACTGGAACTTGTTCACAAACCCCTGCCCTAACCCGAACCGCCCCTGTGCCTTCCACAGATATTCCCACTCCACCCAGTTGAAAGCCTTCTCCGCGTCCATCGGCACTCCCACCTCTACCTCCTGCCCTTCCGGAGGCATCAGAGTTACATTGAGAAGCCTCCTCACGTTCGCTGACAGCTGTCTCCCTTTCACAAACCCCGTTTGGTCCTCGCCTATCACCCTTGAGACGCAGCTCTAATTCACAAGGCCAACACCTTCACCAGCAACTTGGAACCTACATTCAATAGCGATATTGGGCAGTAGGACCCACACTGCTCCAGATCCTTGTCCTTTTTCAATATCAAAGAGATGGGTGCCTGCGATAGTGTAGGGGGGAGTACCCACCCTGTCCCGAGCGTCGCTGTATGCCCTCACCAACAGTGGCCCCTGGTCCCCCCAAACCTTTTTAAAAACTCCACCGGGTACCAACCCGGGCCCGGGGCCTTCCCTGCCTGCATCACCCCCATACTCTCCATCACCTCCCTGAACCCGATCGGGATCCCCCAACCCCTGCACCAACTTCTCGTCTACCCTGGGAAACTCCAACCCGTCCAGGAACCGCCGTAATCCCTCCCCCTCAGCCGGGGGCTCCGACTCGTATAATCTTCTGTAAAAAGCCTCAAACGTCCATTCACCGCCACTGGGTCCAACACTACTCTTCCCATCTCATCCTTTACCCTTCCAATCTCCCTTGCCTTGGCTTGCTTCCACAACTGGTGGTCCAGCATCCTGCTCGCCTTCTCACCATATTCATATTCTTCCCCTCTTGCCCTCCGTAGCTGCCCCATCACTAATCCAAACGCGATCTGGCGTCTCTGCCTCTCCTTCAATAACCCTGCCTCTGAGCCCTCCCGAATACCTCTCCATCCTCAGGATCTCTTCTACCAGCCCTACCCGTTCTGCCTTCTCCCCATGCACCCGAATTGAGATAAACGCCCCTCTCTGAGCCACTGCCTTTATTGCCTCCCACAGCATGGCGGCTGTAACCATGTCAATCTCCACGATGAATGTGGAGAAGGCTTTCTGCCGGTGGAGTGGGAATATTTGTGGGAGGTGTGGGGCTGTTCGGGCTTTGTGGCAGTTGCTTCAAGACACTGGTCGCAAGTGTGCGGATGTGAGTTTGGGATATTTTGGGGTGGCACAGTGGTTAGCACTGCTGCCTCACAGCTCCAGGGACCTGGACTCAATTCCGGCCTCAGGTGACTGTGTAGAGTTTGCACTCCCCGTATCTGCGTGAGTTTCCACCGTGTGCTTCACACAGTCCAAATATGTGCCGGTTAGGTGGATTGGCCATACTACTAATTTGCCCCTTAGTGTCCAAAAAGTTAGGTGGGGTTACTGGGATAGGGTGGAGTAATGGGCTTAAGTCGGGTGCTCTTTCCAAGGGCCAGTGCAGACTCGATAGACCGCCTGGCCTGCACTGCAAATTCTGTCATTCTATGTATCATTGGGTTCCACGTACCCCAAATTGCGGCCCTCACCTGCTCGCACACCTCCACATCCACCAATAATCCCACATGCAGCCTCCACCGTGGGTGCTGTTGGAGACTACGATCGCCCTAATACTCTGAGTCGTTCACCCCAACCAGAAACGTCTTGTCCACTACAAAAAAGCCAATCCGGGAGTATACCAGTTGCACATGGGAAAAATATGAAAATTCCTTTGCCTTTGGTCTCCCAAATCTCCACGGGTCAACGCGCCCCCCATATGCTCCATAAACCCCTACAGCTCCTTCACCACTGCCGACACCTTCCTCGACCTCCAGCTCGGCCGGTCCAAGCTTGGCTCTATAACCGTATTGAAATGCCCCCTTCCCCCATGATCAATCGGTGCGAGTCCAGGTCAGGAATCTTCTCCAGCACCCAACTCATAAAGTCTACATCATCCAATTTGGGGTGTATCATATTGCTGACACTGACAAAATACCAATATTTTAATAAGGATGCAGAGAGTCCACACTGAGTAAAATAAGAACAAGGTTTTTTTTTTGAATAAATTTATTTTTTTTCCAATTAAGGGTCAATTTAGTGTTGTCAATCCACCTAACCTTCCCCTTTTGGGGTTGTGAGAGTGGAACCCGCACAGACATGGGGAGAATGTGCAAACTCCACATAGACAGTGACCGGGGCTGGGATCGAACCTGTGTCCTCAGCGCCGTAGGCAGCAGTGGTAACTACTGCGCCACCATGCCGCCTAAATAAGAACAAGGTTTTAATTACACAAAAGATATATAAACTACCTGGTAGACCTCTACCGGGTTCTTCTCTCTGGTCAGTGCCTTACTGGCTGGCTTTCTATACATTGGTTAACTAAGATACCCTGCCCCTAGCGGGGGAGCTCGTACTCCGCAACGAGCGCCAGGAAGATGAGCATCCCCAACCCAAGGTCCCGTGCGGGATATTCCAGATATAACTTAAAACAATTTATTTTTCCTAACATCCTGTTTATGCCTTGGGGATCATTTGGTGTGGGATCACTTGCTCCTAGAAACTGCCTAGTTTTCATTTCCACTGAAATCAATGGAAATTCAAATCGGATTATTCTGTCAGTTGTTAGCTGATTTGCCCTCTTGGTGTATGGACCAAGCAGTGAGATGAAAATTATCCCGATATTCCTTTTTAAAAAATTAATTTGTGCGATGTAGGTGTTGCTGGCTCAGCCAGCATTTATTGCTCATCCCTAATTGTCTTTGAGAAGATGGTGGTGAGCTGCCTTCTTGAACCGCTGCAGCCCTTCTGAAGTATTGTTCAGCTATTGCCCAGGTGACACATTTACAGTCAAGCTATGTTATTCTTCTGCAATACACTAACCTCTGCAGCGTAAGAGTGTGATTGGTTATTATATGCTGTTTTTCAAAGGATCTGAAATGTCACTTTGGAAATTATAATGAATATTTTCCAGCATTTGTGAGCTGCTGGCTACAACTTCAGTTTGATAATGCACTGCGTAAGAACACTGACACAGCTCAGCACTTTGATTTATATAAATAATAAGGCCTGAGATAATGGCAGCTTGGAGTAAAAAGTCCTCAAATTTAATTTCAACATCAATAAACTGTTTTAGCAAGTTGATGTGAAAACCTCAGTACATTTCAGCACTGTACATTTCCCCAGAAATTGATGTTCTATAATTGCATTTCATGCATATTTCTTGTACATTATTTGTAACAGAAATATTTCCCTCTCACTAACTTAAAAAGCATCTTTGCCACTTAAAAACATGGAATGCTGAGTGACAGAAAAACAGTTTTTTATTTTAAATTTTTGCTGAAACCCTCAAATTCTGCATATATTGCCTTTCTGCAGATTAGAACGACTATGGCAAGCAGAACTGAAAGAATGTGGCCGGGACACTGCCTCTCTAAAGACAGTGATTTGGAGGTTCTGCCAGACAAGGCTGGTCATCTCTATGACCTGCTTGATGGTTACAATGGTGGCTGGCTTCTGTGGACCAGTAAGTTAGCTTGGCGCTTTTGAAATGTTATTAATTTTAACATATTTACACTTTTTGGGTAAGGAAGAGAGAGGAGAGCACTTTTTCTAATGATGTTATGGGTCACAGTATGGCTGCTCTCTCCCTTTCCTTACCATACCTCTCTTCAAAATAATTACCATTGCATGACAGTAAGTTATTAATTGTACATTAACCAGTTTCAAAGAGGGAGATTGTTGGAGGTGGATGGAAGGCGTGAAAATCAAACCACGACTATCTGGAATCATTTTCATTGATCAACCATGCGATTTACGGTGCATCTCTGCACGTCAGTTGTAAAGCTAATGACATGCTATTGCTGGAACTGCTAAGTCATTTGATGTTTTATACAGATATTGAATTTACTTCACATGAAAGGAGAACGACAGGTAACCACATTTGAACTGGACTGAATTAGTGTAAGAATGACGTTGATCTAGTTTCATAAGTTGATAAATGTCTTATTTCCTGAGGCAGGAGTATTTCTTTTGGAGTATTTGAGTAAATATTTACTCCAACATCAGTCAGATACACCAGTAAAGCTCAAAATACATCAGATTTTTTATTTGGGTTCATTTAAACCTCAAATTGTAATCATTTTTAATGCAGTATGTGGAAAGCTTGTCTGGAAAGTAAATACTGCAGGAAATTATGTATACAGCTATGTATATTTGAATTAATGGGAAATAATTTAAGGGAAAGCAAAATGTATATATCCACTGTGCATAGTTTGCTTGACATGCTAATAGACTAAGTGAATGTATGAATTTGGGGATTTGTCTGTATGTATGCGTGTGTGTGTGTGTATAAAGTCACTTGAACTGCATCTTCTAACCATGTTGTTTTTGCTCTGGAAGGACATCGCTAATAGACTAAGTGAATGTATGAATTTGTGTGTGTGTGTGTGTGTGTGTGTGTGAAGTCACTTGAACTGCATCTTCTAACCATGTTGTTTTTGCTCTGGAAGGACATCTTTAAAGTTCTGTGGAAAAGGAATCTCCTCCTGTAGAAAGCTGCTCTCTCCAGAATTATGTAGTACAGTATGTATAAATTTTACTGGGCTGGGGAAGGTGGAGTCTGGGAAATAAAACAAAAGGACCTGGCAATATTTTGGGAGTAATTGGCTGAATGTTGGAATTTGGAGAATTGAACTGGATTTCTGGGTAAGCAACAGGTTGTTCTGGGAAAGGGACAATAAGTAGCAGAGGCTTCAGGGCAGTTTTTGTAGGGGAAGGGAGGGGGGGGGGGGGGGGGGGGGGGGGGGGAAACAGTGATCAAGCACCAGTGATGTTGAGAGGATTAAAGGCAAGCTTTAGAATAGTGCCTGAATTTAGTATATTACTGTGGTTATAAGTGAAAATGTTTAGCTGCTGTTATAGGGGTGGTGATTATTTGTATGGGGTAAATAATATCATTTTTATAAACGTGGCAGACGTTTCTTCATTAGGCTGCTGAACTACTTGCTTTCAAGATCTGCTCAGCGTGCAATCTATGCCCTCTGATTTGAGATATAGATTCATAGAATTTACAGTGCAGAAGGAGGCCATTCGGCCCATCGAGTGCACCAGCTCTTTGAACGCGCACCCTACTCAAGCCCACACTTCCACCCTGTCCCCATAACCCAGTAACCCCACCCAATACTAAGGGCAATTTTGGACACTAATGGCAATTTAGCATGGACAATCCACCTAACCTGCACACCTTTGGACTGCGGGAGGAAACCGGAGCACCCAGAGGAAACCCATGCACACACACGGAGAAAGTGCAGACTCTGGACAGACAGTGACCCAAGCCGGGAATCGAACCTGGGACCCTGGAGCTGTGAAGCAATTATGCTAACCGTGCTGCCCTATACCGTGGGATATAGTTTAATCTATTACCTGAAAACAAATAGGAACCTAATTTACCGTAATATAGACCAGAGGAGAAGGGGATGGTATGCATGGAGGGAAGCTTAAAATGTTCATTCACACAATTTCTGCCCATTGAGCAAACATTTTCAATTGAAATTGTAAGATATTGTTATTTGTAGTGTTTGAAATTGAATCTAGTTTCCTATTTAAATAAGAGCAGCTTCTTTGAGACCACTTGTAGAGTGTTTATTTGGCTACTTTTTTAGAAAAATATCTCTAGATATTCTATAGCAGCTTAAATTAGGCAATCAAAATTAACTGTAACTAGGAGTAGAATGTACAGGAGAAATTTATTTAAAGCACTATGTCTCTCCCTTTTGGCTCTGGTAATTAAAAATGGTCTCTAATTGCACAAACCTTAATGTGTACGTTGGGAAAGTGTTTTCTCTGACTACAAAAAGTAAATGTTAAATTACCTTTTTAGTCACTGTAGAATTTTGCCCAACAATATATCAAATTTTATGAACCCTAATTTCTAATAATGTTTGAGAGTACTATAATTCATTGACAGGTGTGAATCTTATGAAATGGCGGTTGACTAGATTCGTTGTTTTGTTTACAGCACATTATTTGCAGTGACAACAAAAAAACAAAATTTTGCTTTGCCTTCTATTTAAATAACATACAATGGGAGATATTGAGTGGAAGCTCGTTGTTAACCCAGAAGTGAAGGGCTGCTATAAAGGAGTGAGTGGTTTGCTGTGTGCATCTCCTAGTGTCTGAATGGATCTATGACTATCTGGAGATGCCTCAGAGCACTCCTCTTTTCAATTGAAATTGGTGTAGGCACTATAGCATTGCTGGAATTGGATGGTCCATTTTTAAATTTTATTGATTTGCTGCTTATGTGTTGATGGCTTATGAAAAGCTGCAGTTAAGGGTGCATCTGACGTTCAAATTCCATGGAATTTTGATGCTGCCACAACCTTTTTTTAATAGTGATACATGGAATTCTGCATAATTCATCTAGGTTCATTTAAGGAAGCTAATATAATTGGTGGTTTTGAACTATTTCCTTTGAATTCAGTTAGGACAGCCTCAATATTCTGAAAGACTGGCTGCTCCCAACAGCCAACTTGCATTGAAATATTGGAAAGAGAGAGAAACAGTGCTGTTTAAGTGTCATTTTGTATTGATCTGTATGATCTCTCTCACAACTTTCTAACACTTTAAATTGAAATAACAAGCATACAGGTCTTTTTGAAATATGAGAAGAGCTTTTGTGCATTTCCCTATAGAGTTCATTACGTTATTGTAATTGTTATGGGGCATGTGAATAAAACTATTGACATTCAAAATGGCCCCGTTAACTTTTGTATTTATGTTTCACCATTATTTTCAGATGAAGAATTAACATTGAAAATTTACCAATTGTTGAAACAATTAAATCCCTTGCTAATAAGTTGAAATAAGTTGAATAAAATGAGTTGAAATATTGGGAACAGGTTAATTATCTAACCAATTGTTAGAGAGAAAAGGTGCACTTTTAAATGTCCTTCTGTGCAAAGTACCATTTATGAATCCTGCTTCATACATTTAATCTATTCTATTATATAAAAAAGCCCACATGTTTTCAGAGCTGTTGCAATTCTAAGCTTCTATGTAAGACTTCAAGTTGAAAATTGAAAGAATTGTGGAAAGTATTTATTCAAACTCTGGTTGTGCACAGATTTGTAGCATGTAGACAGAAATAAGAGAAGCCTATTTGGTTGTTCGTCTCTATCACATGGAATAGATTCTCATTGGAGAAAGATATTTCTGCTGACTTGGATATTGTTAAGCTTTTTAAAATATCTCACACTTGCAAAACCTGAGTATGTTGAATAAGTTACTTAAAACCTGCCTCTTTGACCAAGCTGTTGGTCGTCTCGCCTTTTGTGATTCAGTTGTTAAGTAACTTGGGATGTTTTGCGACATTAAAGGCATGATGTACATGCAAGTTGTTGCTGTGTATCGTGACCCAACGCTTTAACAAAAACTGAAGTTAACATTAGGAGTATAAATCCATAGTCACAAGATCGAATTAAGTTAGAATATCTTGCTATTGAGAAAGCTTTTTAAAAACAGGGAGGGGCTACAGCTAATTTTCTAATGGTTGAAATGCAGTAATCTGCTGAACAATACATTCAAATAATGTCCACATCACTAGTGAAGTCAGGCTTTATTGATCAATTCTGATTGCTTTTGAGAAGGTGATGGTGAGCCAACATCTTGCTAATTGAGTGGCTTGCTAGGGTGTTCCAGAAGGCAGCAAAGAACCATTGCCCCTACCGCCCACAACTCTGCACATTGATCATGGCCAATCCGCCTAACTTGCACATCTTTGGACTGGGAGGAAACGGCAGCACCCAGAGGAAACCCATGCAGACAGCGAGAAAATGTGCAGACTCCACACAGTCGCCCAAGGTCGGAATCAAACTCGGGTCCCTGGCATTGAGAGGCATAGTGGGAACCTGATGGGCTTTTACAATAGTTACAGGGTCACATTAATGTTAGCTTTTTAAAAATTCCAAATTTGGTTAATTATTTGATTCTAAATTTCTCAGCTGCCATGCTTTTGAATTCGTATCTTTGATCAATAAATAATCCAGGCCTCCAGTTAATGAACCAATTACATAAATACTATGCTACCGTTGTCAGTTTTTGTTGCAATTCAGCAGGAATGGTTTAAGGATCGCAATTTGCCCATGAACTTTTAATTTGTCTGTTACAGGGAAAGTGCTTTTATGTTTACCCTTTGTTGTTCAAAAGGGTACACTGATTTTCCTGGCTCGTTTCTGTTCTGGCACTGGGTGAAAGTTGCATCTGTGGGGAGAAGTTCTATCAGATTACAGTTGACCAGTTGGGCAATTCAAATTTTTTCTTTTAAAGCCGTAAACCGACGAACATAGTGTTCCATTGGATACTGCAGCCTGGTTGCAAATTTGGAGTACAAGAATAAGTAGGTGTTGTTGCAATTGTACAGGCTTTAGTGAGACCACACCAGGAGCACTGTGCACAACTTTGTTTCCATATTTAAGGAAGAACATACTTTCCAAGGAGTTGGTACAGTGAAGGTTGACGAGTTGAGAAATGTTTTCTTTCAAAGGGATGTGCATCTTTAGAATTCTACACATCCGAGGATTGAGCATGCTCCATTGCTGAATATATTTAAGGCTGAGATAGACATATATGTAGTCTCTGTAAGTGAATGAAGTGATATAGGGAGAAGGTGGGAAAGTAGAGTTACGGCCGAAGATAAACTATGACCGTATTGAATGATGAACAGTATTATCCATTTCTGCTTTTATTTTTTGTTCTTGTGTATTCTTCTTGATCGGAAATTTACAGTTTTAAATTTGCAAGGTCCTTGATCCTTTCTGTGGATTTGTTGAGTTTTAGTGTTTGGCCTTTCCTGTCACAGCTAATATTTCTTTGTGAATCAGTATTTGTTTTGTTTTGCATGTAGGATGGGAAACACATGGAAGGTGGAGGAAAACTTGTTGATTACTTTGTCTTTTAAAAAAATAATTGTTGCCAAGTCTGTTCCTTTCTGTTGGTTGAAAGAAGTTGCTTACAATTGTAAAATCCTATTTAAAAACCATTTTGGAATACCATTGGACCTTGATGCTATTTTTGGTAGTGAACAGTTTAGGCTTATTGCCTACACAAGGGGTTAAGAGGGGAGAGGATTTGGAAAAAGTAATTGCATTTTCTGCTGCTCTGGATTCTCTCTAATTATGATGTATCTGCAAATCAGGGGTCTCTGTAGTGAAATGCACAACAGAAGCTATTCTTAGCATTCACAGGATTGCCATTTAAAGGTGCTTTTGGATGAAATGAGAAGTCATACGGAATGGTCATCATACTCTAAGGTAAGGTAGTGATTAAAAATAGTAACATGATCTGTATCATTTAAAGTCACCCAGTCAACTTTTTAAGTTTGATAAGTTATGTTGTACCAGCAATTGCTTCCAGGTGTCAATACTTAAGTGGACGAAAATCTTTGTTGAAGAAGAGAAACTTGACAGATTTGTCTAATTCAAAACTACAAACTTATTTCTGTCAGTCACAGTATTTTTGGGGAATAATGTAAGTGGTTGAGTAATCCTCCTGAAAAGTGACTGTCTTGAACTTTATTTGGAAAAGATTCAATGCATGCTGCGTGCAGCTGCTTTTATTAGTATTTTGTCTTTTTTTTAAATCGTTGATGTGTTGACATTTTTTTGTGGCAATCATCGCATTTCTCAATTTAGGTGCAGGCTTGTTTGGTAAATATAAACAAGAATGATAAGCTAGTTTCACTTGAAGCTTGAAATGAAGAATCTTCTGAGAAAGTGCAACTTATTGTCTCCCTCTGCAACATTTTGTATGGTCTCAGCACTGTTAGGCTGCTTACACCTGGAGATTTGTTCTGACCATGTCTTCACTAATTTGTTTGTTTACGTTGTTGAGGAGTAATATCTAAATTATTGCAAATTTAATTTTGTACATTCAGCTGGAATTTACACTTTCAGAAGTATGTGTATGATCTCAATAAAACATGACTGAAGAGTTTGCAAGAACAGCCATTTTGAATTTGACTTGGTGTGCAATACAGTTGACCAGGAAATGGACAGTTGTTTTCACATGGTGAATTGCCGCTGAAAAGAATAACATGATCCAATTAGCTACAGAGTGAAAATGAGATGAATGATTCAGCATTACAGCAACTTTCTAACTAGGGCCTTGATCCTCTTGTGGGATTAAATGTGAAAGAATTGCTGGGACTGCAGTTAATATTTAACTTGCAAACTGACACTGTTATAATTCTAGTATATTTGATTTGTTAATGAGACTATGCTTGAACTGATGGACATCAAAAACAATTTCTGTGATTTCTCCAGAGCTGTCTTCATGCCTTTCTGGATCTTTACAAAGAAAGTTGATTTTAAATTATCCTGAATCAGTGCTCAGAATTCTGATGTTTGGATAATTATGTGTGTATACATACTGATTGTCTGTACACTGCAACTTTTAAAAATAAGCCTTTGTATTAATCAGACAAATGTTTAACCATCTCAAATTTTTGCCGCAGGTCTGGTGTGAAAAGTAATGCATTATTTAAATTGATGAACTGTTCATATTTTAAAATAGCTATATTTGTTATGAATGTCAAGTGATTTTGCATTTTGTATATGCACAAAATCATTCGGAAGAAAAATGAATTGTTGTCAATGTTCAGATTAATTTGAGTTACTGAAGCATGTTGGTAACAAGAGCTGAAGGTGTGGATTTCTTGCATGAAGAGGGCGAATTTGCTGAGCGAGCAGGATAATGGGTGGGTGTAGGACTGCAATACAGAATTAATGCTGTGTCTATTTAAATATAGATTACATAGATTACATAGAATTTACAGTGCAGAAGGAGGCCATTCGGCCCATCGAGTCTGCACCGGCTCTTGGAAAGAGCACCCTACCCCCTATCCAAGGTCAACACCTCCACTCTATCCCCATAACTCAGTAACCCCACCCAACACTAAGGGCAATTTTGGACACTAAGGGCAATTTTATCATGGCCAATCCACCTAACCCGCACATCTTTGGACTGTGGGAGGAAACCGGAGCACCCGGAGAAAACACAAGCGCACACGGGGAGGATGTGCAGACTCCGCACAGACAGTGACCCAAGCCGGAATCGAACCTGGGACCCTGGAGCTGTGAAGCGATTGTGCTATCCATGCTACCGTGCTGCCCTATGTTAGCAAGTTTAACATTAACAGGAAAAAGGGGATAATTATTAATGTAGCCACTGCTGTTCCAGATATATGAAAATGGCCTGCTAAAATGGGTGAACCAGTCAAAGCCAGAAGTAGGCTTCTGCTTTGAATTTTTGTAATTTTTTTCTGGTAGCTGTCATAACCTCAGGTTAAAGTCCAACAAGTTTGTTTCGAATCGCTAGCTTTCGGAGCACAGCTCCTTCCTCTGGTGAATCCTCGGTGTTCACGTGAGGAAGGAGCTGCACTCCAAAAGCTAGTGATTCGAAACAAACCCGTTGGACTTTAACCTGGTGTTGTAAGACTTCTTACTGTGCCCACCCCAGTCCAAAACCGACATCTCCACATCATTGTATAACCTGTTAATGGGAGTACATTGGGGTTAAAAAGGGAAATATATGACTGTAACAGAATATGCTCATGTGCTATTTGTACTAGTAATAAAGTGGTCAGCAAATCCTTGTACTAAGGAACCGAACCACAAGTGAATTCAGAACGATTGCGTCAGTTTTTGTGGGAACTACAGTCTCAAGCTTGCTCAGTAAATTATGCACAAGACGAACTGCCTCCAGTTCTTGTTTGAAAACACCCTGATAGAGCAGATTTTTGAATTGGTCACGCTCCAGCAGTAAAGAACATTGTAGAGCTCAACAGTTTTTCTCTCAAACCGTGAAATTGTCAGGATTTATGTAGTTTAATTGTAAAGCAAAGATGTCTGTGGGGAAAACATTTTTTTTTTTGCATTCTAAAAGGTAAAATTCAAAAAATTGCATTCTTTTTGACTTGCTTCACTACTCCAGAGAACATTTTAATGCTAAATGCACCATTGTGTAATATTTTCAAACTATATCGCTCTTTTTAGAAATAAGCAGCCTGCTTCCATGTTTCCACCTTATTTTCTCCCACTTTCTTTCTGCCTCTGCCCATACCCCCTCCTACGTCACTGAATTGTTATAATACAAAAAGGGATTGACAAACCCAATCCGTAGGTCGAAATTGGAATAAGAAGAATATTTAAAACTATTCAAGGTTTGAATGAATATTCCATTTCATTTTATGTGCTGTGTACAATCTTTAAATTCTTGACTGGGCACAATTTGAGAAAATTCTGTTGTGGTTAAGTGTTTCTTGGAGTCTACATATTGTAGTGAGCTCTGTACTGAATCTACTGATTTCACCTTTCCAAAGAAAAATGATATACATTCACACTGCTTTGTAAATGTAGAGCATGAGTGAAGTATTGTAGATGCTCCGAGGCTTCCACTTTTCTGCAGATCTTTTTTGTCAGAGATAGTTGACTTGGTGATTTACTTTGTTAAAATAATTGCACATCGTCCACAATGGGGGATTTTTTGTAGAATCAAATGCTGTTGCTTGTAGTAATGCAAGTAAAATGCAGTGTTTTTTGTTATGAACAGAATGTAGCAATTTGACTGTAACTAATGCTATACATAGCCTTTTTGTATTTTTATGTGGGCTTTTATTGAAATTGTTTGTTGTGTTATTTGTTTGGAACACAAATAAAATTGTCCCCCTCAATGTGAGTTGAATTCATGATGTGATGAAGTTGCCATTCTTGTGGTTTCCATTTCCTCCTTTAAGTTATATGTCTGTATGTTCACACTATTGACATCAGTGCAGTATATTTATATGGGAGGTGAGTATTTTCAGTGAGGTAAAGCATTAACCAAGAAGTATATGAATGTATTTCATCTATATTTCTCCTGTTCTAGTATGATTAAACTCCCACTGTTTATTTTCAGGAGTGTTTTGCAAACATTGCCGCTTCATTCTTCGGTCAACTGTAGGTATACTGATAGATTCTCACAATGGAATATGGTAAAATAAGCAAAGTAACATTTAAATTTTCTATATATTCTGCCTGTTATAGTTTCTTTTTTAAATTGCAATCAATTAGAATAACGTTTTACATTCACACCAGCGTTTTCCTTTTCCAGGCTTTTCTTGTGAAGCGTCTCCTGGATTATGCAGCGTTGAATGAGCCGAATATGCAGTATGGCTTGTTGTTAAGTCTTGGATTGTTTATGTTGGAAGTAGTACGCTCCTGGTCATTGGCAATGACCTGGGCACTGAACTACCGCACTGCTGCCAGACTTCGAGGAGCTGTCCTTACCATGGCATTTGACAAGATTCTGAAACTTAAGAACATAAAGGAGAAATCTCTGGGTGAGGTATGTTCACAGTGCAGATTTTGTTCAAACAGTAGTGTATTAGTTGGTTTGATAGAACCAAAATCATAAAGATTAATAAACAGACTTAAAATACTGAATTTTAGGTTGTTGCAGGCCAATATCAAAAATCAGTTTTAACTCTAATTATTACAAGGAGAAGGGGCAGCACGGTGGCACAGTGGTTAGCATTGCTGCCTACGGTGCTGAGGACCTGGGTTCGAATCCCGGCCCTGGGTCACTGTCTGTGTGGAGTTTGCACATTCTCCCCGTGTTTACGTTTCACCCCCACAACCCAAAGATGTGCAGGTTAGGTGGATTGGCCATGCTAAATTGTCCCTTAATTGGAAAAAGAATTGGGTATTCTAAATTTATTTTTTAAAAAAGAAGAAAAAAATTATTACAAGGAGAGAGGGCTGCGATAGTTTTGGGAGTCTGAGTGAATCTTAGAGTAGGAGCAGAAAATTTGCTGGTCACAAACTCTGACTGAAAAGTGAATAAGCATGGTGTGGGAGCTAAATGGGTGTGGCGAGTGATGAAAGAAAGCTAGGTCAAAGCTGGGTATGGCGCCGTGGGGTGGCATATATTTGAGGTTTGCATTCAGGATGTAGTCTCCACAAGTATTGAAGTGTGGAGAGATATATTTTTGAACTGGCACAAATGTATAAAATTTGATAGTAAGTGCAGAGTTGCAGAGGAAAAATGGTGAGTAAAACTAGAAGTTGTGCACTACAGCAGCACATGTGGCAGCAGGCCTGCACCTACGGTGTGACAAACAGACGTAGAACATAGAACAGTTTACTTTCTGTTGGCACACCTTTTTGTAGCTTTGCTTGATCAGAATTTCTAGATAATTATTTAGGATATAAATATTGACATAAAAACATTGCTGAAAATGCATGACAATAGGAACTTGTGGTCAAAAAATACACACAATCGCATATTATTAATGTAATTTTGAAATGTATTTTGGACCTGGGTGTTAAATGCAAATATGTGTTGCAATAAAAGTATTTTAAAAAATAAGCTTGAATTGATAGAATAATCGACCAGGACTAGTGCTGATCTGAACAAGATGCAACAAATGCACTCTAGGATCTTAAAGAGACACACTGAGTTAAACAAGATACAATTTGGTAGAAAAATAACACATTGTTCATTATTTGATATAATGCTCCATCCTCTCTAAACAACACATATAAGGCAAATGAACAAAAACAGTAGGGAGGTAGGTATTGAATCTGTGTGTGATGAATGTATATATATTTATATATATCTGCGAATGTTTTTTTAGGAATGCTCAACAAAAATGAATTATGGTGATGTAAGGTGTCTGTCGAACCGTTCATGTATTTTGATTTTTCTCCTGTCTACAGCTTATCAACATCTGTTCAAGCGATGGACAGCGACTTTTTGAAGCTGCTGCAGTGGGAAGTTTGTTAGCAGGAGGGCCCCTTGTCGCAGTTCTGGGAATGATTTATAATGCTACATTGCTTGGTCCCACTGCCTTCCTTGGTTCTGCAGTCTTCATACTCTTCTATCCAGCTATGGTAAGTTGTGACCTGTTCCTAAAACAAAATAGTTTAATCGACGAGTAGTTATGTATAGAATTGTGGAATAAAAAACTAGTTATAGTGTAAACTTTAGAAATAAAAGTAATTATCTTTGTTTTAACTATTGCATCAGTTTGGACATTTTAATTAATATATTGTTTACATTTTGAAATGCTCATTTTATTATTTTACAGTGTTTTTTTTCTACTTCAGATGCACAAAGTTGTATACATTGATTTTAAATTGTTATTACTGTTGGTTTCCTTTCCTGTCTCCCAGAAAAATCATATTGAAATTTAAAATTTTGTTAACCAGTAGTATAAATAGTATTATGGACCTGTTCAGAGTTATAAAAGCACTTCTTAAAAGAATGGGTCCTTGCTTTTTCCTTTTTAAGTGTCCTTATTTTTTGAGCTCATGTTCTCTGGCACTTACTCTTTGAATCCTTTTCTTATTTTTTCCTGCTACCCGTAAGTGCCTGTTGAAGAATGTTTTGCTTGGGGTCGCTTAGTCTTTCCTCGAGGTTCGTGCTCTTCGGGTGGAGCGTGTATTCATCTTTCCTATATATATTTTTTAAAGGATTTATTTTTATTTGTTTGGAGAAAGCCCCCTTCTACCTTAAAACAGGCCTCAAGCCATAAACAAGCTCTAACTGCAGCAAGGATATATTTCTGTGTAAATGGTTTTATTCTATTCACAATGGATTAATCTCAAACTGAGGAGGATATTTCTCCTGGTGTGTTATTTTTTTTGATAAAGAGAAGGTGTGAGAATGAAGAAAGCAGAATGAAAGTCTAGATCAGGAGTTCTCAACCTTTTTTAACCCATGGACCCCTTTTCCTCTTAATTTTTTTTTGTGGACCCCCATAGCCATTCCACAGAAAAAAAAGCTTCTTATATGCGTGGTAAACTAATCCTAAAGTCCATCTACCTTACCGTGAGGGTTGGAAACGGATTAGCGGTATTTTCGTACGTTGCTAAACTTATTCTAATATGAAAAGTAATGAAAAAACTTTTTACTGACTAAATTGAATTAAATTACTCTAAAAATAACCAATTCATATCAAATATACACAGTTTCTAGTGATTACTGTGTTAAATCATTCATTAAACTTGTCAAGGAGAAACGTGGCATAAGCGTCAGGTCAACCGTGGGTATTTAATAAGATGCTTCTGTCATTAAAGGTCCTCCGGGCTGTTCCTAGGGGACAATAGCCCGGGCAATCTTCAACAACAACTGTCATTAAAGCACAATAAACCCATTTGTCATCAACTGGTATGGATTTTTTTTTCTCAGAATACAGTACCACAAAAATAAACACAGCAAATGCACCTTTTTGGTCCTGAGCCCCTTCAGCCCTCAAGGTAAATTAGATAGATCATAATCTCTCTTTGACCTTTGTCAGTGCGAGAGAGCGAGAGAGAGAGAGAGAAAGGTAAATATTCATCATGAAAACAAACATTTTTTTCTTCTACTTGATTCTCAGTAATAACAATTGTTCTGAAGTAGAATTGCTCTATGGACCACTAAAATATCACAGTGGACCCCCAATTCGGTATTTTTTTTGTGTGGACCCCCAGTAATGTTACATGGACCCCCAGGGTCCATGTGGACCCCGGTTGAGAACGACTGGTCTAGATGAATGTAAAGAATCATGTTAAATTCCAATCTTCTATTCCTTTGGTTTTTTGGGGTATACCCATATTTTTATTCTCTTCTCCATTTCACTGCTTCCTCTGTAAACAAGGCTTTACTGGGGAGGAGGACGGAGTGTTTTTGCATTGAGACAAAAATGTATGGGATATAAAAACCATGTTCACCCCTTTTTTGTATCCCGTACGTTTTTGTCTCAATGCAAAAACATTCATCCCACACCTGGTCACCTATGTCTTGTTCTCAAGATTGCTAAACCTTTGTTGCAATCTGTTCCAGTTACAGTATAGCATCTTAACAAATTTTTTCTCTCTCAGTTCTGATGAAAAGCCAAACAGACTCGAAACATAACTGTTCTCTCTCCCTACAGATTCTGCCAGACCTGTTGAATTTTTCCAGCATTCTCTGTTTTTTCTTGATTTCTATATTTAACTGCATATGTGCAAGCAGTTTCACAATTGTGCTCACAGTTTTGCCGTTATTACAATGGCAAATTATTAGTCAATACTTGAGTAAACTGTGGTTGAAGCATCTACAGTTTTTTTGTAATTTTTGTTGGAGTTAATTTCTTGCAGCTATTGGAAGTCAGAAGACACATATTGAAACTTTATTTTGTTTTGTAAAAGATGTTTGTGTCTCGGTTGACCGTATACTTCAGAAGGAAGTGCATTTCTGTGACTGATGAGCGTGTTCAAAGGATGAATGAAATAATTTCTTGCATACGATTTATTAAAATGTACGCCTGGGTGAAAGCATTTTCACACAGCATTCTGAGTGAGTATAGTTTATTAAAATATTCAGTGTATTTTATCTGGTTGATCAATGTTTTCTTAGCTCCTTTTATAGACTTAATCATTAACACTTGCAGAAGGAGTATCTGTATTATATTGGCAAAACTAGGCCATTCAATTCCTTGACTCTGGTCTGACATTCAATTCGATCATGACTGAATGACATCAAATCTCCATTTACCAACTGTTAGTTCATGCCAATTGCACAAGGCAAGTGTGAACTTTAACTTACTTCCATCTCCATTACAACTGAAACTGTGTTTCCCTTTGGATTGCAGTATAACTACAACTACTATGGCTCCTATTTCATATGATCTTATGAATAGGACATAGGTTGATGATACTTGCCAGTTTTTCCTTCTAGTACATGCCTCTTTCTGGTATAAGCACAATAAAAGTTGTTTTGATTTAATCATTCCATGTAAAACATGGCCATTCGGCTCAACTAGTCCTTGTTGGTGTTTATGTTTCATGTGAGCCGGCTCCCACCCTACCAACTAACTCTATCTGCAGAGACTTTTATTATTTTGACGTTGTAATTATCTAGCTTCCCCTTCTGTTTCTTTGAGCTTAATGCCATTCATTAAATGGTTAACTTGAACTTTTCTGTTGATGCAGCTTGTACAGGATACCCATCATCATATTAATTACCTTTTGAAATGCTTTCCCTAAATTGCACAACATAGTTTTATTCATGTGCTGAATATTAATAGAACCATGAAATTAGAGGTATCTGCAGAATTAACAAAGGCTTTCTGTTTTCACAAAAAGGTAGAATAGAAAGTGAGAAAATGCATAGATGGAAGGGTCGAGAAACCGAGGACACTGATATCAAATGAATGGCAAAAGAACCAATGGCAATGTGAAGAAACTTTTCTTATTTACACAGCAAATGGTTAGGATCTGGGGCGGGATTCTCTGATGCCCCGCCGGGTCGGAGAATCCCCGGGGGATGCGGCACCAATCCCGCCCCACCTCTCCGACGCTGGCTGCCGTATTCTCCAGGGCCGATTTTCAGGCGGGGTTTACGCCGCGCGGGTTGGGGCTGTTGGTAGCGGCCACCCCCACCCCTGTCAATTCTCCAGGCCCCGATGGGCTGAGCAGTCATCGTTTCCTGGCCAGTCCCGCTGGCGTGAAATGGACATGGTCCATCATGGCGGGACCTGGCTTATAGGCCGGCTAGGTGAAGGAGGGGAGGGGAGGGGGGGAGGGGAGGGGAGGGGGGGGGGAGACCCCCACGGTGGTCTGGCCTGCAATCGGGGCACACCGATCTGTGGCGGGCCTGTGCCATGGGGGCACTCTTTCCTTCCGCGCCGGCCTCTGTAGAGCTCCACCGTGGCCGGCATGGAGAAGAACCCCCCTACGCATGCTACCCACCAGGCGGTCTGTGCATGGGCATAACCATGCTGGCGGTTCTGCGCATGCGCCAGCCCTTCGGTGCTGGCTCGCATGGCGCGAACCCCTCCGGTGCCAGCCTAGTCCCCAGAAGTGCAGAGGGTTCTGCACCTTCCGGTCGGTCCGACGCTGGAGTGGTTTGCGCCGCTCTTGGTGCCGGATTCGGGCCATCCGGCCTGTTGCGGGAGGATCCCGCCCCTGGAATGCACTGCCTGAGAACATGGTGGAAACGGATTCAATTATGGCTTTTGTGTGTCAGCCATAGCTGAGTTGATGGCACTCCCACCTCTGAGTCACAAGGTTGCGGGTCAGTCCCCACTCCAGGGCAGGAGCGCAAAATCAAGGCAGATACTGCAATGCAATACTGAATGAGTTCTGCATTGTCAAAGATGTCATTTTTTGGATGAGATGTCAAAACGAGGAGCCGTTTGCCTGCTTGGGTGGATGTAGAATGTCCCATGACACTACTTTGAAGAAAAGAATGGGTTTCCTCCGGGTGCTCCAGTTTCCTCCCACAGCCCAAAGATATGCAGGTTAGGTGGATTGGCCATGATCAATGCACAGGGATAGGGTGGGGGTCTGGGCCTTGGTAGAGTGCTCTTTCAGAGGGTCAGTGTAGACTTGATGGACTGAACGGCCTCCTTGTACACTAGGGATCCTACGGAAATATGCATAGTGTCCAGGCCAATATTTATCCCTCAGTTAACATCACATCACAAAACAGATCACTTGCAGTCTGAGAGTTTGCTGTCCGCATATTGACTGTTTCCTACATTACATCAATGGTTCCATTTAATTTGCTGTATAGCTTTTTGAGATGTCCTCTTTCTTTTTCTCTTTTCAAAAGAAAATTGGATAAGCACCCGAATAGAGAAAATTTGCAAGCTAAGGGGAAGGGCTGGTGAGTGGAACTAGCTGGCTTGCTCTTATCTAGAGCTGGCATGGGCACAGTGAGTCAGCTAGCCACCACCTGAATGGTAACCATTGTATGCTACTATTCTGTCATTCTGAGAGATTTCTCAGTATTAGTAGTTCAGGTGGTTGACTCACTTTTATATTTAAATATGTTTGGTTTTGCTGACTATCTTACAACTTTTGTTTATTTGGTAGAAATCCGAGAGAAGGAACGGCAAATATTGGAGTACGCTGGATATTTTCAAAGCATCTCAGTGGGTGTTGCACCCGTTGTTGTAGTTATTGCCAGTGTGGTAACTTTTTCTGTCCACATGCTCTTGGGATATGACCTTACTGCTGCAGAGGTTAGTCTGCATGTTGAAAATATAAAATGTTTCAAGTGTGGCTCTGTAGGCTTTTCCCAAGGTAGTGAATAGATATGTTTTGAACATGTCAGATATTTGGTGGGGAAGGTGGAAATAGAGATTAAGAATAAAAATTGCAAATCTGTGAATAAAAACTGCAATGGAAATAAAAGTATGTGACTGACACGATCTGAAAGAGCGTAGCTTAATGTTTTGAGTAGCGATTCTTTGTCAGATCTAATAAAAATACATTTATTTTGAGGAGTTTTTAGAAGGGGAATTGGGACAAGGTGGAATATCTAATAAAGAGCAAACCCGGATGCAGCCTTGTGTTGATGTGGTAGGAGTATTGCATATTTTACAGATTTATCATTGATAACCATGTAAGTAGCAAAAGTAATTTCATAAGGTGTTAATTTATTTGCAGCTGTTGTTGTGGTGGTGTCATGAATGCCATAAATAACATAAGGAATAGGATCAGTGTACGCCATTTGAGCCTGCTGTGCCATTCAACACGATTATGGTTGATTTTCCATCTCTACTCCTCTCCCAGTATGAACACCATGGGCTGGATTCTCCGCCCCACCGCGCCACATTTCTGCACCAACCTGCCAGCGGGATTCTCAATTACGCCGGCCGGTCAGTGGGGTTTCCCATTGTGGGGCAGCCCCACGCAGTCAAGAAACCCCCGGGCGCCAGCAAAACGGAGAATTCCCCCCATATCCCTTAACCTGTTCATCTCTTGAATAGACTCGGAGCAGGACTGCAATGTTCTGTTTTAGTTGACTTTCATTGTCCTTGATAGTTATTCTAGCAGAGCTAGGAACATAGGAACAAGAGTAGGCCATTCAGCCCAATGAGCTTGCTGTGCCATTTGATACAATCATGGCTGATCAGGCACTTTTATCCTCATAAATCTTCAGGCTATTGTTAATTAGAAATCTATTAATCTCTGCTTTGGGTGGCACGATGGTGCAGTGGTGCACTGCTGCCTATGGCTCTGAGGACCTGGGTTCAATATTGGTTCCTGGTCACTGTCTTATGTGGAATTTGCACATTTTCCCTGTGTCTGCATAGGTTTCACCCCTACATCCCAAAGATGTGCAGGTTAGGTGGATTGGCCACACTGAATTGCCCCTTAATTGGAAAAAAAAATAATTGGGTACTCTAAATTTATTTATTTATAAATCTTTACATAAAGCATGCAAATGACTGAGCTTCCATAGCCCTCTGGAGTAGAGAATTCCAGAGCCCTCTGAGTAAAGAAATTTCTCCTCATCTTGGTCCTAAGAGCCATCCCCATTTGAAATTTGGCATCCTGATTCTAGGCTCCAAGGGAAACATCTGCATCTGCCCTGTTTATTCCGTTAAGCATTTTGTAGGTTTCAATGAGATCATCTCTCATTCTGCAAACTCTAGAGTATACAGGCCCAGTTTGCCCAATCTCTCTTAATAAGACAGTCCCGCCATTCCCTGAACATCCACCTAACTTTGTAGCATTCGTTCCATGGAAATAATATCCTTTCATGAGGTAAGGGCACCAAAACTGCACACGGTACTCCACTTGCAGTCTAAACAAGTTCCTATAGAATTGAAGACCTTGCTACTCCTGTACTTCAATCTCTGGCGATAAAGCTAACATTCCACTAGCCTTCCTTTTAAAAAAATAAATAAATTTAGAGTATCCAATTATTTTTTCCCAATTAAGGGAAAATTTAGTGGCCAATCCACCTAGCCGGCATCCATTAGCCTTCCTAATAGCTTGCTGCACTTGCATGCTTGCCTTCAATGACTTATGGACCAGGCCACCCAAGTCCCTTTGTACATGTACACTTTCTAATTTCTTAACATTTAAGAAATACCTCTGCACATCAAATATGCCAAATCCTCCTGTCACCACTTTACAATTTCCTCTCAACACACATTACTTCCTAACTTTGTATCATCTGCGAACTTAGAAATGTTTCATTTGGTTCCATCACTGATATACATTGTGAACTTCTGGGTCCCAAGTACTGATCCTTGTGGTACTCCACTAGCCACAGCCTTCCAATGGGAAAATTATCTGTTTTATTCCTATTTTGCTAATCAACTTCCTGTGTGAGACTTTTTTGAAAGCCTTCTGAAAATCCAAATATGCTATGTCCATCAACTGTCCAATTTTGTTTGTAACATCTTCAAAGAGCTCCAACAAGTTCGTCATACATGGTTTCCCATCAGTAAATACATGCTGGCTATGCCCAATCAGATTATGATTGTCCAAGTGTCTTTTTATCACATCCTTTGGATGTTCAGATTATGTAAAGAGAGATTAACCAGTTTGAAAGTGAGATGGTTAGTCTGCACTCGGTAGTAAAGTTGTGCCCCCCCCCCAAATATGATCCAACTTGATTCCAGTAATGATACAAAGCTTTTTAGACAGCAACTGACATTTTGTTTAAATAATTTATTTTGGTGATTTTGATAATTAGTGCAACAAAAGTTGCCCAAGAGGTTTTCCACTCTGTTGAGATTACCTCTTAGAGTGGATTGATCTCCTGATTTAAGGGCAATCATTTAAATTGCCTTGCAACGGTACAAGTAATGAAAACATTTTCGGGTTAATTAGTTGGTTTGTTGTGTTGTATTTATCAACATACTGCCTCAACCTTCTGGCAAAGCTGTGCAAACAATTAATGGCAAATAACAAATATATAAAATGTTATGCCATCAAAAGATTAAAATTTGGTTTACAGTGACTAACAGTCATTTAAAAAATAGTCTTCCTCAAACAGCAGCAGGATGCCCGACCAGTTAATCTTATTTCATTTGATCAAAATGGTTGTCAGAACCACAGATCCGTGTTTGCAAATGTTGTGTGATTGGCTCCAGATAGCTCATTACTCTGATGCCAGAGAAAATATCCAGTGCATGAAACAAAGTTTTTTTTTCCCGGATAATGACAGTTACTTTATTGAAATCATGTTTATTTCTACTGAGTTTTATATGGGTATTAATATTTTCAGGCATTCAAACATAATAGCTGTGTTCCATTTTTACAACAAATCATGCAAACATCTGCATGTCAAATGCTCAGTGACTTGAGACTTTTTGGACTAGAAAATGTCTATGGATGGTAGGACTAAATTAAGATAAAGGCAGTCTGACTCAAATATTTGTGTATTTCTGGTGTCAGTATTTAAATGTCGGTTCATCTAATTTATGTACTTCAAAATTTTAGCCTTTTTTAGGTAACTTGTATTATTTTTCCAGGCTTTCACCGTGGTGACAGTTTTCAATGCTATGACATTTTCTCTTAAAGTCACTCCATTCTCTGTGAAATCGTTGTCTGAAGCATCAGTAGCTGTGGATAGATTCAAGGTGAGTTTTTAAAAAAAGTTTGCCTTTTGAAATCATTTAAATGAAGTTTGTTTTTAAGGTACCCTTCATGTAATCCAAATACATGGCAACATTTAATTTGCCTTCCTAATCACTTGTTGTACGTGCATACTAACCTTTGTGATTCATGGACCAGGACACCCATATCCCTCCACAGCACTGAGTTGTGCGATTTTTATCTATTTAAATAATATGCTTCTTTTCTCGTCGTCCTGTCAAAGAGAACAGGTTCACATTTTCCCACGTAGTAATCCATCTGCCAATTTTTGTCACTCACATAACCTATCTATATTCCTTCGCAGACTCGCTACCTCCTCTTGACAACTTGCTCTCCTATCTATCTTGATGTCATCAAAACATTTAGCTACCATATATTTGATCACAACATCCAGGTCGTTAATTTAGATTGTGAATAGTTGAGGCCTCAGCACTGATATCTGTGGTGTTCCATTAGTTACAGCTTGCCAACTCACAAAATGACCCATTTATCCCTACTCTCTGCTTCCTGTTTACTAACCAATCTTTTATCTATGCTCATATGTTGGGTGCGTTTCTCTACTCTCCCCTGCGGCGTGGTTCCACTGCTGTCAATGGGATTTCCATTGAATCCACCCCACCGGGAAACCTGCGGCGGGGTGCACCATTGGTGTGAACGGAAGATCCCTCCAGAGCGAACAGGCCAGAAGATCTCGCCCGTTACCTCTTGCACCTGTGTAGTAACCTTTGATGTGTCATCTTATCAAATGCCATTTGGAAATCCTTGTACGCCACATCTACGGATTCCCGTTTATCCCCCTCACTTGTTACTTCCTCAAAAAACTAATGCGTTCTGCCAATTTTCCTGTGACACAGGTTAGGCTAACTGGCCTGTAGTTTCCTGCTTCCTGTCTCCTCCTCTCTTGAATTAAAGTGATACAGGGGCTGGTTTAGCACACTGGGCTAAATCGCTGGCTTTTAAAGCAGACCAAGCAGGCCAGCAGCACGGTTTGATTCCCGTACCAGCCTCCCCGGACAGGCGCCGGAATGTGGCGACTAGGGGCTTTTCACAGTAACTTCATTGAAGCCTACTCGTGACAATAAGCGATTTTCATTTCATTTCACATGCTTTTCTTTCATTTTCCCATCTACTGGGATCCTTCCAGAATCTAAGAAATTTTGGAAGATTATGATAAGTGCATATATGTGGCAGCACGGTGGCACCGAGGTACCAGGTTCGATCCGGCTCTGGGTCACTGTCCGTGTGGAGTTTGCACATTCTCCCCGTATTTGTGTGGGTTTCGCCCCCACAACCCAAAATGTGCAGGCTAGGTGGATTGGCCATGCTAAAGTGACCCGTAAGAATGAATTGGGTACTCTAAAAAAAATTTTTTTTTAAATGAGTGCATATATTATTTCTGAAGCCATTTCTTTTGAGATGAACAGATGAAATAGGAGCAAAAGTATACAATTTGGCTCATTGAGCGCCAATAAGATCATGTTATGTTTTGGATTCAGCATTCCCATTAGCCCTGAGAACTCTTGGAAGCAAGCCATTTGGTCCTGGGTACTTGTCTTGGTGATATCTTAATGATGTATATCTTTTACTTGTCTTGGTGATATCTCAATGATGTATATCTTTAATGATATTCAAGTTCTTTCTGGATTCTAGTTGAATTATGGCATCAAGGATCCCATGCAAAATTGAAGTCAGGGGAAACTCTCCACTGGTTAGTGTTGTATCTAGGACAAAGGAATGGAAAAAATTCTAATTTCATAATACTGAGAATGAATTTGAAACACTGGATGCGTAAACGTTTGCACATAATTCGGTGAACGGATATTAATTCAGCAATTTTATTTTGGCACCATTGTTTCTTGATCGGAACCAAGACTTTAACATTTTCCTGTGTGATCTAGGTAATTTTTGAGTGGATGGACTATGGAAGTCCAACATGCTGCATCCAATTTCAGTAGGAATACTGGAGGAATAGAATGAGAATTGAACTTTATAATTTGTGTTTCTATACGATATTTGGTCAATCTTTAATATCTATTAATCTAAACTGGGAACAATTCCGAAATCAATTCCTTCAATTAAAAAAAAATTCTCTTTGAAAGGAGCTTTTCTCTTGAGAAGCAGAATTGAGTGTTTTAGTGATATTTAACCACTGCTAATAATTTTCTTCCCTGGGAAAGGGAATCAAGGCCTCAAAGTAGGAAATCAAAAGTGATATGGAATAATAATACATGGTTAAGCCTGAACCCAAATTCTGTGAAATGTTTGTTATGGGCAGCTAGATTTTTCAATGTGTGGTCACTTGAAATTTTTTGCGCACTTGGGCACAAACACGCTGAACCTTGCACATGTGCAGCTTAGTGTGAACAGTGGCTTCACCCCTCACGTTTTTCAAATGTTCTTGAGAAGGCCTCCACAATTCAATTATATTTTAATTTTTTGTTGAAATCTATCATTGGGTGCATTCCAAGTGCCCCAAAGTGCGTACAATTTCCCAATGTCAATTTTTCTGCGTTTACAAAACGTTAATCCTGTGTCCAGAATGTACAGAACTTGGGACCACAAGCCTTTCATAGAATCCCTACAGTACAAAAGGAGGCCATTCGCTCCATAAGGTCTGCACCGACCCTGTGAAATCCACCTAGGCCCACTCACCTGCCCTATCCTCATAATCCCACCTAACCTGTACATCTCTGGACACTAAGGGGCGATTTAATCGTGGCCAGTCCACCTAACCTGAACATCTTTGGACTGTGGGAGGAAACTTGAACACCCGGAGAAGTCCCACGCAGACAAGGGGAGAACGTACAAACTCCACACAGACAGTGACCCAAGGCTGGTGTTGAACCCAGGTCTCCGGTGCTGTCAGACAACCGTGCTAACCACTGCTGCCCAATTTCTATTTGAGAAAGTAATTTAAATTACTCTTCTTTACTTCTACTTCTGATTTCATGATTTTAAATGGTTCTATGATCTGAAATTGGGTAGTCAGATGGTCTTAGCCACATCATGTGGTTCTATAAGGTGACTTTGACTTTTAATTCTGAAAGCTGAGGGCTAACTTTGAGCAGAGTATGCATTTATGAAATGGATTTTGGACATAGTCTGTTGACTTGGATCGTATTAATAATGTTGCATAATGTTTAATAATGCCAATAGTTCTCCCAGTTTGCTGTTGATTCAGTGAAGACTGAACAGCCTTCGTGGATGTTATACAAAGTGATAAAATGTGTTTCTATAATAGTTTACTTGCAGACATATAAATAAAGTACTCAAATTGGTACGTTATTGCCTTGACTTGTGTAGGACTGTACACTGTAATTTGTCACACTAAAATGTCATTGACTAGTTATGTGATTTTGACATGCGTTTGTAATCTTTGAATAAAGAATGCAACTGAAGTTTGGAGTTTAAATAATTAGTTAATGTGATATATGACATTTCTTAAATATTTCTTTAAATTTGCTGCATTCAGCAATTTTGTACTTTGGAAAACCTAACCGGCTTCAAAACTGTGTTTTAAAGCTGCTGTTGCTGAAGTCAAAAATGCAAGTGAACTCTGCTGAGATGTGAAGTTTTCACTTTTGAATTTTCCATTTTAGGTGAAACTAAATTATTGAACAGCTTAAATCATTATTACAATATTGATTTATAATTTGTCACCATTTTAATGCTTTGCAATACCTTCTCTTTGAAGTAAATAGATCGATTTTGAGGGGTGAAATTGCTGAAAGTAGACAGTTTGAATTTGGGGTTTAACTTCTAAATGAATTAGATGGGTCAGCAGTGCATTTGATATTGTACATTGATGTAAATCAAGTTGTTCTCTTCTATACTCAAATCAGGTATTTTATTTTTGAGAGATTCATAGATTAAAACTGTCACTTTCATTTAGCAAGTTGAGTTTAAAATGGTAAATCTGTGATTAAAAGTGTGACCAAGGATAGGCCTTTGTTTTTTAATAATGTGTCAAGTAAACTTTCCTAACAGTTTTAAGCTGGAAATGTACGACAGGGTCTATCATACAGACAAATGATTGGTAATGAGGTGCCTGATCTTTACCATGGCAAAAAGATGGTAAAGATCAGGCTGTCCCTAGGCTGTGAAAGTATTGATAAATGTTTCTTGATATTAACCACTTTTTTAACTTCCTGTTTGTAATGTACCTGATTTGCCCTTGAGTGGGGACTACACTATATATGAGAGTAAAATCTATTGCATGCAGTTGTTTGTTCATGCTCTGCCTCAAATAAGGGATATGCACTTCAAAGAAATGCCAGACATCTACAGCTACTGCCAGTTTATTTCAGCATGAGCCATCATATTGTTAAGGGGGAAGAACAATGCAAAAGATAAACTCAAAGTACTGTTCCACATTGAAAGCTTTGTGTAGGTAAATTCCAAAAGTTTGATAACCTTCCAGATAGCAACAGTCTATAATTGTTTCAATAGGGTTTGGCAGTACGTGCATAATGCAAAATGGGTTATTAGCTCAAAGCTGATGCTCGATGGAGACGAGTCAGCATTCAGCTGGCTCCTTCAACAGTGAGCTAGCAGTGGTTTTGTTTCAGTGCAGCTGGAGCATGAAAGTGAACAGTCAATTTTAATATCTGTACCATAGCTCATAACCTTATTCACCCCTCCCAATTTGATTTTATAAGTTAATAAGAAAAATGTCTTCCTTATATTTCTGCTTGGAGACCACACTTGATGTCTACAAACAAATGATGAGAATGAGATTCCTCCCCATCGCAACTAAGAAAATGGAAAAGATGGTTATTCCCATTTCAGATTTGCTCATGTTGGGGTTGAATAAGATGATGCTTAATAGCCTCCGACCAATATAACTGCATTGGTCGTTTGTCCAGATCTGTTGAAATCCGTACTACTGTGCCAAAAAGGTGGAATTTGATTGATTTTGTCAACTGTAAATTCATAGCCTCATAATACATAGACTGAAAACAAATACAATAAGGATATCGTGTGTGTTATTATAGTGCCACAATGGTGGGCCAAGAAATCCCTTTTTGGTCATTATTGAGCCATATTATGGGGCAGAACGGAGAGAGTTTTGCTGTACATGTGACTGAATACTTTGAGTTGGCACTGTTGATTATTCTTTTTGTCTGTTGATCTTTTTGTCTACTATGTACGTAATGTGTACGTTTCCTCGGCCGCAGAAAAATACTTTTCACTGTACTTCGGTACATGTGACAATAAATCAAATCACTGGGTATTAAGTGAAAATATTCCATTACACAGCTCCAAGTTCCTATCTGTTGAGCACAAAAATTATTTCAAAAATATATACGCTAACAATTCACTTTTTAAAAATAAGTTGTTCTGTTTTCTGAGCAGAGCTCTTAATATACCTTGAGTGTGAGCGACTCCCTTATTATAACATTTTAAAAAATCAACATTATTCTATCATTTTAAATTATGTTCCAGCCGTTTGAGACTTGCCAGGCTGTAATCGGGCCTGCATTTAGTTGCTACTAATGAGCTCCATTTGCTCTTCACAAGCTTCTTCTTTAGCCTGCTGCTGTGTATTGCTGCCTGTGCCATTGGCTTAATCTCCATTTACCAGATGTCATAACTTTACACCTCTTCAACCTGTTCAGAGTTTATTTCTAATGGAAGAGTTTCACATCATAAGAAAAAAGCCAGAAAGTTCTCAAATCGCCATAGAGCTGAAAAGTGCTACTCTGGCTTGGGACTGCCCAAATTCCAGTGCTCAATCTTCACCCAAGATAACTCCCAAGTTGAAAAATGACCAGCGCGATACTAAAGTGAAGAAAGAGAAAAAGAAAATACAGCAAAATGTACAAAAGGGTCCACTAACTGAACAGAATGGACATCTTTTAATAGACAATGATGAACAACCCAGCCCAGATGAGAATAAAGGAATTTCTTTGACCAATCCCAGACTTCAAAGAACTCTGCATAATATCAACCTTTGCATAAAGAAGGTAAGAAAACATTTCCAAAGGGTAATTTAGTTGTCACAGGAAATGCGGATTTATAAGATTTAAATATTTTATTGTTAAATATTTAACTTGATTATATAAATTGCTATTTATTGCAGTCTAATTCACTGTGAAATTCTGATTTTATGCTAAAGAAAATTAGTTTTTCAAACCTGTGTTTATCAACAATACCTGTAATGAAAGTATTAAGAATTTGTCAATATAATTTCTGACAGGAGAAGCTTGTTGGAATCTGTGGCAGTGTGGGAACTGGCAAAACATCCTTGATTTCTGCTGTTTTGGGACAGGTGATGTATCTTAAAGTTTTGATTCACTGCAAATGCTAAACAGATTATCAAGTAGTCATGTTGAGATGCAATTTTCAAACTGCTTTTGGACTAAGTACAAAATGATAGATAAAAAGTTATGTTCCAGAAGGAGGCCATTCAGCCCATTGTGTCCGTGACAGATTTTTTGCAAAAACAACAAATTTAGTCCCACACCGCTGCCCTTTCCTTATAGTTCTGCAACTTTTTCTTTTCAGTTAATTATACAATTCTCTTTTGAAGGCTTTGATTGAAAATGTCCCCACTGCACTTAAAGATGTGCAGGTCAGGTGGACTGGACACGCTAAATTGCCCCTTAGTGTCCAAAGGTGTGGGGTTATAGGGATGGGGTGGAGTATTGGGCCGAGGTAGTGTGCTCCTTCAGAGGGCTGGTGCATACTCAATGGGTTGATTACAGGCTGGTTTAGCTCAGTGGGCTAGACCACTGTAATGAAGAACGAGGCCAGCAGCATGAGTTCAATTCCCGTACATGCTGAGAATTCTCAGTTCTCTCTGTCTGTACCCGAACAGGCGCCGGAATGTGGCGACTAGGGGCTTTTCACAGTAACTTCATTGCAGTGTTAATGTAAGCCTATTTGTGACAATAAAGATTATTTTATTTATTTATTTATGTCCTCTTTCTGCTCTGTAGGGATTCTGTGGATTTCAGAATCTAACCACTCGTTATGTAAACTCCTTTCCCCCATGTTGCCGATGCTTCCTTTGTCAAACATTTTAAAATGAGTGCCCTCAGGTTCTCAAATTTTTTGCCATCAGGGGTTTTTCCCTCTCTACTCTGTCCATATTCCTCATGATTTTAAACGCCTACCTCAGATTTCCTCTTAATCGTCTCATCTCCAAGGATAACAGGCCCAACTTCTCATCTATTCACTTAACTGAAACTCTTCACCCCAGACCATCCCCACAAATCCTTTCTGCACCCTCTCTATTGCCTTCACATCCTTTCTGAAGTCCCAGTGTTCTCATTGAGGCTGAACCAAAGTTTTATACAGGTTTAACATATCGTCCTTGCTCTTGTGCTCTATGCCCCTATTTCTAAAGCTCAGGATCCCGGATGCTTTATTAACCACATTCTCAACTTGCCCTGCCACCTTCAGTGATTTGTGCAAACACACTCTCAGATCCCTCGCTCCTGTACCCGTTAAACTTTTGGAGCATTTATAGAAGACAAATCTGCAGTTGTGAAGTGTTGATTTTCATTATAATCCTGGTTTTTAATGTAAACACTTCTATACTACACTTCTCTGCTTGGTCCAAGATCGCAAGAAACTGCAGGGTGTGGTGAACTCAGCCCAATGCATCACACAAGCTTGCCACCCCCCCCATTGATTCTGTATACACCTCCCGTTGCCTTAGGAAGGCAGACAGCTTACACACCGAGGCATTGCCTCCCAGACCCTTCCATCAGGCAGAAGGTACAGAAGTCTGAAGACCCGCACGTCCAGACATAGGAACAACTTCTTCCCCACAACTACAACACTCCTCAATGACTCCCCCTCGGACTGATCTGTTCCCTGTAAGAACACTATTCACGATGCCCTATGTTGCTCATGCATTTGCTTTGTTTGGCCCTTTGTTCCGCACTGTAACCAATCACTGTTTGTTGATGTACCATTTGTCAATGTTCTCTGTTGATTTTCTTTTGTCTACTATATATGTACTGTGTACTTTCCCTCAGCCGCAGGAAAATACTTCTCACTGTACTTCGGTACATGTGATAATAAATCATATTAAATCTTGCATCAACAAGAATTCAGAACACAGAAATCAGAACACAGAAATGCGTAATTTAATCATGGAATCAACTGTCCTTGTAATTCATCATACCCTTTTCTGTGATTGATAATTACGGATGGATTAGAATCCAGCACTAAGGAACTGAAAACATTCTCTAAAAATGCTACAAATTAATATCTAATGAATATGGAGAACAGTTTAATTTTAGAAGAATTCTAAGTCATCCCTGACAAGCCCACTGAAGTTATTAGAAGAAGTGACAGGGGTTTTTAAATAAATTCATGGGATGTGGTATATCTGGTAAGGCCAATATTTATTGCCCATCACTAATTGCAGTTGAGAATATGATAGCGCGAGTCATTCTTGAATACAACTGTGTGGCTTGCTGAGCCATTTCAGAGGACCGTTAAGAGTCAACCATATTGCTGTGGGTCTGGAATGATATGTCGGCTAGATCAGCTAAAGATAATAGACTAAAAGCAAATTACAGCGGATGCTTGAATCTGAAACAAAAACAGAAAATACTGGGAAATCGTAGCAGATCTGACGGCATCTGTGGAGAGAGAGAGAAGGGAGCTAACGTTTCGAGTCTGGATGACTCTTGGCATATTTCCTTCCCGAAAGGACATTAGTGAACCAGATGAATTTGTGATAATCCCGCTTCGTAGCCAACATTACTGATATGAACTTTATATTCCAGATTTTAGTTCATTGAATTGAAGTTCCCCAGCTGCCATGGTGGTTTTTGAATGCTCAATCATGAGTCCAGGCTTCTGGGTTATTAATCCATTAAATTTAGATAATTTGGGACTTCAAACAGCATTCAATAAAGCTGCTCTCGCAAGACTATTGAAGAAAGTTAAGATTGGCGGCAGAGTGAACATTGGTTTAACAATTAATAGAGGTTGTTGATATTGTCTGGGGAACAAAGTAATCAATGGTGGCTCAGCAGAAACTGCTCTGGAACTTTGTTGCTTATAATATTTATGCATGATATTGAAGAGCATATCAGTATTGGTGATACATTTGTAGATGAGCCAAAGCTAAATAGACTGATAATGAGTTGAAATTTTAAAAAATGGATCAAGTCTGTAAATGGCTAGAATAGTACATATGGATAAATGTGGTGTGGATATAGCAACAGGCACAAGTAAATATATATAATGTGAAAAGATAATCATTGATAATCAAGAATTGCGGAAACGATCATAGGTGTAGCTTGAAGCTTCTCCTCAATATAAAATAGTTATTTAAAAAGAAAGAAAATTAAGTACTGGAATGATTCTGGTGGTCATTGCCTTATGTCAACGCAAGTTACCCTTGCCTTAAGCTGAGAAATAATAAGGCCAAATCTGGAGTATGGTTTGCAGTTTTGGTTATTCTGCATCAAAAACGATGTTGATGCATTAGAAATAGTTCAAAGATAAGTGAACCGCATAAAACCAGCTAAATAATGAAGAGATTTGCAATGTGTAAAATTACTTTTCCTGGGGAAAAGATTGAGGGGAAACATTTTCTAACACATCAAAGAGAGGTAAGTGAATTGCAATCGCACCCTTGAGTGATTAGAATGCACTTATCTCTTTTGTGATGCAGTTTCTGTTTGTAAATATGGGATTTAAGCATTTTGATTCTAACCCATGAAAGGAGATGAATAAATCAAGGCTGCAGCTGTTTTGTGGAAACTCAATCACAGCCTCCTACTAGAAATGAATGAATGGGTTGCAGCTACAGCACCTGAGGGGCTTAGACACAGGTCTCAGCTGTTCTCTTTCCGGGAGTAGGCACATGATGCTTCCAGGCAAGTGTTGCAACTATAATTTTGTTCACTGCCCTTGTCTGAACTGCTCTCTTGGTTCCAGACAGGATATTTCTTTCTGGGTGGGGGCCTCTCGGTGGATGAGGGGGAGGGGGTTGGTCGTCCCTTGAGATAGGGGACCCTGTGGGGGGCGGGGGGAGAACCTGAGATAGAGGGCGCTGTGGGGGGGGGGGGGTCCCGAGATGGGGGTGCTGTGGGGGGATCCCGACATAGGGGACCCTGGTGGGATCCCTGGAGTTAGGGGACCCTGTGGTGGGGTCCCTTTAGTTAAGGGGCCACTGTGGGGCAGGTCTCTCGAGTGGGGGGTTTCCTTTAGTTAGGGGTCTCTGTGGGTGGGGGGGGGGGTTTCTTTAGTTAGAGGTATCTGTGGGGGGGTCTCTTGTTGGGGATTCTCTATTTGGGTGGTCCCTCTAGTTAGGGAGTCTGTGGGGGGGGGGGGAGGGGGAGTGTGGGGGGTTGGAGAGTCCCTCTAGTTAGGGGACCTCTGTTGGCGGGTGTTCCTCCAGTTAGGGGGTCTCTATTGTGGAGGTTTCCTCTGGTTAAGGGTTCTCTGTGGGGGCATGCCCCTCTAGTTAGGGATTCTGTGGGGGGGGGGGGTTAGAGAGTCCCTCTAGTTAGGGGTTCTCTGTGAGGGGGTGTCCCTCTAGTTAGGGGGTCTCTGTGGGAGGAGTATTCCTCTAGTTAGAGATTCTCTGCCCCGGGGTGGGGGGGGGGGGTCCTTTAGTTAAGGGGTCTTTGTGGGAGGTTGCTTTAGTCAGGAGGCCCGAGGGTCTTCCTATTAAGGGGATCCCATCTGGGTGACCTCCCTGTTAAGGGGATCCCTGCTGGGTGACCTGCCTATTAAGGCGATCCCTGCTGGCTGACCTCCCTATTAAGGGATCTCTGCTGGATGACCTCCCTATTAAGGGGATCCATGCTGGGTGACCTTCCTGTTAAGGGACACAACCCCGCTAATCCCGCTCAGAACGACCCCTCACCCCAAGGTGTTGGTTCATGGACTGAGAAACTCCGGTGAGCAGAGCTCCTGTGTAGGAAGAGGTCGGGGCACCATTTAAAAATGACCCGCTTGACCCTCTCCCCACCGGCAGGACCTCCAGACCACCTTAGCTCACAGGCGGAGGGCAACCCCAGGCCCGATCCTCGGCAGGGTCTCGGGGTCCTGTAGGGACTTCGAGAGATCGGGCCACCGTTTTAAAATTAAATCTGATTTTATTTGATTACATCGCGCCAAATGTCTGTAATTAACTAATTCGTTGGGAGCCTTCTTAGTATAAACAAAAATCCATTCGCCTAAACTTTTACGTTGCTTTAATTGGACTATTGGCTCCCGAAAAGCCTAGTTGCCATGCAAACTAGAATTTTTAAAAACATGACTGCAGCAGTCATACACACACACTAACCCAGGCTTTTAACCATAACTGCACCAAAAATATCATAGAATCATAGAATTTACAGTGCAGAAGGAGGCTACTCGGCCCATCGAGTCTGCACCGGCCCTTTTGAAAAAGCACCCTCTTTTTTTGTAAATTTAGAGTACCCAATTATTTTTTTTCTCCCAATTAAGTGGCAATTGGGCATGGCCAATCCACCTAACCTCTTTCGGTTGTGGGGGTGCAACCCACGCAGACACGGGGAGAATGTGCAAACTTCACACAGACAGTGACCCAGGGCCGGGATTCGAACCCGGGTCCTCAGCGCCGTAGGCAACAATGCTAACCACTGTGCCACGTGCCGCCTGAAAACGCACCCTACTTAAGCCCACACCTCTACCCTATCCCCTTAACCTAGTAATCCCACCTAACCTTTTGGACACTAAGGGCAATTTAGCATGGCCAATCCACCTAACCTGCACATCTTTGGACTGTGGGAGGAAACCTGGAGAACCCGGAGGAAACCCACGCAGACACTGGGAGAACGTACAGACTCCGCACAGACAGTGACCCAAGCTGGGAATTGAACCTGGGACCCTGGAGCTGTTTAGCGACAGTGCTAGCCACTGTATATAATACAATATACCTGAAATCCATACATTCAACACAGCAGTTACACTTTAGGTGGCTGGTATGAGTGGTGGCTGGTATGAGTGGTATAGTTGAAAGTAGATCTTTCACTGTCCTCGAGCGCAGCTGATGGAGTATCAATGGGATGAGAAAAGAAACTTGGAGAGGACAAAAGTGAAAGGAAAACATTGTAATTGTAAGTTATTGGATGTATTTTATTTGCTCTTTCATGTTGCTTGCAGCACTTCTCTTCCTCGCCTCACTCTCACATTGATTATTCCAGATGACCCTGATGGAAGGAAGTATTGCAGTTGATGGAAATTTTGCTTATGTGGCCCAACAAGCATGGATTCGAAGTGCCACTGTTAGAGAGAATATTCTGTTCGGCAAAGAGTTCAATGAAGAAAGGTAAGAATTTAGAAAGTGCTGAGGAAATTGTTGGCAAAATATTGAAGTACTCCCGAGTGCAATGTTGTCAATGAGTTACTCGGACAAAGGAAGAAAAAAAAGTGCGTCTGATATGGAGAACGGGAAACATATTTAGATGGCACAGGATTTTATCCAGTAGCCTGCAGTTACAGCTTTGTCAAAATACTAATCATAAGTATTATTTAAGTTTGACTCAAGACTTTCTGGAACATTTTTACTGAGAAGCGGTTTAATAATTGCAGTGAAGTATTAATAAATGCATCATAATTTTTCTTTCAAATAAAAAGGAAAGAAGGACAAGAAGTATCTATAATACAGTGAAATATTTGGTCAGGTGCTGAATTTGCAAACATTCTCTTTTTGTGCCAGAACCTTTGGCTTATTCCAGTCTACTGTAGGCAAATGAGGTTTAGGTTTTGTACTTCTTTTGGTTCAACCATAAATTTCCAATAATTAGGAGCTAAATGCCTCTTCTGAAAGAGACACCATTGCAAATCTGTAACAAAAAAAAACCTTTAAAGGAAACTTTTTAAAGTGATGATCGTGGGGATGGTGATGCACTTGGGTCCTTGTGCCCACTGACCTTGGAAGCCTAAACTGTACCAGCAGACATCATCATGAGCGGAATTCTCCAAGCCTCAGCACTGAAATCGCACTCTGCGCGGGGACGGAAAATGGGGCGTCGGACCCGGGAGACCGGAGAATCACTGCCGGTTGCATGCGAGATGGACGCGCCAGTTGGGGGCCATTGAAATAGGGCCCCGTGCCGATTCTCCGCCGACAACTGGCTGTGTTCCTGCCGGCGTGGTTCACTCATGGTTCCACCCGGCGGGAGCTCGGAGTGGCGGCCACCCTGGTGGAGGGCAGGAGGATCCGTCACCGGGGGAGGCCTCCAGGACGGTCAGGCTCGCAATCGGTGGGGACGTGCGATCTGGAGGGGGGAGGCGGCCTATATTTAGGCGGACTCGCGGTTGGATGTGCACGGCCCCGTATCGGCAGCTGGAGCTGCGAGAACTACTCCGGGGTCCTGTTAGCTAGCCCCTTTCAAAACTGAGAATCACTCTGGACTTTCTCCAAGAAAACCCCATTATTGGAGAATCCCGCCCCATATTCTCCCTCTCCAGGTCCGGGGAAGGTTCACAAGAATGATCCCTGGAATGAAGAGCTTGTCGTATGAGGAATGGTTGAGGACTCTGGGTCTGTACTCTTTGGAGTTTAGAAGGAAGAGGGGGGATCTTCTGAAACTTACAGGATACTGCGTGGCCTGGATAAAGTGGATGTGGCGAGGATGTTTCCACTTGTAGGAAAAAGTAGATGCAGAGGATACAATCTCAGACTAAAGGGACGATTCTTTAAAACAGACGAGGAATTTCTCCTTGTGTCTGTGTGAATCTCACCCCCACAACCAAAAGGTGGTGAATCTGTGGAACACTTTGCCGCAGAAGGCTGTGGAGGCCAAATCACCTGAGTGTCTTTAAGATGGAGATAGATAGATTTTTGATCAATAAACTGATCAGGGGTTATGGGGAGAAGGCAGGAGAATGGGGATGAGAAAAATATCAGTCATGATTGAATGGTGCAGCAGGCCCGATTAGGCCGAGTGGCCTAATTCTGCTCCTATGTCTTATGGACACAGGACATGGACAGCGCTGCAGAAAAGGAGGCAGGCAATCCATGCCGTAAACTGCTAGCTGCCTGGATTGACTATGTCCCAAGGCCTAGGCTAAGGAGCAGTTCAACAATCAGGTCCCCTGATCTGCTTGTTTTCCTCCACACTGAGTGGCCAAAGGATCAAGAGCATTGGGGAGCTACCTCTTCAGTTAAGAGAAGAGGGCTGCACCTTTACACATCCTACAATAGATATGAAAGATAACCTCCTCCAGGCAACAGAAATTACAGTCAGCCCTGGCGCCTGTGAATCAACTTAACAATCTGAGTTCTGATCTGGTTAAGAATCAGTAACCTTTTGTTTGAACAAAGCCACAAGATTCCACGATTTTAAACAAACAAAATAAACTTTACTATAGTCAGAAAAGTAAGACAATTTACAAGATCTATCTTGCTCTTTAACATTCAGAATTAACATGAGGCAACTATGAATTAACACAAACACACCACACTGCATGGCAGATACGATCAAGATAGATCCCACATTTCTCAGCAAACCACCCAAATGTCAGTGACCACTGCGAGTCACAATATCGCGTTAAAACCCATGAGGAATTTAAATTCTTCACTTTTAAGTTCTAGCCTCTGAATTATCTTGAAACGGTGTTGCGACTGACTCCCTCAACAACTGCTCACTCCCTCATGGTTCAGTCTCTCCTCTTGAGACTGCGTTCCATAGGGTTCAAAAATATGCACTCCGTTAGTGCTTTAACACTTGTGTACTGTTAATATTTGGCCTGATTTATTAATAACCTTGTTGAAATGTAGTATTTAACCTCCATTTATGAAGATGGAAAATGTTTGTTGACCTGTGGCTGTTCTTTACTGAAATGTATTTATTGAGTGAGATTAAATTAAGGCTGTCTCAATCCAGATACAACAGTGTACTTGCTGCATGCTGCCTGAGACCGGATCTTGCAATATTACCTAATGGGGATATGACAGAGGTATGTAAACCACTCGTGTTTCTAACCTATCAATGTTGCATATTTAACTGCTAATTTACTTACTGAAAAAATATTAATATTCCTTCAACTTGAGGTCATTCCAAAACCCTGCCAGATATCTGCACCCCTCTAAATTGTATTGTGTATTCCCAGTTATAATTACTCCACCATTCGTGGCTGTGCATTTAGTTGCATTGAGTTTGGAATTCCCTCTCTGCACTTCTCCACTTTGCTTTCCTCTTTTTAAGACACTCCTTAAAACATACCACTTTGACAAAAGTTTTTTGTCATTTGACCTAATATCTCCTTATTGCGTTTAGTTTCATACTTGGTTTTTATATTGCTGTTGTGAAGCACACTAGGATGCGTTTTTAATGTTCAGAGTGCTGTATAAATATGAGCTGTTGTCAATGACCCTCTCATTTAAATGTTTAAAGGGTGGCACAGTGGTTAGCACTTCTGCCTCACGGCACCAAGTACCCAGGTTCGAACTTGGCCCCGGGTCATTGTCCATGTGGAGTCTGCAGATTCTCCTCGTGTCTGCGTGGATCTCACCCCCACAACCAAAAGATGTGCCGGTAGGTGGATTGGCCATGCTAAATTGCCCCTTAATTGAAAAAAAAATGATTTAAATGTTTATGGTTTTTAAACAGAGATGGAATTTTCTTTCCTACTCAATATCTCTTTTGTCTGGCTTGGGTGGGATCAAATTGCACCAAATGCAAAAACATTCCATTTGATGGTTTGGTGATTGGAAGCGTTATTAGTCAGGATCCCTAATATCAATCAGTTAATTTGTGCAAGTAATCCTTTTTTTAAAAAATAATTTTTATTGAAAAATTTTGAATTTATACAACAATAAGGCACCATAGTAAAATACCAAAAATAACAATAATATTAACAATCATAAATATTCGCCCCACCTCCATGAACAACACAGCATTTTAACAACAACGCAAATTAACACAATATAAAGTTACAGAATAGACACTACAATAAGGAACACCCCCCCCCCCCCCCCCCCCCCCCCCCACCCTGGGTTGCTGCTGCTATTGGTCAAGTTACCTATCTTTGAGCCAGGAAGTCCAGTAAAAGCTGCCATCGTTTATAGAACCCTTGTATTGACCCTCTCAGGGCAAATTTGACCCTTTCCAATTTTATAAATCCCGCCATGTCACTGATCCAGGTCTCCACACTTGGGGGCCTTGCATCCTTCCACTGTAGCAGAATCCTTCGTCGGGCTACTAGGGACGCAAAGGCCAGGACACCGGCCTCTTTCGCCTCCTGCACTCCCGGCTCTACCGCAACTCCAAAATTTGCGAGTCCCCACCCTGGTTTGACCCTGGATCCAACCACCCTCGACACCGTCCCCGCCACCCCCTTCCAGAATTCTACCAGTGCTGGGCATGCCCAGAACATATGGGCGTGGTTCGCTGGACTCCCCGAACATCTGGTGCACCTGTCCTCACCCCCAAAGAACCTACTCATCCTAGTCCCGGACATGTGGGCCCGGTGCAGCACCTTAAATTGGATGAGACTAAGCCTTGCACATGAGGAGGAAGAGTTGACTCTCTCCAAGGCATCCGCCCAAGTCCCGTCCTCTATCTGCTCCCCAAGTTCCTCCTCCCATTTAGCCTTCAGCTCCTCCACTGACGACTCCTCCACCTCCTGCATTACCTTATAGATGTCAGACACCTTCCCCTCTCCGACCCACACCCCCGAAAGCACTCTGTCCATCGTTCCCCCGCGGCGGCAGCAGAGGGAATCCCTCTGCCTGTCGCCTAGCAAACGCCTTTACGTGCAAGTATCTGAACATGTTCCCTTGGGGAAGGCAAAATTTATCTTCCAGTTCCACCAGGCCCGCAAACCTCCCGCCAATAAACAGGTCCCTCAATTTGCTGATGCCCGCCCTTTGCCACCCCCTAAATCCCCCATCCTTGTTCCCCGGGATGAACCGATGGTTGCCACCCAGTGGAGCCTCCATCGAGCCCCCTGTTTCCCCCCGATGCCGTCTCCACTGTCCCCAGATTCTTAGGATCGCCGCCACCACCGGGCTCGTGGTAAACCTCTTAGGGGAGAGCGGCAACGGTGCCGTTACCATGGCACCCAGGCTCGTACCTCTACATGACGCCATCTCCATTCTTTTCCACGCCGCCCCTCCCCCCTCCATCACCCATTTACGCACCATTGACACATTGGCTGCCCAATAGTACCCCAGAAGGTTGGGCAGCGCCAGCCCGCCTCTACCCCTCCCTCGCCCCAGGAACACCCTCTTCACTCTCGGAGTCCCATGTGCCCACACAAAGCTCAAAATACTGCTAGTCACTCTCCTAAAGAAGGCCCTGGGGATAAAGATGGGCAGGCACTGAAAGAGGAACAAGAACCTCTGAAGCACCGTCATTTTGACGGACTGTACCCTCCCCGCCAACGATAATGGCAGCATGTCCCACCTCTTGAACTCCTCCTCCATCTGATCTACAATTCTGGTGAAGTTATGCTTGTGAAGAGTCCCCCAGTCCCTGGCCACCTGCACCCCTAGGTACCTAAAGCTCTCCCCTGCCCGCCTAAGCGGGAGCCTACCAATTCCTTCCTCCTGGTCTCCAGGGTGCACCACAAACACCTCGCTCTTGCCTAAATTTAATTTATAACCTGAAAAGGTCCCAAACTCAGCTAGCAACTCCATCACTCCCGGCATCCCTCCCATTGGGTCCGCCACATACAGTAACAGGTCATCGGCATACAACGACACCCTATGTTCCTCTCCACCTCGCACCAAGCCTCTCCACCTCTCTGAATCCCTCAACGCCATCGCCAGCGGCTCGATTGCCAGTGCAAACAACAAGGGGGACAGGGGGCAACCCTGCCTGGTCCCTCGGTAAAGCCGGAAGTACTCCAACCTCCTCCTATTCGTGGCCACGCACGCCATTGGGGCCTCATATAGCAGCCTTATCCATCTAATGAACCCTTCACCAAATCCAAACCTCCCCAACACCTCCCATAAGTACCCCCACTCCACTCTATCGAAGGCCTTCTCCGCATCCAGTGCCACCATTATCTCTGCCTCCCCCTCAATCGCCGGCATCATGTTGACATTCAACAATCTCCGCACATTCGTGTTCAGCTGCCTTCCCTTCACGAAACCTGTCTGGTCCTCGTACACAACCCCTGGCACACAGTCCTCTATCCTGGTGGCCAGGATTTTTGCCAGGACCTTAGCATCCACATTGAGGGCCTGTATGAACCACACTTCTGGTGGTCCTTGTCCCTCTTTAAAATTAACGAGATCAGCGCCCGCGACATCGTCGGGGGCAAAGTCCCCCCTTCCCACGCTTCATTGAGTGTCCGCACCAGCAAGGGGCCCACTAGGTCCACAAACTTTTTATAAAATTCCACCGGGAACCCATCCGGCCCCGGTGCCTTCCCTGACTACATCTGCCCGATCCCCTTAACTAATTCCTCCAGCTCAATCGGCGCACCCAACCCCTCCACCTTCTCCTCCTGCACCTTCGGGAAAGAAAGCCCGTCAAGGAACCTCTCCATTCCCCTCCTCTCCCCGTTGGCTCCGACCGGTTCAGTTCCCCGTAAAAGTCCTTGAAGACCTCATTCACCTCTACCCCCTTCCGCACCACATTCCCACTCTTGTCTCTCACTCCAGCAATTTCTTTAGCCGCATCCCGCTTGTGGAGCTGATGAGCCAGCATCCTACTCTCCTTTTCACCATGTTCGTACACTGCCCCTTGTGCCTTCCTCCACTGTGCCTCCGCCTTTCTAGTGGTCAGCAAATCAAATTCAGCCTGCAGGCTGCGCCTCTCCCCCAACAGTCCCTCCTCTGGTGCCTCTGCATACCTCCTGTCGACCTCCAGCATCTTTCCCACCAGTCTATCCCTCTCGCTCCTCTCCCTGTGTGCCCGGATGGATATCAGCTCCCCACGAATCACTGCCTTCAGGGCTTCCCAGACCATCCCCACCTGAACCTCCCCCGTATCATTCACCTCGAGGTACCCCTCAATACATGCCCGGACCCTCCTACACACCACCTCCTCCGCCAACAACCCCACATCCAACCGCCACAACGGACGTTGGTCCCGCACCTCCCCCATCTCCAACTCTATCCAATGCGGAGCGTGGTCGGAGATTGCAATGGCCGAATACTCGGCCTCCTCCACTTTCGGAATCAGTCCCCTACTCACCACGAAGAAATCTATCCGAGAGTAGACCCTATGTACGTGGGAGAAGAAAGAGTACTCGCGTGCCCTCGGCCTCACAAACCTCCATGGATCCACCCCACCCATCTGATCCTTAAACCCTCTCAGTACCTTGGCCGCCGCCGGCCTCCTACCCGTCCTAGAGCTGGACCGATCCAGTGAAGGATCCAACACCGTATTAAAGTCCCCCCCCCCCATGATCAGACCTCCCGCCTCCAGATCCGGGACCCGTCCCAACATACGCCTCATAAAGCCCGCATCGTCCCAATTTGGGGCATACACACTAGCCAGTACCACCTTCTCTCCTTGTAGCCTGCCCCTAACCATAACATACCTACCCCCCTTATCTGCCACCACCTCCGATGCCTCAAACAACACATTTTTCCCCACCAGAATCGCCACTCCCCGGTTCTTCACATCCAACCCAGAGTGGAAAACCTGCCCCACCCATCCCTTCCTCAGGCGGACCTGGTCCGCCACCTTCAGGTGGGTCTCCTGAAGCATTGCCACATCTGCCTTTAGCCCCTTCAGGTGAGCCAGTACCCTCAACCGCTTCACCGGCCCATTCAACCCTCTCGCATTCCAGGTGAGTGCAAGTAATCCTTAACAGAAGAAAGAACTTGCATTTATATAGAACCTCGTCATATCCACAGGCAAAATCTTATCACAAATAAGTTTTTGAAAACAACATTATACAGGCAAACACAGTAGTTGACTGTATATACATTCTTTGCCCAGCTCAAGGAAAGATCCTGAGCAGGATGAAGGAAGCACCTCAAAGACACCCTGTAGGCTTATCTCAAGAAATGCAGTAAGAAGTCTTACAACACCAGGTTAAAGTCCAACAGGTTTGTTTCGAATTACTAGCTTTCGGAGCACAGCTCCTTGCTTAGGTGAATTCCCTTAGAAACAAGAAAAATTATCATGGGGAATGAGGAAATGACAGTCCAAGTCCAAGTCAACATGGTTTTATGAAAGGGAAATTGGGACCAAGGCCATGCACCTGGGGGCCTCCAATCCCCTGGGAGATCCCCACGAGTGCCTTTCCATCTGGTCCCCATTTGTGGAGACCAATACGGCGCTCACCCGAGGTCTCCCAAGACCAACAAATTTGTTTTTTGAGGATGCAACTCGTAGGTTAGAAAAAGGGGAACCAGTGGATGTGGTAAAGTTAGCAAGATGCCACATAAAGTTCATAAACGCAATAAGGGCTCAATTAGTTGAGGTAATATATTAGCATAGATAGACGATTGTAAGCAAAGACAGATGGTGAGCCTTGGTGTTCCGCCTGCAACATGTGGTCAATCATGAATGCTGACAACATCCCTGACAATTATATTTGCGGGAAGTGTATCCAGCTGCACTTTGCTGACTGAAGCAATGGATCAGTTTGAGCAGCAGCTGGAGGTACTAAGAAGCAACCAAATGGCGGAAAGCGTCATAGATAGAAGTTATAGAGATGTGGTCACACCCAAGGTGCAGGAAGATAGATGGAAGATGGGGCAAGGGGTCAGTGCAGGAGTCCCCTGTGGCTGTGCCCTACTCTAACATATATGCCCTTTTGGGTACTGATGAGAGGGATGGCCCATCAGGTGACAGCAGTAGCCAGTAGCAGCTGGCCCTGCTATACAGTGGAGAAGGGGGGCAAAGCATAATCGGGCAATACTAATTGGGGATTCGATAGTCAGGGGCACAGATAGGCGCTTCTGTAATCGCAAAAGAGATTCCAGGATGGTGTGCCTCCCTAGTGCCAGGGTCTTGGATGTCTTTAAGTGGATACAGAACATCCTGAAATGGGAGGGCAAACAAGCCGATGTCATTGTCCACATCGGTAAGAATTACATCGGTAGGAAGAGCAGCAAAGACCTGCAAATATATTACAGGGAGTTGGGTAGTAAGCTAAAAAGCAGAACCTCCAGGGTAGGCATTTCAGGATTAATCCCTGTGTCACGTGTTATTGAGGCTAGGAACAGAGAAATACTACAGTTGAATATGTGGCTAAAGAGCTGGTGCAGCGAGGAGGAGGACTTCAGATATTTGGATCGTTGGGATGCCTTTCAGGGAAGGTGGGACCTAAACAAGCAGAATGGGTTGCACCTAAACTGGAGGGGCACCAATATCCTGGCTGGGAGATTTGCTAATGTGGTTCAGGAGGGTTTAAACTAGTATGGAGGAGGGTGAGAACCGGAGCAGAAGGCCAGCAAATGTAGAGACTGGGGAGGAGCTTGAATCTAAGACAAATATAGCTAAGAGGGAGAGCAGGCAGAGGGAAGTCACTGATCTCAATGGGTCTGGAGGTCTGGAATGTGTTTGCTTCAACGCAAAGAGTATAACAGGTAAGATGGATGAATTGAGAACTTGGGGAATTATGATATTGTTGCTATTATGAAGACATGGTCAAAGGAGGGACGGGACTGGCAACTTAACATTCCGGGATGTTGATGTTTTAGACAAGACAGAGGGGGCAGCAGAAATGGTGGGAAAGGTTGCAGAAAGGGTGGGGGAGTTGCATTACTGGTCAGGGAACATATCACAGCTGTGTATCTTGGAGGGATCCTGCAATGAGGCATTATGGATAGAGCTCATGAATAGGAAGGGTGCAATGTATCTAAATTTGCTGACAATACAAAGCTCGGTGGGAATGTAAACTATGAGGAAGACAAAGGTTGCAAATAGATATGAGCAGGCTAAGTGTGGGAAACAGGATGGCAGATGGAGTATAATTAGGGGATGTTTGGGGTTGTTCACTAAGAGGAGAAGAGCAGAATATTTTTTTATAAAGGTATGAAATTTTTAAATTTTCATGTTCAAAGGAACTTAGATGTACTAATACATGGAATGAAAAGTTACTCTCCTGGTGCAGCAAGCAATTAGGAAGGCAAGTGGCATCTTGACTTTTATTGCAAGAGCTTTGGCGTACAAGAATTAGCAGGAATTGGAACAAAAAACAGGGCTTTGGTGGGACCACATCTGGCAAACTGTACAACTTTGGTCACCATATTTAGGGAAAGATGTACTTGCATTGGAAGCAGGACAGTGATGGTGCACCAGATTGGCTCCTGGAATGGGAAGGATGTCCTATAATGAGAGTAAATTGGGTCTATGTTCTCTGGATTTTAAAAGTTATCTAATTTGAAACATAGATTCTGAAGGATATAAACAAAATACTATGGGTGCTGGAAATCTGAAATTACAAACAAAATGCTGGAAATCTGAAATTACAAACAAAATGCTGGATAAACTCAGCAGGTTGTGGTTGCTCCATCGTCGAATACAAATCAACAGATTTTTAGTCCCTCAGAAAATCAAGGACTAAGTGGAGAGGGTGGGAAAGTGGAATTTAAGCCAAAGATTAGCTGTGACTGTATTGAATGGCTGAACAGTTTGATAGGCATCAGCTTACTCCTGCTCTATGCTCTTAGGAGATTTACTGGAATGGTACCAGGGATGCAAGACTCCAGTTGTGTGAGGAGATTAGAGAGGCTGGGATTGTTCTTACAGGCGAAAAGGTTAACGGGCAATGTTCCAAATCATAGTTTTGATGGAGAAACTTTTTCCAGTGATAAGAGGACTCGGATGTATTTGTTTCAGGTAATTGGCAAAAGAACCCGAAGTGACAAAGGGGAAGAAAATTACACAAGTTGTTATTCTCTAAAATCTACGATCTGAGGGTGTTGGGTGCAGATTGAATAAAAACTTTCTTTGAGTAAAGATTGACTGGAAAATTTATAAGGTGAGGGAGAAGGAGCAGGGACATGTCCCAAATTTAATAGTTCTTTCATAAAGCTGTAACAGATGATGGGGTAAATGGCCTCTTTCTGTGCTGTGTCCTTTTATGATTCTATTTGGATTGCTAGATGTCCTCCATTCCTGTCTCATTTTCAACAAACTATTTGGAAACTTTGTCCGGCATGTCCTTGCTGGATTCCATTTTAGATCACTAGTTATGTTCCCACATATGGGGCTGGATTCTCCGCCGTCGGGACGCTCCGTTTTGCCGGCAGCCAGGGGGTTCCCGACGGTGTTGGGCTGCCCCACAATGGGGAAACCCCATTGACCAGCCGGTGTAACGGAGCATCCCGCCGACGTGCTGAACCAGAAATCTGGTGCGGCGGGATGGAGAATCCAGTCCAGAGTTTCAAGTACCTGGCATGAAAAAAGACTTTCCTTGTTTGGTTTCACTGATGAGCCCAATTTGTAAATCAGTTATACAAGTTTTGACTGGCAACTCTTTGGACTTACTCCAACTTTGCAAATTTAAGGCTTGTTTCAAGTTGTATTTGGATGAACAAATTATCACCGTGTCATTCTTTGTGCAATTGAGACAGCAAGTTTCCTCTATTATGTAAACACTTGCAGAAGCTCAATTTACTGCACTGAAATTTAAGCAGTATCAGCTATTTATCTCCTTTGATGCAAGGACATGAAGGAAAATGGTGATTGAGTGGACAGCCGTGTTATTGGAGAAGTGCAATTATACTGCTTTCTATGGGGCAATTACTGCTTTGGTATTTTTTACTCAGTTTCTAGTTAGCATGTACAAGACAGCCACAAGGAGCAGTCCTCATGTAGCTGAAAAATACTATTTACATTTAATTGCAGCACATATAACTGGTTTCAAAGCCGAAGCATGTTTTTTGAGCCAAAATGACTATTTGGTAGGCTTCTATGTTGTGAGGAAGATGAATGTAGATTACATACCGTATAAATATTCTTCATATATCTTTTGCCTCTGAAAAATCTTGAGGACTGTTTTTACATTAAAGTTAATGTAGGTTTTCACAATTTTATATATATATGTTCCTTTGCTCTGTGGAGTCATATCCTTTGATAAAAGGCCTTTGTTCAAAAGGCTTATGACATCATTATATTTCAAAATAAATCTTTTGTTACTTTTGTGCACAAGTATGCCCTTGAGCTTAATGTTTCTCTTATGCTGCCATATAATATTTGGCTGTTCTATCATTTTAAACTTGAATGGACTCCATAACCTATTAGAAATCATCCCAAGTTTGCCTTCACTGACCTGGAGGTATCTTAATAATATTACTACTCCAGTTGTACATCTGCATAAAAAGAGCTAATAATGATTGAAAAGCTCATTGATTTCTTTCCAATGACTGCAAACCATAATTTGTTGTAAAGTCCTGAGGTTGTGGAAGGTATATTCACTCATTTAAAACTATGATAAAGCTGGAGCTTATTTTCAAAGCAGAATGCTTGTATTGCTGACTTAGCATTGAAGCCAAAATTTTACTTCCATAGTCTAATAGTACACTGATATTTGATTGGAATACAGGTAGGAGAACATGGAGCTAACTTGAGTGGAGGACAACGACAAAGGATCAGTTTAGCACGTGCTTTGTACAGTGACAGGAGCATTTACATCTTGGATGATCCACTCAGTGCATTGGATGCTCATGTCGGAAATCACATCTTTAACAATGCTATTAAAAAGCAGCTGAAGTGGAAAACTGTTCTCTTTATCACCCATCAGCTCCAGGTAATTTGCATCAAGGGTAAAGGAGCTGCTGCTATTTTAAAGTACCAAGATTCTTTGAAGCAGGCACATAAAATTGAATTAAAAATTCTTCTATTTCTTTTGATAAATGCAGGCTTTATCAGTATTATTCTAAAATTATATGGTTACACAATTTATTTCTGATAATGTGTATGTGTAAAGAATTAATCCTGTCAGTTTGAGATGAAATTATTTTTGACACTATCGAGATATAGTTCCAAATAATTTTCTGCTTTCCAGGCCATTCCGCATTCTAATCAACGATAGTGAAGATAATATTTTGTTGCGATTACAACTTGTATAAATTTCAATGTTTGTGGAAGGAGCTGATATTTGTAGATCATGTTTTTATGTAAATTGCTATTGATTATTGTATAAATTTTGTCTAACAGAACTTGGATTTTCCTTTTAAGTTGAGAGTTGGAAAGGACCCCCATGATAAACCTTGTGTTATGATCCCAGCTTATGTTACTTACGACTGGATAGTCAGGTCCCAGAGCTGAACTCCTTCTCAGTAGATTGTAACTTTTCTTTTTGTTTAGAGATGTGGATGAACAGAGTCACAGGACTTATGGTTAACTTTTAACAAAAGAATAAAACATTTATTAAACAAGAAAATATTAACAATAATGCAATACCTCTTCAGCCCACTGAGAATTTTATAGATGTACACAGATTTGTACGGATAACACAAGTTACAAAATGTATCTCGTGCTCTAATTTTCTCAATAAATACACAGTCCATATAAACCAACAAGTCAATTGTGGTCAGACACACCACACTCTGAAACCAAGTGACAAATTCCACTCAATACAACCTTTGTGGACTTCTCATCAAATCCCCCCCAGATGCGAAACCAAGTGGTCTCACTGGAACTCTGACTTACACGAGTGTTTCCAAACTGCAATCTGGAAGAACATGCTTGGAATCTTCTCCCATACAATGCTTACTTCACTTCCAGGATTTCAATCTTTCCTTTTGGTATTGCTCTGCCGTGGCTTGCCACATGCATTCAAGTTTCCACATAATCTCTCAGATAACCAGCCATGAAAACAGAACATCACTACTTCACAGGCTACATTAATATATCACCAATCTTTTGATTTACCTTGGATGTCTGGCTTCTCACCTAACTGACTTTACACCTGGTTCCTGCAGATTTCTCTTCAACGCCAAGCTCTTTGCTTTTTATTTGAATTCTACAATTCTTTAACTTAACTGTCTTCCTGAGACATTCCTTTTGTCCCTCATTCTCTTGTTTTTGGACTTTCTTTTGTTCTTTTTGCAAAGTCTACTATCTGCAGTTCTCTGATCTTGTCCAGCTTCTGGTTCCAGCATAAAATAAATTCTGTCCCTGGTTACTAAGCAATAATCGAGTTTTCATTTAAGCCCTATTTGTTCTCGCATTGTAAACTCTCATTGTCATGCATGCATCTAAGCCAAACTGAAGTCATTAACCCTTTCAAATGCAGAAACACAAAATTAAGCTTACTTAAAGCTATACCTTATTCCTAATACCCACAGATACATAATTTTAAACTATATCTATTTCCTGACACTTGCTATGTGCCAAAATACTCAATTGGGGACCTCATGTAGAATATGTGATATTGGAAGAATATGTTAGTGCAGAGAATTTTATCGGCTGCTTCAAATTAATTCATTTGAGAGGGAATATCACCTGGTTGGAATGCACCAAGAAATTAACCTCTTATTTAGTTAGATAAAGTATTTTGTTCATCTAGATACATTAGTTTCACTTTGAGCAACTTGAAGTACTTGAATAATTGAATGGTTAAGTGGATCTGTATTTATACATTTTGATCAGGAAAAATCAGAGATAACTTAACTCATATGTGGCTAATTCTTGAACCAGTAATTGTCAGATTAATAATAATATAATAATAATCACTTATCGTTACAAGTAGGCTTCAATGAAGTTACTGTGAAAAGCCCCCAGCCGCCACATTCCGACGCCTGTTCGGGAAGGCTGGTATGGAAATTGAACCCGCGCTGCTGCCTTGTTCTGCATTGCAAGCCAGCTATTTAGCCCAGTGTGCTAAACCAGCTCCTGCATTTTGTTTGAGATCAATTTTAGTGTGATGACACTCTTAGAGCAATCTGTCTGCTTGGTATTGCAATCTTGCTTTTGCAGCCCAGAGTGAAAGAAACCTCAATATTATAAGCTGCCTTGAAATATGAGTCTTCAGGGTGGCTTTTCAGCTTTGGAATTGCATTTAGTACTTTCCAGTTAGTATATGGAGATTGGTTAAAAAAAACAAAGGAATATTGGGAGATGTAACAGACCAGAGGAAGTATTTTAAATCTTTTCAGAGTTGCCTCCTGATATACGAACTAGGAACAGGGGTAGGCCGTCTGGCCCTTCGAGCTTGCTCCACCATTCATTGGGATCATGGCTGATCTTTTGTGGACTCAGCTCCACTTTCCCTTCCGAACACCATAACCCTTTATTTCTTTGTTCTTGAAAGAACTACCTATCTTTATCTTGAAAAAATTCAATGAAGGAGCCTCAACTGCTTCACATGGGCAAAGAATCAAGGAATTGGGGACCTCATGTAGAATATGTGATATTGGAAAGATATGTTAGTGCAGAGATTTTATCGGCCGCTTCAAATTAATTCATTTGAGAGGGAATATCACCTGGTTGGAATGCACCAAGAAATTCACCTCTTATTTAGTTAGATAGATTCACAACCCTTTGGGTGAAGAAGTTCCTCCTGAGCTCAGTCCTAAATCTACTTCCCCTTATTTTGAGGTTATGCCCCCTAGTTCTGCTTTCACCCGCCAATGGAAACAACCTGCCCGCATCTATCCTATCTATTCCCTTCATAATTTTATATATTTCTATAAAACCCCTCGCATCCTTCTAAATTCCAACAAGTACAGTCCCAGTCTACTCAACCTCTCCTCGTAATCCAATCCCCTCAACTCTGGGATTGACCTAGTGAATCTCCTCTGCACACCCTCCAGCGCCAGTACGTCCTTTCTCAGGTAAGGAGACCAAAACTTAACACGAGGTGTGGCCTCACTAACACTCTATACAGTTGCAGCATAACCTCCCTAGTCTTAAACTCCATCTTTACCACTCACCTTATTGTAATCTGAAAACTTGGACACATTGCACTTGGTCCCCAACTCCAAATCAATTGTGGGCCCAACACTGATTTCTGAGGGACACCACTAACTACTGATTAAAACCGTTTGTTATCGTGATGGACAAGATAAAGCAGGAGAACAGAAAATTAGGGCAACTTGGAGTTGTAGGGGTAAATACACCAATATTGCAAGTTGGCAAGTTACTTTGTTTTTCAGTTTAGCACAAATTACAGATAATTTGTCTATTGCTAATAGGTGAGAGGAATTTATTTCATTTAGCATAGTGTTTGTTGACCCGTACCATAATTTTCATTTGGTCTTAACGAATAAAATAGAATTTTGAAACAACATGGCATGACATTGTGTGTGAGTTGTAAAAATGCATAAAGGAATTAATTTAATCTCTGTCTAACTTGAGCAGTATTTGGTGGACTGTGATGAGGTGCTGTTGATGAAGGATGGCTGTATAACTGAGAGAGGGTCTCATGAAGAATTAATGATCTTGAATGGTGATTATGCAGCAATGTTCAACAATCTACAGCTGGGAGACACTCCACATGTTGAGGTAATTTTATATATCAACTAAATATAAGTGTATTCGGTGTATACGACATTTGCATTTTGATCTATTATGATCTCTTAAAATGGTGGGTGGTCTTCAGATTCCAGATTCTGTGCTGATAGAAGGTGTTGTAATCTTAACTTGTACACCTTGTATTATACAATTTAACTTGTATTTGGGTATAATGGGGCAGCATATAATGGTACAATGTATCCCATTCAGGAAACAAATTATTGACCAGGGCACTCAAGATATGTGGAAGAGTAAAGAATAAACTTTCAAAACAGAAATTTATCAGCAAACATTTAAAAATGGAATTTAGGACTGTATTTTGGTAGGTTAAAGAATGCCACTGGTCATCAGAAATGTAATAGTGTAGAAGGATTCATGGAGGTGGAAGGAATCATTTTGTGTAAACCTCTGATTTTTTTCTTATAAATTTAGAACACCCAATCATTTTTTCTCCAATTAAGAGTAATTTTAGCGTGGCTAATCCACCTAACCTGCGCATCTTTGGGTTGTGGGGTGAAACCCACGCAGACCTCTGATTTAAGTGGTACCAGTTGCATTTAACAACATGGCAACCGATCAGTAAACAAGATCACACCTTTATGGATAAATGCAAAGACTGAGGCACCTCCAGTGCTACCTTTTGGACCCCCATACTTGTAGTTCTATCTTTCTGTCCCTACTTCTGAATGGCGATCTCCTCTGCTGTTATCGTTCTATACTATAAGAATTGCAGTGTGTGAAGATGCAAATCTGAGCGAGCTTTGTTGAGCTGCTGATGTGTTTGTTGGTATCTGCCAGCTCTTGCATGTTGCAGCCACAAGACATCACCTGCCCTGACATACTGTGACTTCGTCCATTGTCCTAAATTAACCCTATTTGTTTTTAAAATCTAAATCAAAAAGCACCTCTTATTCACGCCTCTGAGATTTCACACTTAACAAATTCCGACATTTGCAAAATTCCCTAACAACATGGTGAAATCTGCACTTGGTGAATTTGCTGTGTGCTAATATTCTTATTAATTCACTAGTTGTTTGACTTACCAGATTGTAATTTTCATCCTTTTGTCTGTCTTGGCTGTTTCCTCCCCTTATCATTCTTTTTTCTTGCTGTACCATCTTCAGGTTTCCTTCACTATTCACATTTCCCAATCCACCTCTCACTTCTTCACACTAACTCCTCCTGTGCTATTTATTTAATTGTTTTCAAACCTATATACTGAAATCAGGCTTAATTCCCTGGGAGAAACACAATGGGAGTATTAAAAATATGAAGAAAAGTCAATAGTTGAGGGACAGCAGACAATATCTGGGGCTGGATTCGCCAACTCCCCCCGCCGGGTCGGAGAATCGCCGGCGGCCGGCGTGAATCCCGCCCCCGCCGGCCGCCGAATTCTCCGGCACTGGATATTCGGCGGGGGTGGGAACCGTGCTGCGCCTATCGTCGCGCCCCCCCCCCCCCCCGGGCAATACTCCGGCCCGGGATGGGCTGAAGTCCCGCTGCTGTTATGCCGGTCCTGCCGGCGTGAATTAAACAAGCTATTTACTGGCGGCGCGGGTGGGCTCTGGGGTCCTGGGGGGGGGGCGCAGGGCGATCTGACCCTGGGGAGTGCCCCCACGGTGGCCTGGCCCGCGATCGAGGCCCACCGATCTGCGGGCGGGCCTGTGCCATGGCCTCCGCAAAGGTACTCCGCGATGGCCGACTCTGAGTTGACGCCCCCCTGCGCATGCGCGGGATGATGTCAGCTGACACTCGCGCGCTTGCGCGGACTTCCGCTGGCCGGCAGAGTCCCTTTGGCCTCGGCTGGCGTGGCGCCAAAGGCCTTTCCCGCTGGCCGGTGGTGCGCCAACCACTCCAGCGCGGGCCTAGCTCCGAAAGGGAGGGCTTGGCCCCTAAAGGTGCGGAGGATTCCGCACCTTTGGGGAGGCCTGACGCCGGAGTGGTTCACGCTCCCCCGCCCAGCCAGTTAGTGGAGAATCCAGCCCCTGGTGTTCTTTATTCAGCCTTCACATATGGAGAAAAGTACATTCCAGTAGATTTAGATTACATAGATCCAAAAGCCTGATTTTGTGTAGTTTAAAAAAAAAATGAGCTGATTATGTCTATGTCTATTTTACATCAGAAAAATTTTAAGTAACTAAACTTGCTTGGCTCTAAAATAAAGATAGATTGTACTGGAAATACTCCTAAGTATGGTAGCATCTGTGGAGAGAGAAACATTTCCAATTGATGACTTTTCATCAGAATTGGAAAAAGAGATGTAACAGGTTTTACAGAGACAGAGAAAGTGAAGGAGGGGGAAAGAACAAAAGAGAAGACCTGTATAGAGGTGGAGTATAAAAGAGATTAAATGACAAAAGGGATAGTGGTGTGAGGCAAAAGGAAATGCTAATAGGACAAGTGAAAAAGCAAAAAATGGGTTTGGAGAAGATTGCTGAGCCTTTGGCTTTGATTTTTAGGTCATCATTGGCTACAGGAATAGTGCCAGAGGACTGGAGGATAGCAAATGTGGTCCCTTTGTTCAAGAAGGGGAGTAGAGATAACCCCGGTAACTATAGGCCGGTGAGCCTAACGTCTGTGGTGGGTAAAGTCTTGGAGAGGATTATAAAAGATACGAGGATGATTTAGAGATGTGGATCAGAAATTGGCTAGTTGAAAGAAGACAGAGAGTGGTAGTTGATGGGAAATGTTCAGAATGGAGTTCAGTTACGAGTGGCGTACCACAAGGATCTGTTCTGGGGCCGTTGCTGTTTGTCATTTTTATAAATGACCTAGAGGAGGGCGCAGAAGGATGGGTGAGTAAATTTGCAGACGACACTAAAGTCGGTGGAGTTGTAGACAGTGCAGAAGGATGTTGCAGGTTACAGAGGGACATAGATAAGCTGCAGAGCTGGGCTGAGAGGTGGCAAATGGAGTTTAATGTGGAGAAGTGTGAGGTGATTCACTTTGGAAAGAATAACAGGAATGCGGAATATTTGGCTAATGGTAAAATTCTTGGTAGTGTAGATGAGCAGAGGGATCTCGGTGTCCATGTACATAGATCCCTGAAAGTTGCCACCCAGGTTGATAGGGTTGTGAAGAAGGCCTATGGTGTGTTGGCCTTTATTGGTAGAGGGATTGAGTTCCGGAGCCATGAGGTCATGTTGCAGTTGTACAAAACTCTAGTACGGCCGCATTTGGAGTATTGCGTACAGTTCTGGTCGCCTCATTATAGGAAGGACGTGGAAGCTTTGGAACGGGTGCAGAGGAGATTTACCAGGATGTTGCCTGGTATGGAGGGAAAATCTTATGAGGAAAGGCTGATGGACTTGAGGTTGTTTTCGTTAGAGAGAAGAAGGTTAAGAGGTGACTTAATAGAGGCATACAAAATGATCAGAGGGTTAGATAGGGTGGACAGCGAGAGCCTTCTCCCGCGGATGGAGGTGGCTAGCACGAGGGGACATAGCCTTAAATTGAGGGATAATAGATATAGGACAGAGGTCAGAGGTGGGTTTTTTACGCAAAGAGTGGTGAGGCCGTGGAATGCCCTACCTGCAACAGTAGTGAACTCGCCAACATTGAGGGCATTTAAAAGTTTATTGGATAAGCATATGGATGATAAGGGCATAGTGTAGGTTAGATGGCCTTTAGTTTTTTTCCATGTCGGTGCAACATCGAGGGCCGAAGGGCCTGTACTGCGCTGTATCATTCTATGTTCTATGTAAATAGAATAACCAAAATCGTCACAAACAGCTTCCATGCAAAACAAAATGTGGCACAAATGATCTGTAGTTGATGATCTCAGTGTTGAGTTCAGAAGACTGTAAAGTGCCTGATTGGATGATGGTCCTTGAGCTTGCTTTGAGTTTTTTGCAATAATATAGGAGGACAGGACAGAAAGATAACAATAAAGTGTGGCAGATAATTAAAATGACGGGATTGACTGTAAGCTTGGGGTCACATTTGCAAACTGAATACAGGTATTATGTAAAACTCTCACCCAGTCTGCATTCAGCCATCCCAATGTAGAAGAGATCACAATGTGAGCAGTTGTACCCTAAATTGAAAGTAAAACACTGTTTAACCTGACAGGAGTATTTGGGGCCTTGGACAGTTGGAAGAAAGGTTCTTTTGCATATATTGAGGTTATTTTTAAGTAATGTCTATGGCTGAATGAGGTTCTTTTAAGCTTTTTTAAAATTCGGAAGCTAAGGTTGAAAAGAATAAGAAAGGCGTTGCAAATCAAGAAATAATGTAGGTGATCTCAAGTTGAGACGTTGAAAGCCTGAAAATTGCAAAATGGAAAACTGAAGTCACCATGGAGTCCCTGAGAAGGAATGTGTTACCCAGTGGGAAACTTGCAATGTAGCTTGAAATAGTCTGAGCTCAAAAGGGACGAGAAAACAGAGCTTTAGAGTAGCAATTACCATAATATCTATTGAAATATGTAACTTCATCTTAGCAAAAATGGAAAGATGAGGAAGAGTAGAAGAACAGATTTAGCAGTAAGCACTAGGTTGTTTCTGAGCCCTTCCACGTTTTTGAACAAAGATTCCTGAAAAGCTATTTTTGGTACAGGAACAGTGTCGAGCCTGGGGCAGATTTGAGCATTGTAGAAACATTTTGAAAGTGTTTTTGTTGGTATTTCAAATAACGGTTACAGAATAAACAAGAAAAAATAGAGAAATAAAATGTGTTTCACCTATAAAGTATTGTACAATGACATAGATTTGAATGGCCAGCCTTGGGCCCTCCTTGTCACCATAACCTTGACTGGGGTTCTAATGCTGGATAGTATTTGCATTTGTTGAGAAATTAATTTTTGAATGAAAACCAAGTTTGTGACACTAAATAGAAAACTGAGCTTGGAGGTGTGTTGAGAAAATAGGGAAGGTTGTGATCCCAAGAATATCAATAGAAGGACTGATCTTCAATAATGGCTTGTCTTCAGCGTTTGGTTTCAAATTCCACACTGAATCTTTGTAGATCATAATAATCTGGGTGGCAACGGTAGCGCTATTGCTGCACAGCGCCAGGGTCCCAGGTTCGATTCCTGGCTTGGGTCTGCATGTTCTCCCTGTGTCTGCGTGGGTCTCCTCCGGGTGCTCTGGATTCCTCCCACAAGTCCTGAAAGATGTGCTGTTAGGTAATTTGGACATCCTGAATTCTCCCTCAGTGTACCCGAACAGGTGCTGGAGTGTGGTGACTACGAGATGTTCACATAACGTCATTTCAGCGTTAATGTAAACCTACTTATGAGAATAATAAAGATTATTAGATTATTATTAATCTTTATTAGTGTCACAAGTAGGCTTACATTAACACTGCAATAATGTTACTGTGAAAATCCCCTAGCCGCCACACTCCAGCGCATGTTTGGGTATACCGAGGCAGAATTCCGAATGTCCAATTCACCTAACAAGTACGACTTTTGTGGGAGGAAACTGGAGCACCCAGAGGAAACCCACACAGACATGGGAGAACGTGCATGCCCAACTGTTGTATTCTAAAATCACAACTTTGAGGCTAGTTTGAAGACATCAGTATTTTAATTGTCTCAGGAAATCTTGCTGTTGAGGTATAAAATAAAACTATTAAAAGGAGTTGTGATTTTGTTGATGCTCACATAGCATGTGTCTTTTATATAGATGGGTTGGATGATTCTTGTAGGCCAGATAGTTTCCTTGAGAGAGAAATTAGTAAATTCACTGTCGTTGCCCATCTCTTGTCTTGATTTGACATGTCCATGAGCTAATTATACTTATTCAAGATCGTTCAGTGCTAAGACAAAATTCCCATAGCAACGTTTCACCTACTCTAAAAAAATTTCTGACAAATAAAGTCAAGTACTTGCAGCTAATTGAGCTTAATGTTCATAGGTTAAACTAACAAATAACCAAGATTAGGAGAAATTACTTCTCTCAAAGGGTCTTGAATCTATGAAATTCATAACCCCAGAGTGCAGTGGATAACTGGACTTAGAGTAAATTTAAGGAGGTGATAGACATTTTTAATTAGCAATGGGTTGAAGGGTTATTGAGAACGGGAAGGAATATGGAGTTGAGGCCAAGAGGAGATCAGCCATGATCATCTTGAATGCTGGAGCAGGCTCGAGGGGCTGAATTACCTGCACTTAGTTTTTTTGTGTTCTTATGTTAAATCTTATTCACATGAAATGGTAAAAATGCATCTATATGACCAATTGTTATACTATTGATTTGACATGGCTAAAGATGATACCGCTTCTTCATACAATGTTTTCCACATCTTCAGACTTCTCTCTCTTCCTTGATCACCAAGCCGTTTTAATTATCTTTGGACCAGTCACTGGCGACCATGTATGGTTTCTTTGAATCTAAAGCTTGATAAGCAGCAGGTGCTGTCTCCTTGGTGAGGCTCATGTAATGATATGTAGACAGACATGTAACTGAAGGGTTAATCACAACACCTAGCTGTGGCATGACCACAAGAGGGCATTACAAGACCCACTATATAATTAGAGCTCCCAGAGGCTCTCTCTCTCTTTGCAGCAGGAGTTACCAGAGAACATTAGTGCACCAGAGAGTGTCCCCGTGTTGCTTGGATACAGTTTGTACAGTTAGTTATCCTTACTTTATTGTATGGTTACTTAATAATTCTTTCAGTTTACTTTGAAGACTCGAGTGTTCTTCAACATCATCTACAGTTAGAAACGACTTATATTACTTAAGCCCAGTACTATAACATGCTACCAGGAGTAGCAACATAATATAACAGCTCACTCAGCAATTTAGCAGAGAAAACAAATGCATGGAGTTGTTCTTGAAACTACATAGTAACCTTTTTCTATCAATGCCAAGATCAAGAAGTGCTTTGGGACGCCTATTGCTAATAAGCCAGCATAAAAGTGCAAGTCCCTAAGTCCTACCATCAGTGTTTTGCACCACTTTGGATACTGTTGTTTGTTGCGAAGATTGAATCAGAAAAGATGTTAGATAACTTGCACCCCAGGTATAGTTTTCAAGTACTGTGAATTCATCTTCTACCTGCAAATATTCCTCTTCACCAACCCTGGTATTTTTCTTTCCCATTTAGTTAAATTTATGAAAGGTTGATTACTCTAAGGGTCTTACTTATCAGCTTCTTTAATCATGGTAAAGTCAAGAAAGAGTCAGAATGGAGGTCAAGAGAAATTTCTGAAAAGGACTTGACTATCTTGTATCTTATTTATTTGTAGATTTGTCAAGGCTGAGCTTTTTTTGCAAAAGAGAAGAAATGTTTCTCTGGAAGTAATCTGTTTCCTGTTTTAGTATGAGAATTCATGGCAATGTGCTTGCGTGATGAGATGAGAAGCACCAGTTAATTGCATGTGGGAAAATATTTACAAAAGTACGAGCCTTAGCTTATCTCCATTCTGTTTTCTAATGTCACATTTTTTACTCTTTTTCAGGTAAATAACAAAAATAATACTAACAATTCCTTGAAGAAATGTCAAGAAAAAAGCCAAGCCGGACCTGTGAAGAAAGAAAAAAACACAGATAAAGCAGCAGGTGTGAATTCATAACAACAGCTGCAATGCCATTATTGTAGGAATGTAGTAAAGTATCCCAAGGCGCTTCACATAAATTGAATTTTGTTTTGAAAGGTGCTCGGCCAAGGTAATAGATTTGAGCAGGGATGGTCAAAAACCTGGTCAGAAGTTGGTTTTGAGCAGAGTCTTAAAGGAGGGAAAGTAGGCAGCGGGCAGGATTGAATCACTGGTAAGGATATGGGCCTGGATTCTCCAAACCCCCTCCCCACGCTGGGTCGGAGAATCCCCGGGGGGAGGCGCGAATCCCGCCCCAACGCTGGCTGCCGTATTCTCTGGTGCCGTTTTTTGGGCGGTGGAGGGATTCCCGCCACGCCGGTCAGGGGAGGTTGACAGCAGCCCCTCCGCCAATCGTCCGGGCCCCAATGGGCCTGAATCACTCACCTTGCGCACGGCGGTACCTGGCAGGTGAGTATGTGGGGGCCATCCACGGGGGTCCGACCCTGGGTGGGGCCCCACGGTGGCCTGGCCCGCGATTGGGTACCACTGATCTGTGGCCAGGCTTGTTCGTCACTTCTTTCTTCCGCGCTGGGCCTTTGTAGGGTTCCGCCATATTTCCCGCGGGCCGGCGCAGAGAAGAGAACCCCCGCGCATGCGTGAAAATACGCCGGCCGGTCTGCACATGCGCGAGATCACACCGGCCGTTCCGCGCATGCGCAAACTCGTGCCGGCACATCAGCGCCGGCTGGAGCGGCGCCAACCGCTCCGACATCCACCTAGCCCCCGATAATTCAGAGAATTCCGCACTTTCGGACCTGTTGACGATGGAGTGGTTGGCGTCGGTTTTCCCGCCGGCCTGGGGTCTTAGTGCCCAGAAGGGAGAATCCCGCCCATGGTTTTTAAGTACACTCTTCAATTGCAAAACAATTTTGAAGTGCTCGGCACTTAACAAAATTACTAACTTTTCAGATGCCAAGGGAACTCTCAAATCCAGCATCTGGAGCTATTTCAGCGATAACAAACAACTACTTTGTGATGTTGCGACAAATAGCCCATGCATTTAGAAAGTATCTTGTGTCAAAATATCATAAGGGTTTCACAAATGTGAAATACTTTTGGAATGCAGTGACTGTTGGATGGGTAAATGTTTTAAAAATGCATTTAGAGTACCCAATTATCTTTTTTTCCAATTAAGGGCAGTTTAGCATGACCAATCCACCTACCCTGCACGTCTTTGGGTTGTGGGGGTGAAATCCACGCAGACATGGGGAGAATGTGCAAATTCCACACAGATGGTGACCCAGGGATTTGAACCCGGGTCCTCAGCGCCGTAGTCCCAGTGCTAAACACAGCGCCACGTGCCACCCAGATGTACACCTACAGTCCTGTTAGGGAGAAAGTTGCAGAATTTTGGCCCAGTGACAGAATCATAGAATTTACAGTGCAGAAGGATCGGTAATAAAATTCGAAGTCGGGATGGTATGTGGCTTGCGGGGAGCTATCAGATGGTGGTATTTTCTGACATGTCTCCATTGTCCTTCGAGCTGGTAGAGGTTACGGATTTGGAAGGTGCTGTTGAAGGAACCTTGGTGAGTTGCTGTCATGTCTTGTAGATAGTGTACACTGCTGCTAATGTAAATTTGTGGTGGAGGAAATGAATGCTTTAGGTGGTAGATGGAATGTCAATCAAGTGGACTCTTTTGCCCTGGATGAGTGCTGTTGAAACTGCACACATCCAGGAAAGTGAAGAGTATCCCATCATACTCGTGACGCGTGTCTTGTAGATGGTAGACAGGCTTTGGCAAGTCAGTAGGTGAGTTCCTCTCTGCAGAATTCTCAGCCCCTGACCTGTGCATGTAGCCACAGTACTGATTTGGCTGGTACAGTTCTGTTTCTGATCAGTGGTAACCCCCAGGATGTTGATATACGGGAGATTCCGTGATGGTAATGACATTGAATGTCAAGGAGAGATGTTTGGATTCTCTCTTGTTGGAAATGGTCATTACGAAACATATGTGTGGTGGGAATGTTACTTGCGACTGAGCAACACAAGCCTGAATGTGGACCAAGTTTTGCTGGATATGAATTACACATCCAGGCAGTTGGAGTGTATTCATTCACATTGCTGTTTGAGCCTTATGGATGGCGGACAGCCTTTGAGGAGTCGGGAGGTGAGTTACATGCCATAGAATTCCCAGCCTCATTGCGATCTTTTAACCACAGTATTTATATGGCTAATCCACTTACATTTCTGATCAGTGGTGATTCCCAGGATGTTGTTAGTCAATGAAGGTTGACGCCATTGAATGTCATGGGGCAATGGTTGGGGATTGTTGGAGGTGACCATTGCTTGGCACTTATGTGGCGTCAATGTTAATTGCCACTTGTCAGCCCAAGCCTGGATATTGTCCAATTCTTGCTATATTTGGACATGGAGGCAGCACGGTGGCCTAGTGGTTAGCACAACCGCCTCACGGCGCTGAGGTCCCAGGTTCGATCCCGGCTCTGGGTCACTGTCCGTGTGGAGTTTGCACATTCTCCCCGTGTCTGCGTGGGTTTCGCCCCCACAACCCAAAAATGTGCAGAGTAGGTGGATTGGCCACGCTAAATTGCCCCTTAATTGGAAAAAATTATTGGGTAATCTAAATTTAAAAAAAGAAGAAAAAAAAAATATTTGCACATGGACTACTTCAGTATCTGAGGAATTGTGCTAAACATTGCACAATCATCTGCAAGCATCCCACTTCTGACCACATGATGGGAGGAATGTTATTGATAAAGCAGCTAAGATAGTTGTGCCTAGGACACTACCCTGAAGAACCCCTGCAACAAGATATGACATCAACCAGTGGAGAGTTTTACCCCTGATTCCCATTAACTCCGGTTTTAGTGGGGATCCTTGATGCCACACTTGGTCAAATGCTGCCTTGCTGTTAAGAAAGTCACTCTCACCTCCCCACCTAATTTCGGCTCTCTTGTACCTGTTTTGACTTAAGGCTGGAATGAGATCTGGAGCCGAGTGGCCCTGGTGGAACCGATGAGCAGGGTTTTTTGAGTAAGTGTCTCTTGATAGCATTGTCGACAACACTGTCCATCAGTTTGTGATGATCAAGGTCGACGGATGGCGTAGTAATTGATCGGCTTGGATTTGTCCTGATTTTGTGTATGACATACACAGCAATTTCCACATTGCAAGGAAGGTGCCAGTGTTGTAGCTGTAGTGGAACAGCTTGACTAGGATAGTTTTGGAGCACAAGTCTTCAGGATGTCGTCGGGCTCATAGCCTTTGCAGTATCCAGTGCCTTCAGCTGTTTTTTGATATCTTGTGGGGTGAATCGCATCGGCAGATGACTGGCATCGACGATGCTGGAACTTTCCGGAGCAGGCCGAGATGGATCAGCCACTCGGCACTTCTTGCTGAAGATCGTTGAAAATACTTCAGCCTTATCTTTTACACTGATGTGCTAGTATCCCCCAACATTGAGGCTGGGGATATTAGTGGAGCCACCTGATCTAGTTAGTTGTATAATTGTCCAACTCCACTAATGACTGGATGTCGCAGGACTGCAGGCCTTCGATCTGATCCATTGGTAATGGGATTGCTTAGCTCTATCTACAACATGCTGGTTTTGCTGTTTGGCCTATGTAGTACTTGTTGTAGCTTCACCAGATTGACACCTCATTTTTAGGTAATCTTTGTGCTTCAATGCCCATGATGCCATGATATTTGACCAGATGCCAAGAGACTTCATGGAGTCCAGAATTGATGTTGATAGCTCCCAGGGCAGCTCCCTCCCGACTGCATATTACTGTGCCACCTATTGTGGTAAATCTGTCCCATTAGTGGGACGGGACAGGACATACACAGCGAATGGTGATGGTGGTATCTGGGAAATTATTTGTAAGGTATGATCCCGTGAGTACGACTATGTTAGACTGTTGCTTGACTAGCCTGTGAGGTAGCACTCCCAATTTTAGCACAAGTCCCCAGAGGTTAGTAAGGAGGATTTTTCCAGATTGATGGGACTGAGTTTGCTGTTGTTTCTCTTGTCGAGGTCGAAGCTGGTTTCATTCCTTTTGTAGACATTGCAGTGGATGTTAGTACAACTGAGTGGTTTGCTCAGCCATTTCAGAGTCAACCATATTTGTGGTCCAGAGTCGCATGCAGGCCAGACCAAGTAAGGAGAGCAGATTCTAAAAGGACATTAACAAACCAGATGGGATAGGTTTGTGGTTTGTGAAACCATGGCCAATGGTTTCATGGTCATTGTAAATGAACAAAGTTTTTTTTCAAATTAAATTCCATTCAGCTGCCATTGTGGGCTTTAAATCAGTGTTCCCAGTGTCTGGTGACTTTACGACTACATCTTTGACAGGAATATTTATTTTCTTGCTGCCAGCATCTTTGATTGGTGAGCATAAGTAAATTTGATGATCGTCAGGCCTGTTTAATTGCCTGTGCTAGCAGTTTCAAATAAGCATTCCTACCCTTGAAATAAACAGTTAGGGCGGAATTCTCCGCTCCCGCGATGAATCGGGAAGGCCGTCGTGAACTCGGCCGAGTTTCACGACGGCCTCGGAGGCCGCTCCTCGCACCTTATTCACCCCCACCCGGGGGGGCTAGGAGCGGTGCTCCGTAACTCTCGGCCGCCAGGCCTTGACGCTTGCATCAAGGCGGTGCGCCGTGAATGACGCGACGGCGGCGCCTATGTGACGTCAGCCACGCATGCGCGGCAGACATCACGATGGCTGACGGCTCCAACCCGCGCATGCGCGGTTGCCGTCTTCCCCTCCACTGTCCCGCAAGACGTGGCGGCTTGAGCTTGCGGGGCGGCGGAGGGGAAAGAGTGTGTCGCTTGGAGACGCCAGCCCGACGATCGGTGGGCACCGATCGCGGGCCAGTCCCCTCCCGAGCACGGCCATGGTGCTCACTCCCCTCTCCGCCCCCCACAAGCCACAAACGGCACTTTGGCACCCATGTTCACGACAGCAGCGACCAGGTGTGATTGCAGCCGTTGTGAACCGGTCGGGAACGTCAGGCCGCATGGCCCATCCGGGCCGGAGAATCGCCGGTCGCCGTTTTACATGGCGACCGGCGATTCTTCCGAGCGGGGGGTGGGAGAATCGCGGCAGGGGGGGGGCGTGTCGTGAGTCGCCCAGCTCTCACGCTATTCTCCCACCCAGCGTGGGGAGCGGAGAATCGCACCCTCAATTTGTGAATAGTAGTGTTGACCAAGATAATTCCTCAAAGGCAGATCTGAACATAAGATGATCATGAGCAGGAATTGGTCATTCAGCCCATCGAGCCCGCTCATGGCTGATCTGATTGTGGTCTTCATGCCATTTACTTGTCTATCTCCCATACCCTTGATGATGAGTCCAGAATATAGGAGGGAGATGGCGAACCTGGTGTGGTGAAACAACAATAATCTCACCCTCAACTTTAGAAAAACTAAGCAGCTGGTCATTGACTTCAGGAAGCGAAGTATCGTGTACACCCACGTCTGCATCAGTGGTGCCGAATGGAGATGGTTGACAGCTTCAAATTCCTAGGTATGCACATCACCAACAATCTGTCCTGATCCACCCACGTCGACGCTGCAACCAAGAAAGCACAGCAGTGCCTCGGGAACTAAGGAAATTTGTCATGTCCACATTATCTCTTACCAATTTTTACAGATGCATCATAGAAAGCATCCTATCTAGCTGCATTAAAGCTTGGTATGGTAACTGCTGGGTCCAAGACCGTAAGAAAATACAGAGAGTCATGAACACAGCCCAGTCTGTCACGTGAACCCGCCTCCCATCCATGACTCTGCCTACACTTCCCACTGCCTTGTGAAAGCGGGCAGCATAATCAAAGATCCCTCCCACCCGGGTTATTCTCTCTCCCAACATAAGAGCAGAATTAGGCCATTCAGTCCATCGAGTCTGCTCCACTATTCAGTTATGGCTGACTTGTCTTCCGCTTAGCATGTTTCCTCCTCCTTGGGATGAATTTCTGTTGTTCCTTCTGAATAACCCTGAAAAGCTGTTCCATTGCTGTTCCACTATCTGCTCACTGGAGTAGCCTGATCTGCTGAGTGTTTCCAGCATTTTCTGTTTTAATTTAATTTCTCCTTCCATCATCCCCTTGACTACTGTTGCCCCTCTCGCCTGCCGACCCCCCCCCCAACATCATTTACTGTTTCTTCTGCCATTCCAGCTTGAGTCCCTCAAATAACTTCTGTCTGCACTCAAACGGTGTAATTGATGCTGGGTTGATTTGCCTAGAGTCTTTCTCTTTGGCTTAACGATTTATCCTATGACTTCAAATGCAATGCACAGTCTTAAAACAGACTGAGAAATAAGTTCAAATTATGAGAATGTAGGAAATTTAACTATGTATTGTGATAGTTTCTAAGAATGAAGTTAATGTATTATGGTTAGAAATACTTCATTTAGTTTCAGCAGTATTGTGTAAATAATTCTGTTCCAATTCAATTGGTTCGAATTATTTGTGCTTTGTGTATTGTATTAGCAGCAAAGAACATGTCAGAATTCTCAAAAAATTTTCAGCTCTTTTGCTGATTTAAATTTGTTGTCCCCTTGATCAGCAATAATTTTGCAAAGAATATATATTCTCTTGAATTTTATAAAGCTATTTTTTAAACTGTGAGGATAAATTAGTACTATGTTTAGTAGTAGCTAATGTACATGTTTCCTTTTATTCTGTTTGTAGATCAGCTCACACAGTCCGAAGATAAAGGGAAAGGTTCTATACCATGGTCTGTGTACGGAGTATACATCCAGGCAGCTGGAGGCCCTCTTGCGTTTTTCCTTGTGATGATCCTTTTTGTCCTGAACGTAGGGAGCATTGCCTTTAACAACTGGTGGCTTAGTTTCTGGATCAATGCAGGCAGTGGGGTAAGAAGTAGGAATGCATTACCAGTATTTCAAAGAAAATATATTTCAAAAAAGAATAATTAAATTGATCTGAAATTGATTACGCAATACTCATTTTGAATAACTTCAACTCAATGCCACAAAAACAAAACTTAGCAATTATCACATTGCTGTTTGAGAGTTTGCTATGTGTAAACTATTTCCTCCATTACAACACTGGATACAGTTCAAAAGCACTTAATTCACTGTAACACGGTATGAGACGTCTGGTGGTAAAACGTACCATATGAATGTAAGTATCTTTTACAACTTTAAAGTAAATTAAGTCCCATTCATCAACACTTTTAGTTGGCTTTTTTCCTGCTGCTAAATTCTGTTGTCAACCTTTTTATCAAATCAATAACCTGCTCAAATTGGGGAAAACATATCTTCTGCCTCTCCACAGTCATCTTGTACAGTCACCATTAAAGCGTGTCACCATTCCCTAGTGCCTATTATGTATAAAATCACAACATGATGCTGTACTTTGTTTCGTTATCCCATTGTCAGCTACAGTTTATTCTGTTGCTAACATAATGCGAAACATTTTCACCACTTGGTTCTTCAACAGTTAAATTGAATTAAATTATATTTTAAAAATAGCAATATATTTTCATTGATTTACAAAAGTGCTTGTGACTTCTAATACCAAGTCAGCTTTTGGAATGGGAGTTGTGAACTTATTTTCACATTATTCACTTTGGTCAGCTACCTCAATTGATCCCTACCCATGCTCTTGGATAGGTCTTGTCATGATTCTTTCAAATATACACAAATAGGAAGAGAATGATATAACATTAAACTACTGACATTGGTGAATTCTGCTCATGATCAATTAGAGCAAGAATGAAAAAGCCCAGTTTACTGGTAAGAATTAAATGCACTTTCAAGACTTGCATTTTAAGCTGCATGAAGTGGAAGGTGAAGAATGTCTTTTTTTCTTCTTTCATGGGATTAGAAGGCCAGCATTTGATGCCCATCCTTAACTGCCTTTGATAAAGTGGTGATGGGCCATCTTCTTGAACTACTGTAATCCACCTAGTGTGGGTAGTCTTATGGTGCTGTTAGGAAGAGAGTTCCAGGATTTTGTGTATGCTTAATGCTTTTTCTTCTGTGATGTGTAGTATTTGAGTATATTTTGATGCTCTTGAGTGTTGAGTGAGTCGGCATGGTGGCACAGTGGTTTAGCACTGCTGCCTCACAGCGCCAGGGACCCGGGTTCAATTCCAACGTCAGTGACTGTGTGGAGTTTGCACTTTCTCCCCATGTGTGTGTGTGAGTTCCTCCGGGTGCTCCGGTTTCCTCCCATAGTCCAAAGAGCTGTATGCAGGTTAGGTGTATAGGCCATGCTAAATTGCCGCTTAGTGTCCAATGTTGGGTGGAGATACAGGACTAAAGTGGTAATTAGGCCTAGGTCGGGTGCTCGTTTGAAGGGTCAGCGCAGACTCAATGGGCTAAATGGCCTCCTGCGCTGTAGGGATTCTATGAAACGAATATTTTCCAGACTGCAAATTATGCCATAGCTGGACCATCATGGTGCACTATGCCTGTTATACCTATTCAGTCTTGTGATTAAAATCTTGAATAATAATGCCAACCTTGCGAGTCTGATTTGGGTCAGAAGAATACTTGAAGGTGTTGCAATTGTTCACCTCAACTTGCCTGACCTGTAACTTGTGTTTCTAGCTTCACCCTAACCCACATATTCCTTAAATTGCTTTTGCTATTGCGTTTCTTTCATTTAAAATTTTTTTTACCCACTTCTCAATTGTATATTGTAGATTGGGCCTGTACTCATTGGAGTTTAGAAGAATGAGAGACAAAAATTGATTTTCAGAGGACTTTTAGGGTACATGCTGAGAAGATGTTAAGTTTGAAAACTCGCACTAACAGATTGAAAAACAGCTTCTTCCCCACTGTTACCAGACTGAACTGATCACTCCACACATCTTCTGTACTGAGTAGTACTACACTCCATATGCTTCACCCGATGTCTGTGTCTATATATTTACGTTGTGTATCTATCATATGTCTTAGGTTTTCTTAATTCATGGAACAATCTGTCTGGACGATAAGCAGAACAATACCTTTCACTGTACCTCGGTACACGTGACAATAAACACAAATCCAAACCATTCCAAAACTCTTGTAGGCGAGCCTAGGACCAGAGGGGATAAGGAGGATTTTCTTCCCTGAGGGAGGTAAATCTGTGGAATTCCTCACTGTGTTTAAAAACATTGCCTTTTAAAAAAAAATCTAAATTGGGAAACAAAAATTGCTTTTATGGTAGTACCTTGCGTGACCTCAGGATATTCCAAAGTGCTTTACAACCAAATCAGTATCTATGGAGTGTAATCACTATTTTAATATAGGTAATGTGGCAGCAAATTTGCATATTGCAAGCTCCCACAAGCAGCAGCAAAATAAATTACCAGCTTCTTTGTTTTGGGTGTTGATTGAAGGATAAATGTTTCCCAGGACATATGTTCTTGTTCAGGTGACACACAGAGCCAATATTTGATAACTTTTAATTTCTTGTGACAAATCGTTAAGGAAATTGTGATAAATAGTACCATCCTGAACAACCAAATTGAGTTGATTTAACATCCATAAGTTCCCAAAACTGATTCAAATATAAACATACTTTTGAATGTTGAAAGTAGCTAACTCTGTTCACATTTCTGATCAAATTTACTGTTTAGTATTTTGAAAATCGCGGAGTGTGCATTTGGCCAATCAACTGTGCTGCTTCCATACTGTGTACAGTGTGTAGCCTATCTCACTGGCTTAATTAAATGGTATTGAGTTAAACCTAGTATTTGATTAGCTTTAATGTTATTGGTAGCACACTCACCCGTGAATCACAAGATTCCTAGTTCAAGTCCAACTCCAGGGCTTGAGCACAAAAATCAAAAATTAATGCAATACTGAGGAGGCATTGCACTGTCAGAAATGGTACCTTAAACAGAGGCCTCATCTGCGTCCTGAGGTGGATGTAAATGATCCACTAATGGCACTATTTCGAAGAATTGCAAGGAATTATTGCTGGTGTCCTGGCCGCTATGTATTACACAACCAACATGACAAAAAAATTATTTGGTCAATATCTCATTGCAGTTTGTTGGAGTATGAAAATTAGCTGCCATGTTTCTTACATTACAACAGTGACTATATATCAAAAAGAGCTTAATTGGCTGCAAAGTGCTTTGAGATGTCTGATGGGCATGAAAGGCAATATATAAATATAAGTCATTTACTTGTTTAATCAAAACTCCTCAAGGTTTTGAATACTTGTATTCAGACTCCCCTTAAGCTCCTCTCTCTATGCAGTTCCAGCTCCTCCAGTCACTCGACACAATTGAAGTCATTTATTCCTGACACTATCTTGATAAACCTCCTCTGCACCCTCTTCAAAGCTTTGCCACTCTTCTTAAAGTGTGGCTCACAGAATTGTACCTAATTCTCCAGCTGAGGCATTGTCAGTGACAAGGTCTAGCATGATCCTTGTTGTGTGCTCAGTGCCCCTATAAGCCAAATATCCCATTCCTTCCAACGCACATCACACTTAGCATTAAATTGCACCGGCCACAGGCTGCCTATATCATCCTGAATTCTGCCACTTTCCTTCTGTTTATTTGCTGTGTTGCCATATTTTGTATCATCCGCAAACTCAACAATTTTACGCTTATACATGAGTGCATACCATTAACATAGTAAACAATGGTTGAAATACATCCTCAAGGGGATCCCAGCCCATACTTCACTCCATTCAGAAAGACATCCATTCATCACAACTTTCTGCCTTCTATCCTTTAGCTAATTATATACCCAAGTTACTGCAATCCCTTCATCACCATGTGCTACTGTCTTTGGAATATGTTATGTGGTACTTTATTAAATGCCTATTTGACCACATTTGACCAAGTATGGCACCAGGAGCCCTAGCAAAACTGGAGTCAATGGGAGTCGGGGGCTGGTTAGAGTTATACCTAGCACAAAGAAAAATGGTGGTTGTTGTTGGAGGTCAGTCATCTTCAGGAGTTCCTCAGAGTACTGTTCCTGGCACAACCATCTTCAGCTGCTTCATAAGTGATCTTCCTTCCATCATAAGGTCAGAAGTGAAGATGCTTGCTGATCACTGCACAAAATTTACTTCATATTCAAATGCAGCAAGACGAGGACTATATCCAGGCTTGCACTGACAAGTGGCAAGTGACATTCATGCAACACAAGTGCCAGGCAATGACCATTGGCAACAAGAGAGAATGTAACCGTTGCCCATGACATCCAATGGCTGTACCATCGCTGAATCCCCCATTATCAACATCTGGGAGTTACCATTGCCAGAAACTGAACTGGGCTTGACATATAAGTACTGCAGCTGACCGGAGCAAGGCTAGGAAACCTTACTTCCTGATCCCCAGCCCACCATCTACAAGGCACAAGTCAAGAGTGCAATGGAATGGTAGCACTGCAGTCTCACGGCGCCGAGGTCCCAGGTTCGATCCCGGCTCTGGGTCACTGTCCATGTGGAGTTTGCACATTCTCCCTGTGTTTGGGTGGGTTTCGCCCTCACAACCCAAAGATGTGCACGGTAGGTGGATTGAACACGCTAAATTGCCCCTTCATTGGAAAAAATGAATTGGGTACTCTAAATTTATATTAAAAAAAGAGTGCAATGGAATACTCTCCACTTGTCTCAATGAGTGCAGCTCCAATAACACTTGAGAACCTTGACACCATCCAGGACAAAGCATCCCGCGAGATTGGCACCTCTTCCACAAACAGTTAATCCCTCTACCACTGACAAACGGTGGCAGCTGTGTGTACCATCTACAAGATGCATTGCAGGAACTCATGAGGTTCCTCAGATAGAACCTTCCAAATCCACGACCACTACCATCTGGGACAAGGACAATAGAAACCTGGGAACATCACCACCTGGAGGTTCCCCTCCAAGTCACTCACCATCCTTACTGGGAAATACATTGCCAATCTTGCACTGTCAATGGGCCAAATTTTTGGAATTCTCTCCTTAACAGCACTGTAGGTGTGCTTACACTCTGGGATTACAGGGGCTCAAGGCAGCTCACCACCACCGTCTTCCTGTTCCAGTGTGGTGGCAGAAGATAGCGTTTAAATGCCACAAGTTGGTGTGATCAAATAGTATATATGATATGGTTTATTTTAATTTTGTGTTAGTTATGGAGGGATTCAGTCTAGCAAAAGACTATTGTAATATTCCTGCTAGGATTTCAAAAATTCTGTGTTTGCACTTTCTTCCAGAATATGTCTGTAACTTTGGAGAATGAAACGTATGTGGGTCAGAACATGAAGGACAATCCGCATATGCATTACTATGCAGGGATCTATGCATTGTCTATGGCAATAATGTTGATTATAAAGGCAGTCCGTGGCATTGCATTTGTTAAGGTATAGTAATATGAATTTACAACATTGAGGTGTGCAACACACACCAATTTTATAGAAGAAACTTTTTCATTCAAGTATTTTTAAATATCATTTGGGATCAATTACTTTTAATTGAGTCCTTAAGGTACATCCAAGAGCACCTGTATAATAAACAGGTGGCAAGGCGAACAAAATGTATTTTTATCAGTTATTGGATGAAGATTGCTTTCCTCTTTGAGTGCTGCAGTCACAACCAGCAGTAACCCCTTTAGTTAAGCGCCTTGCTAATGTAGCCAATAAGACCGCTGGTAACATTGTGGATAGCACAATTGCTTCACAGCTCCAGGGTCCCAGGTTCGATTCCGGCTTGGGTCACTGTGCGGAGTCTGCACATCCTCCCCGTGTGTGCGTGGGTTTCCTCTGGGTGTTCCGGTTTCCTCCCACAGTCCAAAGATGTGCAGGTTCGGTGGATTGGCCATGATAAATTGCCCTTAGTGTCCAAAATTGCCCTTAGTGTTGGGTGGGGTTACTGGGTTATGGGGATAGGGTGGAGGTGTTGACCTTGGGTAGGTTGCTCTTTCCAAGAGCCGGTGCAGACTCGATGGGCCGAATGGCCTCCTTCTGCACTGTAAATTCTATGATAATCTATGATATCGTTCTTAATGCGTCTTTATTGATTGGATATTGTGATTATTAGTGACTCGAATGATTTCCTAAGTTGAGGGTTACCTAGTGGTGGATTCTTTCATAACACCCGACAGTTAATACTAGAATTGTTATTGCAAATATTCTTTACGTGTTTTTTATTTCATCATTCTCTCTGTTTCTGTTATACAGAATATTTGATAGGTGATCATTTGATTGTTAGCCTTATATACATCTGAAGTTGTACTTCAGTTCAGTTGCTTCCTGTAGGGCAACCTTCTATCAAACCAGATTCTTAATTTAGAGCTGTTATACTACGTTTTGTTCGCCTTGCCACTGAAAAATGGCAGTTCTTGCCGCGAGTTGATTGTTTCTGTTAATGGAAAACTGAATGGCTTTGGGAATATTCCATAAATGAGATGTATATCGGAGTGACAAAGATTAAGTTCTTCAAACATTTTGGTTAATAGTTCAAGATTCTTTTTTTTTCCTTCACTATCTTCAACCTCTGTTGTCTTGGAGTAGAAACCAAGCTCATTATGGTCCCATTGGTTATTTACAGTTCTCCATTATTCAGCATAGATCAATTTTAAAGGAACACCATCAAGGTAAACTTTGTGAAATAAATTTTCATCCTGATCTCTGACATTGCATAGACATGAGAATCTTAGACTGTTCTTCAAAACGTTGCGTATCCTTCTTTTGAGCTTTTGGTCTCCTATGGATTAAAGTTTATAAATGAGACATTGTAAAAGAACAAATTTCAATTTAAAGTTTTACAGAATGCTTTTGCGATTCATAAGCTAAGTAGATGTGCTTCTTTTCAAATGTATACTCTGAACCAAAAAATATTATTGGTTAATTTTGAAATATGAGAATAAATTACACCTCACCAGGTAAGATGAATTTTTTTTAAATTGAAATGTTCATTTAACATAAGTTTATTCTACTTACTCATTTTTATACTGACACAAGTACAAAAAAAGGACATCGTTCCCTATGATTTTGTCTTTAGTAGGGGACACTTGGATTCCACACATGAAAAGTTCCCGGACATTTGCTTGCGACGGGATTCTCTGGTCCTGCTGGCAACGCACCCCTGCCCGGGGGTTTCCTGGTGGCATGGAGTGGCTTCAATGTGAAATCCCATTGACAGCGGCGTGAGCAGAGAATCCTGCTGCCAACAAATCGCCAAGAAACATGTGGCTGGGGGGTCGGAGGATCCTGCCTACAATAGGATAACATGTAGGCAGGTGGATTTAAGCTTGAGGCAGACTAGGAATTCAACAAAAAGGAAGGATAACTTTGGACATCTTAGGACTTCCAATATCTATAATGATAAGAAAGTTAGCATTAAGGCACTTTACCTGAATGCTCGTAGCATTTGTAACAAATTAGACGAACTAATGGCACAGATCATCGTGAATGATTATGATGTGGTAGGCATCACAGAGACATGGCTGCAGGGGGTTCAGGACTGGCAGTTAAACATCCAAGGATATACAACCTATCGAAAAGACAGGAAGGTGGGCCGAGGGGGTGGGGTTGCCTTGTTAGTTAAGAACAAAATTAAATCTATGGCACTAAACGACATAGGGTTGGATGATGTGGAGTCTGTGTGGGTAGAATTGAGGAACCACAAAGGCAAAAAAACCATAATGGGAGTTATGTACAGACCTCCTAACAGTGGTCAGGACCAGGGGCGCAACATGTACCGGGAAATAGAAAAGGCATGTCAGAAAGGCAAGGTCACGGTGATCATGGGGGACTTCAATATGCAGGTGGATTGGGTAAATAACATAGCCAGTGAATCCAAAGAAAAGGAATTCATGGAATGCTTACAAGATGGCTTTTTGGAACAGCTTGTCATGGAGCCCACAAGGGAGCAGGCTATTCTGGACCTAGTGCTATGTAATGAACCAGACTTTATAAAAGATCTTAAAGTAAGGGAACACTTAGGAAGCAGCGATCATAATATGGTTGAGTTCAGTCTGCAGTTTGAAAGAGAGAAGGCAAAATCGGATGTAATGGTGTTACAGTTAAATAAAGGTAATTACGAGGGCATGAGAGAGGAACTGGCGAAAATCGACTGGAAGCAGACCCTAGTGGGGAAGACAGCAGAGCAAAAATGGCAGGAGTTTGTATGCATAATTGAGGACACTGTACAGAGGTTCATCCCCAAGAAAAGAAAGATTATCCGGGGAGGGATTAGACAGCCATGGCTGACAAAGGAGGTCAGGAAATGTATCAAAGAAAAAGAGAGATCCTATAAAGTGGCCAAAAGCACTGGGAAATCAGAAGATTGGGAAGGCTACAAAAACAAACAGAGGTTAACAAAGAGACAAATAAGGAAGGAGAGGATCAAATATGAAGGCAGGCTAGCCAGTAATATAAGAAATGATAGTAAAAGTTTCTTTCAATACATAAGAAACAAACGACAGGCCAAAGTAGACATTGGGCCAATTCAAACTGATTCTGGAAGGCTAGTGATGGGAGACAAGGAAATGGCTGGAGAACTTAATAAGTACTTTGCGTCTGTCTTCACAGTGGAAGACATGAGTAATATCCCAAAAATTATAGAGGGTCAGGGGGCTGAGTTGAGTATGGTTGCCATTACAAAAGAGATGGTGCTAAAAAAGCTAAAAGGTCTTAAAATTGACAAATCTCCTGGCCCCGATGGGCTACACCCTAGAGTTCTGAGAGAGGTGGCTGAAGAAATAGCGGAAGCGTTGGTTGAGATCTTTCAAAAATCACTGGAGTCTGGGAAAGTCCCGGACGATTGGAAGATCGCTGTTGTAACCCCCTTGTTCAAGAAAGGATCAAGACAAAAGATGGAAAATTATAGGCCAATTAGCCTAACCTCGGTTGTTGGTAAAATTCTAGAATCGATCGTTAAGGATGAGATTTCTAAATTCTTGGAAGAGCAGGGTCGGATTAGAACAAGTCAACATGGATTTAGTAAGGGGAGGTCGTGCCTGACGAACCTGTTAGAATTCTTTGAGGAGGTGACAAGTAGGTTAGACCAGGGAAACCCAGTGGACGTGGTCTATCTGGATTTCCAAAAGGCCTTTGATAAGGTGCCACACAGGAGGCTGCTGAGTAAGGTGAGGGCCCATGGTGTTCGAGGTGAGCTACTGGCATGGGTTGAGGATTGGCTGTCAGAAGGCAGATTGACAGAAGGCAGAGAGTTGGGATAAAAGGTTCTTTTTCGGAATGGCAGCCGGTGACCAGCGGTGTCCCACAGGGTTCAGTGTTGGGGCCGCAGCTGTTCACCATATATATTAATGATCTGGATGAAGGGACTGGGGGCATTCTAGCGAAGTTTGCCGATGATACGAAGTTAGGTGGTCAGGCAGGTAGTGCTGAGGAAGTGGGGAGGCTGCAGAAGGATCTAGACAGTTTGGGAGAGTGGTGCAGGAAATGGCTGATGCAATTCAACGTGAGAAAATGTGAGGTCTTGCACTTTGGAAAAAAGAATCCAAGCATAGACTACTTTCTAAACGGTGAGAAAATTCATAATGCCAAAGTACAAAGGGATCTGGGAGTGCTAGTCGAGGATTCCCTAAAGGTAAACATGCAGGTTGAATCTGTGATTAAGAAAGCGAATGCAATGTTGTCATTTATCTCAAGAGGGTTGGAATATAAAAGCAGCGATGTGCTACTGAGCCTTTATAAGGCTCTGGTTAGGCCCCATTTGGAGTACTGTGTCCAGTTTTGGGCCCCACATCTCAGGAAGGACATACTGGCACTGGAGCATGTCCAGCGGAGATTCACACGGATGATCCCTGGAATGGCGGGTCTAACATATGATGAACGGCTGAGGATCCTGGGATTGTATTCATTGGAGTTTAGAAGGTTAAGGGGAGATCTAATAGAAACTTACAAGATAATACATGGCTTAGAAAGGGTGGATGCAAAGAAACTGTTTCCGTTAGGCGAGGAGACGAGGACCCGTGGGCACAGCCTTAGAATTAGAGGGGGTAAATTCAGAACAGAAATGCGGAGACATTTCTTCAGCCAGAGAGTGGTGGGCCTGTGGAATTCATTGCCGCAGAGTGCAGTGGAGGCCGGGACGCTAAATGGCTTCAAGGCAGAGATAGATAAATTCTTGATGTCGCGAGGAATTAAGGGCTACGGGGAGAATCCTGGTAGGTGGAGTTGAAATGCCCATCAGCCATGATTGAATGGCGGAGTGGACTCGATGGGCCGAATGGCCTTACTTCCACTCCTATGTCTTATGGTCTTATGGTCTTAATCTATCACTTGGTAGTTTCTAAAAAGGGTTCGGATGTTGAGGCTTGAATATTTTTTAATTCTGTTCTGTGGAAGTATACGTTAGGTTAATTCTGTAAATTTATTTTCATACGATTCTTTCAGATTGGTTTCTTTAATTCGCATCATAAAATCTTTGGTACGTTGGGTCTGTCAGTGCTCGTAATTCACGGCATGACTGAATGATCTTTTCCTGAAAACATCACACCGGATGTGTTACATTTAAAACAAGTGCAAACATGCAAAATTAATACTTTTATATGGTTTCTCTAACTCTTTTGAAGGGAACACTCAGAGCCTCATCCAGGCTTCATGATGAACTCTTTCACAAGATCCTCAGGGGCCCCATGAAGTTTTTTGACACCACTCCCTCTGGCCGAATCCTAAATAGATTCTCAAAGGACATGGATGAAGGTATCTTTTTCAAGCAGTCTGCTGACTAATGCAGTTTTAGCAAAAAAATGTGTTACTGTTTTAGAAAAACATGCTTCTTGTACATCTCATTTGGATATTGTGCTGTTGTGTAACATTTCAGTTACAAGAAGCATGCTTACTACAGTAGATATTTATTGAATTCCAATTTGTTTCTCCAAATCTAAAATGGATTTTTTTTACCCCTCTATTTGCTTAGTGGATACACGGCTACCTTTCCAAGCAGAGATGTTTATTCAGAACATTATCCTGGTGTTTTTCTGCATTGGTGTAGTTGGTTCTGTCTTTCCATGGTTTCTAGTTGTAGTTGGTCCTCTTGTTATTATCTTCATGATTCTCAACCAGGTATCAAGGTAAGCATAAAAAATAAACTTACGTAACCGATTGTCATTCATAAAAACAACTGTGTGTGGGTTATATTAATGGTATTGTAAGTTGAATGTTCACATATTGTTGATGTCTAACTAGGCATGCTTGTATCCGTTTTGGTGAGAATACAATTTCCAGTTCTTAACCAGATTATTTCCAGTCCCAATCCACTCACGATAAGTAGTAAATTACTGCAAATGGAACCTGGACGTGTTAACACAAGACTATTTTCTTAACTGTTGCCCTGAAATGAATATATGTAAGAGTACATTGTGTTCTAGTTATTTAAAGCAAAAACAATTTTGAAATAAATTTAGCTGTTGGCTGGGCACACATAGGAAACTATGTTGCACATGTGACAAGGACCATTAAGTAAGCTAACTTCATGCCTGAATGTTGTGATCCATGTCTGGGCAAAATCTAAAACTGCACAAGTGTATCATAGTGTCTTGAATATTTCCTATGTACACATTTCTATGCCAATATTTATTGATATAAAATTTGTATATTTACTAAGGTCAAGTCCTGTTTCAGAATTGTCTCACTGGTTCGGGATAGTACCATGGGTTCTTTTTAAAAATAAATTTAGAGTTTTATTTTTATTTTTAAATTATTTTTTTTAATTAAGGGGCAATTTGGCATGACCAATCCACCTAACCTGCACATCTTTGGGTTGTGGGGATGAAACCCACTCAGACAGGGGAGAATGTGCAAACTCCACACGGACAGTACCCTGGGTTCTTATCAATATATGTCCCATTCTCTGCTGCTCTAGAACCTATTCTTGACATCATTATAGTGCAACTCCCGCAGAAATCTCTGGTTTTAAAAGTACTAATGTGATGTTAGGGGAAATAGCTGCCTCAGTCTGAAGACCTGTGTGAATCTCTCAAACTATTGCTCCCACTGAGGAGGGTCTTACACACCACCACCATCTTACGCACCCCATCGCTGCCTGCCAGAGCCAGTCGACCCCATTCTGCAAGCCAGCCTTGACCATATGGCTGTAAAGCCAAAGACATCAGGTGCAGCTCTGATCTTTACTCCTTTTCTGTCATTCAACATACTGACGAATGTGGCATTTACATACATTTAACAAGAACAATCAGTCTGTTTGGATATGTACATAGGAACGCCGGAATTAGTATCAGAAGTAGGCAATTCAGCCCCTCAATTATTGCACTGAAGCCCTTAGTTTACACATTCTAATAATTATCCCTCAACTCAATCAGATCATTGCTGATCTCTTCCTGGTCTCAAATCCACCTCTCTGTCTGTTCTCCATAATCTTTTAACTCATTTTTAAAATCAGAAATATATCTGCCTCCTTGAAACCATTTAATGATTCAGACCGCACTATGGGGCAGCGAGTTCCACAAATTCATGACCAATCATTACAAACCATGTTGGTGCTCTCTATTCGCTGAAAAATTTCAAGTGTTTAGTCATTTTTTCGTTAACTATAAACTTTAATAATCTTGGGAGCTCTGGAGGAGACGCGTGTGTCCACCACTAGAAGATAGTACACAGGTACAAAATATGATCAAAAGGTGATGGAACAATAACCTTAATTGAAGTTGCAGTACAAAATTGACAGTGATGTTTCAGTTGCAGAGACCTTAGTCTGACCCTGTCAGAGTTCTGCATTCAGTTTTAATCAAGCACCTTAGGAAAGATATATTTGCCTTGCGGCGCTGTATGGGTTCACCAAAATGATGCCTGGAATTAAAGGGTTAAGTTATGATTGCAGTTTACATAAGCTTGCTGTGCATTTCCCTTGAGTTTAGAAAGTTGCGAGATAATCATTAGGATGTGTAAAATAAGGGCTTCAGTGTAATAGTTACAGAGATGGGCCAAATTTTCCGGTCTCCAGATCGTCGGAGACAGGATGTATGACTGAGATCGGCACCTCGTGGAAGTTACGACATGCAGACCTCCATGGAAATTGCCGTGAAAGTTTCAACGTCCCATGGGCAATTCCCCTACTCCACAAATGGGTTAAAATCAGAGTTAGAGCCCTGTTGCCTCACGGCGCTGAGGTCCCAGGTTCGATCCCGGCTCTGGGTCACTGTCCGTGTAGAGTTTCATAGAAAAATGAGTTTGCCCATTCTCCCCGTGTTTGCGTGGGTTTCGCCCCCAGAACCCAAAGATGTGCAAGTAGGTGGATTGGTCACGCTAAATTGCCCCTTAATTCTAAAAAGTGAATTGGGCACTCTAAATTTATCCAAAAAAAATCAGAGTTAGAGTTGGAGCATTGCGACAGATCAGACACCTGAAAAGCTACCCAGGAAACTTTGGGCAGATTAAAACCTAGTCAAACCCTGGATAACTACACAAACTGCACCGCCACCCCCCTACCCCAACTACCTCTTGACCTTGCCAATCCCCACTCACTCATTTCCCCTCTCGCCCACTTACCATCACCTACCTCACCTACCAACTCCCTACCCATTCAATTCATCCACTCACTCACATTTAGACTGAAGGTTTAAACTTTCCATTCAGCAGCGGGTGTGAAAAAAAGGGCTGTGCCCTGTTGTATCCCGACTACTACAATTCGGTTGGAGCTTTCTGAGAAGCGTTGCAGTGATATTTTTAGGACAGCCATTTCGGAAGACTGAGTAAGTGGGTAGGGAGGGATCACAAGTGTGTGCAAACATAACGGGCGGCACAGTGGTTAGCACTGCTGCTTCATGGCAGCAAGGACCCGGGTTCGATCCCACCCCCGGGTCACTGTACTTGTGGAGTTTGCATGTTCTCTCATGGGTCTCATCCCCATAAACCCAAAGATGTGCAGGGTAGGTAGATTGGCTGTGCTAAATTGTCCCTTAATTGGAAAAAAGATAATTGGGTACTGTAAATTTTTTTAAATAGTTTAAAAAAAAAAGTAAGTGCAGCTGTAAATGTTGTCTTTATTTTGCTACTCTCAAATGTTTGGAGATTATCGTTTGGAGCTCTTAAGGTTTAGAAGGTTTGGTCACCCCTATCATTGAAAGATATCCATAGTGCACCTTTAGCTTCTTGCATAAAGACCAAGTCATGTGGAAGTGCAGAACTCTTCTTGGAGATGGGGGTAACATAACTAGACACTATATGCAGATAACTCCTTTTTTTTCAATCTGAACTTGGGTGGAAAGTATCCTCTTGGTTACTTCAAGAAGGGAAATAACTTTTGCTGTATTGTATTTGAATTTAAAGTGTGTTTTTGTTGAAACAAAGCTGTCGTGAAAATTGAAATAGAGTAAATTATTTTTGTAATGAAAGGGCCAGTGTGTATGGAGGGAGAAAATATTTTGGTCATGATGGACATTAGAAATGTATTCTTTAAAAACAAGTATTATTGTATTCATTACTTTTAAGAATTATACAGTTTGTGGCAAAATGTGGACTGAAATGAACAATTAGCAGTCCACTATTAATAGTTAAGAAAAACATGAAGTAAAATATGTAAAACTTGGGAAGTGAATACTTGGATGTTTCAAATTTGAGGAACATATATTTGTTGCTTGTATTTGCTCTTTTTTGATTTAAAAAAAAAACTTAATTTCTACAGGATTTGTATCAGAGAATTAAAGCGTTTGGACAATATCACTCAGTCTCCTTTCCTGTCGCATGTAACATCCAGTATTCAGGGGCTAACCACAATCCATGCTTACAACAAAACTGGAGAATACCGACGCAGGTTAGTACTTTGCACCAAAATGATTGTGAAAAAAATAGCCATCAGTCAACAGGTTGTTCTATAATGTGGTGCTAACACGTACAAATTTCTGCTGCAGTTTGTTTTAAAGTATTATATGGACAAGAAAGACAGTCAACTCCTCTGCAGCAGAAAGTAATTACTCGGTGAATTCAGGACATTTGCTTAAAAAATAAATTTTTAAAATTACATTTGATCATAAATTGATCTGAAAGCTTCCAAAGAGCAATTCGCATCTTACACCTGTAAAGACACAGCAATTTTACTTTGTGACCTTACAGGAACACAAGCTGCACATTCTGTATCCTTGATTGTAAAGTCGGTCCGAGGTTGAAAGTTTGATTTGTATGCCATGTCAGTTTCTGGCACACTTGTGATATAATTACATGGCACACTTGCTGCTGTTTGTTTCATTTGAATTCTTGTCTGTTACTTTCAGGTACCAAGAGCTGCTAGATTCTAATCAGGCTCCATTCTTCCTGTTCACCTGTGCAATGCGCTGGCTAGCTGTGAGACTGGATATAGTCAGTATTGCTCTTATTGGTACAACTGCAGTGATAATAGTTTTAATGCATGGACACATTCCTCCAGCTTATGCAGGACTTGCCATTTCATATGCTGTCCAGGTTTGTACAAAATTGTCTTGATATTTGTGCTATTGAATTTTTTGTGGTTTGAATTCCTTTGGTTTTCTCTGGTTTTATGGCAGAATGATCAACAGGTCAAACTAAAAAAAGTCATACCTTCATTGGATATCCTAGTTTTCTCAAAAAATGAGTACAATTTTGTCCTGTTTGCTATGAGTATATTTTTCTTGCAGCTGACCGGTTTATTTCAGTTTACTGTCCGACTTGCGTCTGAGACTGAGGCTAGGTTCACCTCTGTGGAGAGAATTCATCACTACATAAAGGTACCAGTTCATTTGTTACGCTCCTGCTGTAAAATGCTGGGCAGAACTTTCTGCAACACCAAACCGCTGTTGGGGCCAGGCACATTATGTACAATTTATTGGAAAAACAAGATGAATGTTGCAATCTTGGCATGATTCAAAGAAAGAAAAAGCTTGCATTTATGTAGTGCCTTTCCTGAGCTTGGGATGTCACAAATTACCTCCTGCCCAATGAATTACGTTTGAAGGGAAGTCACTGTTGTAATCTAGGAAAGTGTGACAGCCAATTTGTGACAGAAAAGTAACCGAAGCACCAATATAATAAATGACCCATTTGAACATTCTTGGCTGTGTTGGTTGAGGGATGAATGTTGACCAGGACACCATGTGCCACTTGATTTGTTAGGCTCGCTTGAGAGGCTAGATGGGATCATACATGCTTTGAGAGAAAGGGAGAAGGACGTCCAATTGCTTGTGGAAAATCCTATACGAAAGAAAACTAATGGACCAATTGACTCCTGTTTGCCTGGGAAGAGTGTACCCAGTGACTTAATAGGAGTTCAACAGACCTCTTGGTTTAGATTCTGCTGGAAGGACAGGAAGAAAACATTTTATGGAACCAAGCTTATGATGAATTGGGAACGGCTTTTGTGAATTGTTTGATAACTAAACCAATTTTTAGGAATTTAAAGTAGCTTGGCAAGGAACTGCCATGGCAACTGAATGCCAAACATTTTTCTTTGCTGGATTGTAATTGGATGGATTTATTTTATTTTTAAACAGAGACCTATGGAGAAAAGATTGAAATTGAAGCAGAAAGATATTGTATGATTTTATGTGAATCAAATGTTAAAAATTGTTCGAATTTTAAAAAAAAAATCTCAGCTTTGAAATATTTCATCAGGTCAAAGAGAAAATTAACATTGAACCTTGACATAAATAATTCATTATCACATCGCAGACACAATGGGCTGAATGATCACCTTCTGGAGTGTAACAATTCTGTGGGATATAAAGTATTTGTATATATACACATATTTTAACTCATCTTTGCAATGAGGAATCTTGAGAGTTGGAAAAAGGGAAGTAATTGAATGTTTGGTTAAAGTGAGTCCCATTTAATGAGCTGCAGGGCTGGTATGTGGTAAGGGTTCAAGCTTGCCAAAGAGCAATGGCGAAAGAAGAGAAGACACTGGGTAGGGATAGGAGCAAATAACAACTAGCAAGTCAGATGTCAATTATGAAAGAGTTGGAAACTTCCTGGCAGACTCTGTGGAGACAAGGTGTGACCTATATTTTCCTTATTTGCTAACCTTTAATGAGGAACTGTGGTGGATAACTGAGAGCTGTTTTTTTGTCTTTTCTGATCAACTTTGTATTGTATTTATGAAACCAGCGAAAGAGAAAATGGAGCCAGAAGTTTGTTTCTATCTTGTTTCTCAACTTGAGTTCATGCATGTGACTTCAGAAATATAATCCGTAGATTTCTTGTGGCACAGGGCAGTGGTAATGCCAGGGTGAAGCATGATGTGGGTGTGTTATCTTTACTGAGCTGATGTTAGTGTTGCTGTTTTCCACCAAGGATTTGCAATTATATCTGTTGTTGATGTTAGACATTATGTGGATGCAGATAAGAGATCAAGGTCATGGTTCACCAAGCAGCAGTGATCCTCCATGCTTTGAAGACTTGGCCGACCTAGAGCAGGAGCAGAGCTGGAGAAATACCACCAGCCTTCACAAAATCCTCCAAATCTGGTGGCATGAAAGGTGGTCAAACAGAAGAGTTCTGTCCCAAGCCAACCAGCCCAACATTGAGGTGTGAATCACTCCAACCCAGCTCTGCTGGATAGGACATGTCATTCGTATGCCTGACATCAGATTCTGAAAGTAACTGCTCTATTCAGAACCCGGTTGCTGCAGGAGACTCCCGACAAGGAAGCGAAAATATTGTAGGGATGTCCTCCAACCATCCCAAACACATCTGCCGACCCATGGGAGACCCTGGCTTGTGACCAACCAAAATGGAGAATATTTATTTTGGGAAGGCACCAAACACGGAGAGAGGCTTCACAGGAACATGCAGAGGCAAAGTCGAGGGCATTGGAGGGACCACACAGTCTCCAAACAACTCATCTACCCAGTCTTTCAAACAGCATTGCCCTGCATTTTGCAGAGTTCTGCAGGTAGCATAATGGATTTATCAGCCATTTCGGAACCCGTTTAATCCAAGTGGAAGCAAGTCATCCTTGATCATGAACGACTGCCTGAGAAGAAAGGAGAAAATGTGAAGACACGGAGCATTTTTAGGGGCAAACATTGAGTCTGTGAACTGAGTCTGGACAGTCATTATTGTTGTTGAAGTTCCTATTTTTGTAAGTACAGGTTCCGAGGGCTAAATGAATAGATTTGAGAACACCCCCACCCTCTCCGCCCCAGAAGAGGCGTTATTTTTTTTTTATTATTCAAGAATAAATAGGATGTAAAAGTACATTAGGAAAAGACACATAACAACAGAAATCTTAAGTTTTATTTGGTGTCAATTGGATGTATAGTTTTGCATATGTGTTCTAAAATTGAGCCACTTAACTTATTTATTTTTCATGTCTCACGTTCGTGAGAAGAAAAATTGAATATTCTAGAGTAAGTGTTGTATATGTAGGAGTTAACTGAGTGTGTGTAACGAGGATGTGTAACACTGCTAGCATTGCTTATGCTATTATATGAAAAGTAATAGAAATACTATAATTTGTTAATATATTCCCTTTCATTGAGACCGACCAAGGGCGCTAATTGGATAGATATTTTGCTTTCTGGAAAGAAACATTTAAGGAATGAACTGCATTCTAATTCCTACTGTAGCTGTAATGAGATACAAAATACTGAGAATTCTTAGTCTTCAATTCTTAGCTAATTTTATTTTAATAGTGTTGAGAAGACATGCTTGCTGAAGAGTATTTATCTGCCAGAAATCTTGTAACTTTCCTCATGTTCTACTAGACTCTGAAATCGGAGGCTTCAGCTCGTGTTAAGGACAAAACTCCATCTACAGACTGGCCCCAACATGGCCAAATAATATTTGAAAATGTAGAGATGCGATATCGTGAGAATCTACCTCTGGTACTCAAGAAAGTGTCCTTTACCATTAAACCTCAAGAAAAAATTGGTATTGTTGGGAGAACTGGGTCAGGTAAGAAACACAGGTTTCAGCAAGGTTGTATGGCGGAGGTTCTTCATGTAATCAAACGGAGTTTATAGATAACATGGAAAAATGGTACAGCGGCCAGCTGGCTCTGGGCTGCTCCCATCCTGACATGTATTCTGCCTGAGAGGGGACTCCACCCTCGAGTGATCACCCACTCTCGGCCCCCATTGGTCCCAAAGCCAGCATACCCTTGCCTGCTGTACCTTCTTAAAGAGACAGGGCTCCACAAACCACTATACCCCTCCCCATTTTATTTTTTTATACCCAAAAAAAAAAAAATTTTTAAAGGGGCAATTTAACATGACTAATCCACCTAACCCCGCGCATCTTTGGCTTGTGGGAATGAGACCCACGCAGACATGGGGAGAATGTGCAAACTCCACACAGACAGTGACCCGGGTCCAGGATCGAACTTAGGTCCTCAGCGCTGTGCCGCCCTACACCATCTTCAAAAGTAATCTACTCACCCCAAATTCTGCATGAACATTATACACACAAGTTAGACATTTGTAAATCGCTGTAACGATTGTTTGATGATAAGATCTTGAGGCTTGTATTTGACATAGCACTTCTAGCAGTCCTCAAAAAAAAATACAGTTTCAAATATATTTTTTCATGGGACTCTTCCAGGCTGACTGCTATCCAAATTCTGTCCTAGACTCTGCGATGACCAAGGCCTACGTACTTTACTCTGCCGACGATGTCACTCTCCAATCTTCCATTGATTCTTTTCTCTTTCAAGCGCCTTGCTCTGCAGTGCATGCAGGTACCATCATCACAGAAGTTAGCACTGTTGCTTCACAGTGCCAGGGACCCAGGTTAGATTCCTGGCTTGGGTCACTGTCTGTGGGAGTCTGAACGCTCTTCCTTTGTCTGAGTGTGTTTCCTCCGGGTGCTCCGGTTTCCTCCCACAAGTTTCGACAGACGTGCTTATTAGGTGAATTGGATATTCTGAATTCTTCCTTAGTGTACCCGAATAGGCACCGGAATGTGGCGACAAGGGGATTTTCATGGTAGCTTCATTGCAGTGTTAATGTAAGCCTACTTGTGACACTAATAACGATTATTATTATTACAGTACGGTATTTTGACTTGACAAACTCGGCCTATCGTGTTCTTGGTACACTATTTCTGGTACATGCGTCGTGTGATAAAGATCCCCCTCTTTCTAGTCTGTCTATTTGCATCTCTTCCATCGACCATGTACCCCTATTCATTCCTGTGCCTTTCTATTAATGTGATCATTTCAGTGGTCTTGTTCTGACATGCAATCTCAGTTTCTTTCTCTGGCAGAATTGCTGCTTCATCTAGTTCTTTATCTAGTTTTCTCTGACAACTTCCACAGCTGAATTGCTTTATCTCCCAATCTCTTCCTTTTGTCTTCTGCATCAACTAATCTTCTGCTTGGACATGCGGAGTTCTTTATTCCATACGTCGACGTCCTCCTCCCCCCTAAGTTTTTTTTCTCACTTTGGCACCACCAGTTACGATTTGGTCTGAGCCCATTCCAGCTCCATCTCCTGCAGTCTGTTTTCCATTTTTAACAACTCTCTTCCTTTCTCTTGAAAATAATCTGAAGTACCCTTGGATGAATTGACACCTTTAAGGGCCCTTGGTGTTGAGAGAGTTCTGTGCAGCGATCACCGTCTTCAGCCTGTTTCCGAATGTGTTCCAACTCCGCTTTATTTTCCAACTGTTGCCTTCCCAATCTCTCACTCAATTGAGAGCTGAGATATCTTATCCAATGATTAAGCTGTTCTCCTTGGTTTCCGATTCTTCTCCGCATATGCAAGTTTTACTCCATTTGTCTCATGGAAAAGTTACTCCATCAGTATTGCAACCTTGCCTTCAAGCTCTTTGTGGGAAATCCACTCACATTTTCCGGCAGCTTAATACTCCATAATACTTCTGCCATAATAACTTTCTCTTGCCTAAAAGGATCACAATTATTCTCTAGTCCATAGCTCTGCTTTTGCAACCCGTTCAGTTTATCAATTTCTGAGTTTCTTTCAAGGTGAATATAAATGGCATTTCCTTCTGCCATCATTTAATAATGATCTATCCCGTCTCATGCTTTGCATGTTTTTCAGACAATTGTCACGTTTCTTTTGTTGTAGTTGCGTTGAACTCTAACTTCTACATTAAACATTTTTTCCTCCTCCTTGTTATAGACAAGCCTCCTGAATCGCTAATCTGTTCCAACAGTTGTGTTCTCTCTTTGGTTTTGTCCATTGCTGTGTCCTCCTCAGCACCCTCAAACACCAGACAGTTTCTGTCTCTCTGTAGAGTGCCAACTTCTTAAGCTCATTTGTATTTCTCAGATGACTGGTAGCTGGACCACTCAATTCGATATCTAAAGAATTCCCAACAATGGCTCTGGTTAATGATCACTCTGCCCTAATTTCTGCTTCAACAGCATGGTGACCCTTGTAGTAAATGTCACAGGATGTCCTACATGACTGCCATGGATCACATCTTTGATGCGTTTCACTCTGAGACTAGCAGTTCTCTCAACCATCACAAAACCGGTGGCCTCCATTACATGGGATTTTCTTTGCTCTACTTGAGTTCCATGTTGTTAAGTTCTGCTTGTGCTTTTTGTCTTGATCCTTTTTTTACATCTTCATCCTCTAACTCTAGTTCCCTTATCACTTGCTGGTGAATGTTGTACTGTTTCTTACTGGCCTTGATGGATCTCCTAACAACTTACATGCTCTGCAGATTGCTTTTTTATTTTCTCGACTTTGGTGCAGCTGGGCTGCTTTTCATTCAGATTCGGCCACTAACATTTTAACATATTTTCTATTGTTGCAGTTTTTGGGAAAGTTTATCCAACTCTTTTCTCTTCACTTAGTTCTTTTTCTACTGTGGCTTGTCTTACTTCCTGACTGATTACAGCTTTATTGTTTGCTTGTAGTTCATTGCTAAAATTTCAATGAATTCCTCATTACAGTACAAAAGGACGGGATGCAACTGAGCCTCATTGTCTTCAGCTTTAGTTCCTTAAGATCTTCTGTTCCCCTCTTTCTGAGTTCTCTCCATGTTCCCTCTCTCCAGGGTCAGGGTCCTCCAATTCTCCCCACACTCCGGGTTTCTTAGTCTGGCGTTGCCTCTTCCTTTAAGCACTTATTACTCCTCTGAACTCCAGCCTCTTCCTCAAAGTCTTCCATTGCCTCTTCCCTGAGGTCTTCATTGCCTTCTCTGCAGTTATCCATTGCTTATGGGGCCCCCTTTTTTAAATTGCCCTTTCTCTGTGGTCTGCTCTGATTTTCCTATCCATTGTCCTTTGTTCCTTCTCGTGTACTAGCCAATTCAAGTTTGCTCTACATCTGTTCCTCAGGGTCTGGGAATATCCATTCATCCCAACAAGCATTTGGGTGAGTATTTCTTTCCTTCAGACTTCAATTCAACTCACAGGTTGGCTCTGTTACAAAAATCGATTTTGTCCTCATCACCAATATGGTAGCTTGAAGCAACATGGCAGAAGCTCTTCATGTAACCAAATGGAGTTTATTGATAACAAGAAAATATGGTACAGGCCGGCTGGCCCTGGCTGTTCCAGTCCTTACATGTTTACTACATGGCCTCCAGATGTATTCTGCTTGAGAGGGGGCTCCACTCTCTGGGGTGTACAGCTGTTCTCAGTCCCCATTGGTTGCCCAAGCCAGGTGACCCACCTGTGCTGTGCTGCCTTAAAGAGACGGACACCACAATCCACTACTAAGTTAAATATGTACTGGTTTGGTTTGTCAGGTGAGGAACTCTTTCCAAGTTGGCTAGGGAGGACTGGAACACCAGAGTTTTTGTATGTTTGTGACTAAACATGAGATAATGTCGTTGAAAAAATTGAATTTTTTTCCGTTTTTGACAGGTAAGTCATCACTAGGAATCGCACTATTCCGATTGGTGGAACTCTCAGGTGGTTCAATAATCATTGATGGAGTGAATATTACTGAAATTGGTTTGGCTGATCTTCGCAGCAAACTATCCATTATCCCCCAAGAACCAGTTTTGTTCACTGGCACTGTAAAGTAAGACACTCTTCTGCAAAATTCCAACTCTTTTATATACTCTATATCTAACACCATATTCTTTTAATCTCTATAAAGAACCACGGTAGAGTAATGTATCTGTTCATTAAAGTACTACAACACCTCAAATGTTTTTGACGTTTGTTGAAGTTACTGAGGATGGGATATACCGACCAACCCGCCGCGTGTCTTTCGGCAGCCCGTCAGCAGGATATCCTGGTCCCACTGTTATCAGTGGGAATTCCCGTTGACTGCACCCCTCATCGCCGGGAAACCCGTGCATTGTCAGTGGAACCAGAATATTCTGCCGGCATGGACAGCTGGCAAATTCCACCCTGAGTCAGCACTCTTATGTAGAACTTTTGCGGAAGTGAGAGCTTGTGGAAAAGAAAGAAGCAAAATATTGCAGATGCTAGAAATCCAGCAGGTCAAGGCAACATCAATGAAGAAAGGAGCAGAGTTCAAATTTTCAAATTGATGACCTTTCATCAGTTCCCTTATTACTAGATGCAAGTAGAGATTATGTTATGCAGCTGGGATCCAAATGATTGTTTAACTGGATGGGTTAGATGTTCAGCCAAATAGCTAACCCATGGGTAGAACCTTGCAGGTTTAGCTTCACTAACTGATATTACTGGAAGTACTACCTAATGGGTCAATCAACTACTAACACTTAGATCATAGAGATCTGTGCTGTAGTGGCTGCTGGATTTGTTAAGAGTTTTTAAGCTTTCATATTGTTTATTATTTCTGGCCTTGCCTTGTGTTACGACACCCTACCCTGTGTTAAGGCATCCTGG